>NC_134474.1:128370-294600 GCF_964194025.1 Convolutriloba macropyga | reverse complement strand
ACTATTACCAGCGGTAAATGTAGCCCTAATGTAGAGTTATGAGGCGATTTCTTCTAGTTGGTTGGTTGGATAAAACGATGTTAGAGAAGAGAGAGGGGGGTGACATCTCAAGTCCACTTACTGTAGCCCCAATCTCGAATTATTTTACGCAAAAGAGAATCCCCCTAACATCGCTTTACCCAACCATCCATAAAGAACCAGTGTCAAGGAAAAATGGGGAAAATATGTAAAATAAGACGTGAAAAGTTGTTCTTTTATCACCGCAAAGTTTGTACCTAATTTTACGGGGATGTGGTGTCAAATTATGCTGTTTAACTGCTAGAGTAAGTGGTAAACTTGCAAAAAGTCATCACTTTTGACCTCTTACTACAAATTAGCGACCTAACACGGGTTTCGAACCTCTCACCACTTGCATGTTTTCAACTTCTTCTTCCACTGCGCTACCTCGCACAATGGGCGTTCTATCATTTTGGTTTTGAATTTAAATCTAACATCTGTAACATTGGGGTTGAATCTTACAATTCCTCCCTTACTTCCCATTACCCCCCTTATCTTACATCGTTTTAAGTAGCAGTAAAAAATGTCTGTATTTTAACGGTGGGGGACCTGTCCCCCCGTTACCATACCGCCATGGCCTTTTTTAGGTGCCCTTGTCAAAAACTTGTAAAAATTTATCGAAAATTTTGTTTCTCGTGGTGGGCCAAGACCTTTTGCCAACCATTTTTCTAGTCTAATGAGAGTAATAAAGGACTGAAAAGCGAAAGTGACTAACCTGATGGAATACTGAGGTAAGGGAAGAAAAAGATAGTTTAAATTTGATTAGTTTTTGTTCCAATGTGAGCAATTTAACAGTTTTGCGAGTCTGAGACCGCACAAGTGGTATTAATTTAATGGGTTTTATTGCCCATATGTTTGAATTAACAAGCAATTGCGAAGCAATGAAATTGGAGTTTGTTGAATTTCAAGCCTGGAGAGAAGGTTCAAGTAGAGTTTGAACTTAAAGTAACGCATGAGAATTAATGGGGGACAAAATATCTCGAAAATTGACTGAAAAATTGAAGAAACTGGGGTTTGAAATTTGTCTGAAAATCGGCTAAAAAAGTGATGTTTTGGCTTCATTATTGTGTTGGGAAAGGCTTGATATGGGGGCCAATTGAATTTTTTTTAAAATTATGGGTTGAAAATAGTTTGAGTGGAGCGCTTAAGGTGTATTTTTGAAGTCATTTTGCGGCAAAAACAGACAAAATTTTGAAAAAAGTGCAAAAATTGCTGTTTTTTGGTGGTAAAAATATTTTTAAAAAATGTTTTTCGCCGCCAGTAAGCATTTCTATACAGTTGAAAAAAAAGTAAAAATATGGTGATCGAAATGCTGTTAAAGAATGGTTTTTTTTTTAAATATCTTTCAGTGATAACTTGTACCTTTTTTTATTTTTTGAAGAAAAAAGGCCAAAAATGTGAAAAAATTGTTAGTTTTTGAGGTATGAATGAAGAATAAAATATTCTCTGCTGGTTGTAATGGAGTGAACAACACAATTTTGTAAGGTGAAAGTTTATTCGAACAATTAATAATGAGTAATTGGGTGTTGCGTGTATGTTACTTTTGTTAATTTTTTTGTCATTTTTTGGCATTTTTTGACAAATAAGTGAAAAAGTTGATGTTTCTTGGGCAAAGAATGTAGAATAAAGTGTTGTTTTTTAGTTGAAACGCAACTTACGATGGAAATTTTTTATTCAACAGCTTGGCGAAACAAATAATGGTTAACTGGGTGCTGAATATATATTTCTTTGTTACTTTTAATGTTTTAAGTTTAAACTATCACTATTTTCCAAACCAAATATTATAAAAGAACAGTAGGCTAAAATAGCCGACGTCCAATTGTACAGTATTTCGTGTAAAGGGTCATTTTAATTATATCTACTGAAATTGTGGGTAAAAAATGTGAGAGAATAAGAACATAAAAGGCAAGATTGTGACAATTTTGCCGGCGAGTAACCCATTTATGTTTCTATGCAAAGTTCTTTGAATTGTTCATGTATAACTTCACTACGCGGTAGACAAAACTTGGGCATGGCAACCAAAAAACCAGGCTGATTTTGAGTTTGAGTTCAATTTTTAGCATATCTGCAATCGACCATGTAAAGCCAAAGTGAGGAAAGTGCTCTTAAATTGTTTTATTGGTATTGTATTTTCTTTACAATTCAATTTAAAGCAAGGAGCATTTCTTAAATTCCTATTACAGCGCTTTGACACCATTTAGAGTGTATTTCTTGTCCACAACGGACACAAAGTTATGACTGAAAAATTTTCCTTTCAAGATAATAGTGAATTTTACCAAGAATATTGTGAAGTGCTTTTTTTGCTAGAGTTTGATACTTGAAATGAGCTGAATGATCTGAGAATTCAATTATAAAATAGTAGAAATTTTTTAAAGTCAATTTCACAAAAGACTGTCACACACACAACAAACATTATCAACAAAGGAATAAGTTTGATTTAGTTTTCATAATTGAGATCGATTCTTCGTTTCTTTGGTGCAAAACACTTGCTCACGGGTGGAGTCGCAAGGCTTCTACTGCTCGAATTATCATCTGGTTTGTTTTCAGGTATGTTTTCAGGTAAACAGGCAATTGTATCATGAACCATGGTAGGTGATGATGGTTCGCTAAAAGTTTCTGGGCTCTCAATATCTGGTTTCATTTTCCAAATGCTTTCATCCAGTTCAAGATTTCTCCAGTAGCCTTCTTGATTTTCATACAACGGAATTTCTTTCACGTCATAATCGTAAAAAAATTTTCTACTCCGTCGTCCAATATGTCTGGGTCAAATACAAACTTTCTGACATAAGACGTTACAAAATCCAGCAAGTAATGAGCTCCTTTCATAAGGCGTTTCTCAAATCGAAATGATTGAATATAATCAAAAATCACAATAGGCACAGCCATGTGACATACTGTAACACACTCATCTAACTAATAATCTTGCTGTACAATGATAACAGTCTGCTTTCTGTAAGTCTCATGAGCAATTGTTCGGCTGTCGGGAGTCGATTCCGCCTTTAGAATGATGGCTAGAGGAGATATAGATTTAATTTTTTTGGTTTTGGAAGTGCATTAGTAATCGAATTGAACTAAAAGAATCTGTTGTCAAAGTCCAAGAACAGTTCTGCTAAATAATTTTTGGAGTTGAGCAAATGAAAGTTGAAGCGAAATTAGTAAATTAAGAATTCAGGTGTAATTTTAAACTAAGGCGTGTTCAATCAATTCCCTCCATTTTTGTTGTAAAAGGTTACTCAAGTTGCTTTTACCCACAAGTTCAATACACTAAAATCCTTTTATTTTAGTTAAACCTCAGTATAGTATTCGGTTGAACGTTTCTAATCTTTCCGTGTTAGCTATGTTGCATGTACACACCCAATCTTTTAATTTCTTATCTAGAGCATTTAATGAGTGCAGTATGTTGTTCAAATACTAAACAACGTTGTTGTGAGGAATGCTATGTAGATCAAAAGATATATAAGGCTTTAGGGTTTGTTAATGTCTGGGTTTTAACATGTGTTCTCGCAATAGTGTTTTGTTTCACTCGCGGGTTTAATAAGCTTTGGAACAAAACTTGAACTCACTGCTTTTACGCTACCTTTTGTGCCTACATACCACTCGTATTTAATACTTTCTTATCAATGGTGATCAGCAGTATAACGAAATGTTAACATTATATGTATACATTTTGTGTGTGTGTGTGTTTGTGTGGTTAACTGTTTATTTTTTAAACGACTTATGAGGATACCTACAAACTAAGACCAGCATAAGCTATCTTTTATTGCTTCCTTATCTGGAAACGGTTTCAAAGGAATTTGCTATTTTATGATCAAGGTTAAGTGCTTAATAAATCAAATGCCATTCTGTCTGTTGTTTATAAATTTTTTTCCCAACGCAATGATTATTAATCCATTTTCTTATATTTTCAATCATTTTAAAGCACAGCCAGGCTAGCGAAAAAAGGATATGCGTCTTGAAAAACCAATTGTATGCAGAAACTGTTCGAACAAAATCCACAAATTTTATTTATCGGTTTCATCATTATACCCAAACAACAGTGTAGGGTTAAATTATTTTCTGGCTACAAGTGAATATTTTAGTGAAATTGAAGGGTTTGATTTTGATATAGCGCTCAGATTGAGACCCTACGGTGGTGTTATCGGCATAGATAACTCTTTTGTAGATAAATACCTAAAAATCTCTAAAGTTTTACATTTGCACGCTATTTTACAGGACGCAGGTGGTTTCATATACGAAATATTTAACCAATGACCTGGTTACCCTTATATGGTTCAGCGGAAAATTAGCAACTGTTTTAGCGGTCATTTGTCGGGAATTTTGCTTTGCTTATATAAAGGTTTTTCATCCTTCAATTTTTCATCTATTGGAATGCTGAGCAGCAAAACAGTTGTGTTAGACGTTGAAGGTTTTCGTCATAGGAAATAAAATTTTATCGTTAAAGAACTTGGTGTTTGCACCGAGGACTATCTTGCCTGCGTGTCCATTTTGCCTCCAACAAGTTATAGTGAGTTAACAACTCAACAAAAGCAATCTTTCAGTTGGTTGACCAGAAATTTGCACGGCATTGAATGGGACACAGGAAACTATCCCTATACTTAACTTACACAGATAATTCAAAACAATCGCCTGAGGAATCCGGGTGCAATATTCCACGCTAAGGGAGAGGAAAAAGTAAAGTTTTTGTCAGATTTGCTTGAGGGCTATTTTATTGACCTGAATTCACTCGCGTGTCCTTTGATATCTGTGAACTACTTTACACAAAACTGTCAAAATCATTCAAAGGGCAAAAAAATTTCAACAAACATTGTGCGAAAGAAAAAGCCAAATTATATTTCAACTGGTTAACAAATGAGAGAGGAATTGACGAAATCGGAAGCACCCTTGTCACCGAGTTCAACAATTTGAGCCCTGATTACAGGGGATGGAAATCTGAGTCTTTCAATTTCCAAAGACGAAACCATAAAAACCGGAAACCAGTTTTTACAGAGAAAAATTAAATTGTTGCTGACTGAGGACGAATTCCGCCTATTTACCAATTTAGTATATTTTTTGAATCTTTTCTTCAGTGGAGGAAACAAAATGTCGAATACTCAACCCAGAGTCAGTCCTCAGAGAATCTTACAGATGTCAAAGCACCCGGTCGGTGAAGAAATTGACAAGAACGATCCTTAACTGCCAAAAGAGATTCAACACTTGATGAAGGAAGAAAGAATGCACAAAATTGTTCATTATGACAAAACTGAGAGACTCTGTGAATGGTTTATGGTTCATAAGAAAGACTTTCTAACTGAGATCAATTGCTATGAATTGTTTTATTTAGAGTGACTTTTTCTCAATACATTTTTTAAAAAAAATTTAATTTGTCTCAAGATGGAGGGAGTAACAGTTGATCAAGTTGACGCTGTTGTAGAAGAAAATTTCTTTGAAAAAGAAAATAGCAGCAAATCTTCATGGAAATTTTGTAATCAAACAACGTTGCCACTGTCGGAAGTTGTATTTTTCGTTCAAATGTTTGTGTTGTATTACTGCTAATATTACTTTGCAGTGCTATATTAATTGTTTTAAAACCAAATTGTGAAGAAACATCCGTTTGGATATCAATATTGTCAAATTTAGTTGGATACATTTTACCAAACCCAATACTATGAATAAGATTATATCTACGCAAGATAGGGTCTTCATGGCTGTTGTAGGGCCTTCAGGTTGTGGCAAAACAGAGTTGATTTACAAAATGCTGAGTGAAAACACATTTTACCCAAAATTTAAGAAAATTTTTTTAATACAGAGAAATGCAACAGATATATATCAAAATGGAGAAAACACTTGGTTTTACGTTTAAAAAGTAAGCCAATGTAGAATTTTTGGATAGCCTTGTAATCTGTCTTGTGATAATAGACAACTCGTGCGAAGAAATTTACAATGACAAAGAATTTGTTAAATTGGCCACTGCAGGGCGTCACAAAAACATTAATGTTATTTATATAAAGCAAAACCTTTTTCAACTGAGCAAGTGGTCTCGTACAATTGACTTGAACACAACACACATCATTTTGTTCAAATCAGTTGGCGACATTCAACAAGTAGAATTTTTAGGCAAACAGTTGAACTTTGTTAAATTTTTAACACACTGCTGTCAACCGTTTGGGCATTTGCTTATTGATCTTGATCCAAAAACTTCTGATTGTTTATGATACTGTTCAAATGATGCTGAGCCAGTTCCTACAGTTTTCTATTTTCCATCGGATAAAGCAGAAACAACTCCTCTAAACAATGAAAGAGAAAAAATTATCTATACTGAAGCAAATGACGGATCTGCAGCCTAAAAAATTGAGAAAACATTTGCGTAATTGTGATAGTGATGTTATACTGGTTTTGTGTGAATGTCTTCACACTGTTTTACTGGGCCATGTCAGAGTGAAAGTAAGAGACTTAGAAAATTACAGACACATATTTGAAGGTGTTCTGAAGACAAATTCATCAACGGCTAAACGACGAGCACTTTTATTAACAGAAACTGGTTTCGAACTGATTCAACTCATTATTAAATTTATTTTCATCCACTTGAATTAAACATTGTCAACTGCCGAAGAGTTTATTTTGATTCCCAAAAATCAGTTTATGAAGGAGCAACATTATTCCTCACAAAGTCTAAATGATCCCAGAGTTCAGCATACGGGTGCTCAATTTTCGTTTCTGAACCTTATGCGACCAAACAAAAACTTTGACAAAGAGAACCAAGAAATCTTAGATACAAGGGATACAATTGATCCTACTGAGTTGTCAAAAGTACATGTCGAAAAAGTTTTTCATAATGTCAACAAGCTAGCGCCACAAAAATTTATTCGGACGGAGAAAATAGTTAATCTCATTAAAGAGTCAAAATACGTTGTTATAGGCAAAATTGAAAATTTCATTGTTGACGGAACAGCGACAGGAATAATTTTCCCTATTTTTCTCTATGATTTGAAGCAACCAACTAAAAAATTAAGTAATCCTGATTATTTTAAAATTCTAGATGCTTTAAACATAAAAGAAGACTTGGTGATCAACAGTAATGCTAAAATTGCGATCCGGAAAAAACTAAAAGAGTTACCAAACGAAAAAAAAAAGAAAACTTTTGCGCCAAAAAGAATCAAGCACGAAGAAACCAGTCACTTACTTACCGAGGAGTCCTCAGACGCTGGAAGGGGTTTTGAAACCTCAAAGGAAGACAGAACTCAGCAAGAGGAGAAAAACAGGGAATCTTTCGACGAATGAGAAAAAATTGGTGGAGTTAAAGTATACGAAATGTCCCGCAGCATAAGGTCCCGAAGCGTAAAAAGTCTACGAAAAAGCACAAACTTGAAACCAAATAAAGTGAAATTGTTTCTAGAGGCCAAAAATGCCCACACAAAGAATAAGAAATATAGAAGAAGATTTCCAAAATTGAAAGTTATTGCTTACGACATAAACGGGATTTGGTCGTTAGACTTGTGTGGATAAAATAGCATAAAAGAACAAAGATGTAAAATATTTGTTGGTTGCGTTGGACTGTCTCTCACGTTATCTACGAGTCGAACCCCTAAATTCAAAGTACGCCACAACAACAGCAGATGCGTTTAAGAAAATGATAAAGAACAAGCGACCTAAAAAAGTGTGAGTAGATGCTGGTACCGAATTTAAGGGCTCCTTAAGCACTATTTGTCGGAAAATTGAAATTGAACTTTATGAATATTTAGCGAGAAAAAATCAGCATTTGCGGAAAGAAATACGATCGCTCAAGAATTTGATATACATGTATTTAGAGGACAAGTGGACATATTCGTGTATTAATCAACAGCAGAGCTTTGTAAAAGCCATTAACTCTAGAGTCAAAAGGGTAACAAAAATTGCGCTCAATAAAGTGGCACAGAAAGACATTCCTTACTTGACATCATTAATTTTTAATACATCAGCAAAACTAGTTTTTCGACCAAAATTTTACTTTGGGTACTTTGTGCGAATATCAAAAGCGGATCTTCTTTTAAGAAAAGTATACAAGCAAACATTTACCAACGAAATTTTTGAGATTCACGAGATACCTTCAACAAATCCCCCTAATTATAGTCCCATTGACGCATCCCATGAGCCAGTCAAAATAAAATTTTATGAATTAGAGTTGGTCACAGTTTGAGACAATAGTAGTGAAATAACAAAACATGAATGACGTCAAAACACCTTGTCCTCATAAAAAAATTATTTCATTGAAGAATTTTATTTGGAGGGGGATTGGCGAGTTGCACTAAGTGAAATTATTCCATTTGATGCTTTGTCCAGACCATACGCAGAAAAACGAGCTATCATTGGAATTGGCTCCTATGAAAACCGTGATCTTTTGAGATCGTTGAAAACAGCTACCGGATTGCGTCATTTTGACGATCAATTTAACAAAATCAATGGTGTTTTATTCCTCTTTTTGGAAAAAACGAATGATTTAGTTTTCCGGTCCGGATAACAAAATTCTAGTATACTAGATTTGAACGGTATTCATGATGGGTCTGGTTATTACATTGGAAACTTTTGAGAACCTGACCATGGCAGTTGACGAGGAAAACATTTTTGCTGGTGATTATCCTTTTGATTTGTCTGCAGAGAGGCAACTGATTTTTATTTACGTTAATACAATTGAGTATCAATACGTAGGTGATACTAAAGCTCCTCATAATCGAGTCATTTGGTTCAAAACAACACCTGAAAAATGGTAGCCACTCCGAAACAGAGACAACACACAGAATTGTTTTCAGCAATTTGGAATACAAAAAGTTATTATCCAAAAAGTTTCACACAATTGAACTTCAATTGCGGACAGAAATTGGTCAATTAGTTCCATTCGCTGGAACAGAAAAAGTTATTTTGACTTCAAATTTTTGAAAAGTTGACTAAATGGAAGCCTAATATCATCAGCAATCGGTGTGACCATACACTTCAGGACACTACCGCCAACGAGGAAGTGGTTTTTTGGGGCTTTAGCAACAGGTATTGGCAGAGCCGCATTAGCGATTGCAAGAAAGTTTCTTTGACCTGTAGCCAAACAGATTGGACGTAAATTAGTTGCTCAAGCAGCTCCTGAGTTGGTAGATGTAGTTAAAAAGTCTCCAAAACAAGCAAAAAATTCGACTGTGCAAAAAACTGTAAGAAACCAACAGTGCGGATCAAAAACGGGAAGAATGCGTAAGTTGAAATACCAACGGTGAAAAGCCAAAACAAGTCATTCGTAAGAAGAAGCCTTTGACAAGAAGTCAGTCAAATTTCTTTTCTAAATTTCAAAATATTACTAATTTACTGCCCCCTTGAGGCAACACGCACAACACTTGATTTGTTTGAAAAACAGCCTCTGCTTGTTACTTTTGACAATGCTTTTACTCAAAAAGTTGGACGTTCCTATTCCTCGGATGGTCCCATGCTTGAGTTTGAAGTTTTGGGTGATAGGAACAATTTCATAGATTTACAAAAACTTCTCCTTGAAATTAAATGCAAAATCTCCCGGAACAATGACGGCAATTTAAGGACAGGAACTGACGCTGCCAATACAGATGCGCCGTACTTAAGCAACAACGCATTACATTCCTATTTTCAGAATTGCACTGTATCTGCTAACACTGTTAAAATTTCCAACACAAACGGAAACTATGCGCACAAATCATTCATTGAACCGGAATTTTCTTCAGGAAAAACTGCAAAAAACACATGGCTAGTTTGTCAGGGATACTATTACGAGGACCAGCCAGCTAAAATTGATGGGACCGATGGTCGCGCGGACGACGTAGTGGCCAGAAAAGCACTTGTTGCTAATTCTCAGGAAAACTATTTTATTGGAAAGCTGGCGAATAATATTTTAACTTGTGATAAACACCTACTTAGTGGTGTTATTCTGCGAATTTCATTTAGAAGGTCTACAAATGAATTTTCTGTTATTTCAGAGTCGAGCAAACCTTACAAAGTTAAGTTAATTGAGGCTAATTTCTATGTTAGAAAAATGACAAAGCAGATCAAGTTTTGACGGCAATTGATAAAACACCGGTCGTATTTCGCTATACAGAAGTATTGCCAGGAACTTTTTTAGCTACATAAGGATTAAAAAAATTGGAGCCATGAGGATATTTTTTCGGAAGAATCTGCACGACGTAAGATAATTGCAATGGCAACAAATCAAGCATACCTCGGAACTAATTGCACTAATCCTTTTCACTACCAGAAATTCAATTTGAGCCAAATTGTTGCTTATAAAAATGGTCAACCTATTGTTGGAACTCCGGTCTCAACAATTTTTAACCACCGAATTTACTTCAAAACTCTGGAAGCCATGGATTTTCTTGACAAAAGTGGGCATGGCATAACTCTGGACAATTATCACATTCATTTTATTCTAGCTTTTGATTTAACTTCAACGAAAGAGACTTCTCATGATTTCTTTCATCCAGAACTTACAAATTGCTCAATTTCGGTTCAGCTTACATTCGACGGAGCATTGGCAGCCAACGTAGAACTTTTTTTTCTAGGCGAAAGAAGCTCAACGTTTTATGTTAATTCGGAACGAAAGGTGACAGAAAAACTCAATTATCATCTTCCCCACAGATGGATAGTGATGAAAAATGCTATTTGTTGGGAAAATGTATTCATTTGAAATATAATTTTTATGGAGTTATGCAGCGGAAAATTTCCCAAAGCTAACAAGAGAAGGTTTTTTTATAGTTAATGGTTCACCAGCGCAATATGGAGGAAGTCATTGGATGGTTATTTTGTTTCACGAAAACAAAGTTTATTTGGCTGACCCGCATGAAATCCCGATACAAAACTACCAAATAATTTATTCCCGTCTGATACAGTTTTACAATGAAGTAACTCAAGCACTCAAGCTTAAGCCAGTTCAAAATCATAACTCAAAACTCTGTGGACTTTTTTGCATTGATATTGCGCATGTGAATTAACTTAATTAATGTTTAATTAACTTTTTTAGCTCAAATCTTTCTTCAAAAACAACAAAGAAGACAATTATTAATTAGAAGATTTCGATTCCACAATGAAATTTATCAAAATCAAACTGTTGTCTACATTCAAACAACCATAGCCACTATTTAATATGTCAAATATTTTGGAAAGCTCACCGTTCAGACCACCATTATAAATATAATAGAATCTATCCATCGTACAAGTAGGCAAAAAAGTCAGTTTGAGTTTGAACACTATTCGTAAAAACACAATCAACTTTAGGTAGTTTTCTCTTACAGTTTGCAAAGTTCAATTGGTGTTGCTCGTTAAAGTTCACCGCTTCGTCAATTTGGTTCATTATTACTCCACGAAAAATTGTATTTGTTAAATTAGTTTTAATAAGTAGTTTGAAACAAGTGAAGAGACAAGATATAATGAATGGTGTGGATGCTGTAGACTTGAAAGAATCAGGAAGTTGATCATTGGAGGCAATAACATGATAATGAAATCCAAGTACTTTTCAAAAATTGTCATTCATATGCAAGCTTTAGGCAAAATTCTTCGTTACTTTATGGTCAAATACAGGCTCACTTTGACATATAAAGTAACGATACTGTTTGGCAAACTGATGAAAATATTCTGGTGTGCGCTCAACCATTGCCTCCACCATTTTGGTAATTAAATTTCTTTGTCACTTTCACCAGCTTCATTTGTAATTTTTTGTCGTGATTTTTTTGCTCTTCCATCTTTTGTACTTAGGTTTTTCTTCGAGATCACTTTCACTGCCAGATCGTTGTCATTGTTTACTTTTCTTTGTAGTTCCTCGAGACGATAGATCTTGAATCGTTTTTATTTTGTGGCCAAGAAGATCGAATTCAGCAGCTCAGAGAGTTATTCTTTGGTTAAAACAAAATTCCTCGGGATGTTTTTGAAGAGTCGTAGAGTAATATATAGTCCCGTTGTTTCGTATGTTTTCACTGAAGCAACAACAATTCGTTTGCTAGAGCACGAAATTTCGTGGTAAGAGTCACTCTTATCTTGAAAGGAAAAGTTTAGGTTGTGGGCAAGAAATAAACTCTAAATGGTATCAAAACGTTGTAATAGGAATTTGAGAAATGCTCCTTGCTTTGAATTGAATCGCAAAGAAAATACAATAACAATAAAACTATTTAAGAGCACTTTTCCTCACTTTGGGTTTACATGGTCGATTGCACAGATATGCTAAAAATTGAACTCAAACTCAAAATCAGCCTGGTTTTTTGGTTGCCATGCCCAAGTTTTGTCTACCATGTAGTGAAGTTATACATGAACACTTCAAAGAAGTTTTCATAGAAACATAAATGGATTACTCGCCGGCAAAATTCTCACAATCATGCCATTTTTGTTCTTAATCTCTCACATTTTTTATCCACAGTTTCAGTATATATAATTAAAATGATCTTGTACACTAAATACTGTACAATTGGACGTCGGCTATTTTAGCTACTGCTCTTTTATAATATTTGTTTTGGAAAATAGTGATAGTTTAAACTAAAAACATTAAAAGTAACAAAGAAATATATATTCAGCCCCCAGTTAACCATTATTTTTTTCGCCAAGCTGTTGAATAAAAAATTGTAATCGTAAGTTGCGCTTCAACTAAGAAACAACACTTTATTCTACATTCTTTGCCCAAGAAACATCAATTTTTTCACTTATTTGTCAAAAAACGCCAAAAAATGACAAAAAATTAACAAAAGTAACATACAAACAACACCCAATTACTCATTATTAATTGTTCGAATAAACTTTCAGCTTACAAAATTTTGTTGTTCACTCCATTACAACCAGCAGAGAATATTTTATTCTTCATTCATACCTCAAAAACTAACAATTTTTTCACATTTTTGGCATTTTTTCATCAAAAAATAAAAAAAGGTACAAGTTATCACTGAAAGATATTTAAAAAAAACCGTTCTTTAACAGCATTTCGATCACCATATTTTTACTTTTTTCAAACGTATAGAAATGCTTACTGGCGGCGAAAAACACTTTCTAAAAATATTTTTACTACCAAAAAACAGCAATTTTTGCACTTTTTTCAAAATTTTGTCTGTTTTTGCCGCAAAATGACTTCAAAAATACACCTTAAGCGCTCCACTCAAACTATTTTCAACCCGTAATTTTAAAAAAATTCAATTGGCCCCCATATCAAGCCTTTCCCAACACAATAATGAAGCCAAAAAATCACTTTTTTAGCCGATTTTCAGACAAATTTCAAACCCCAGTTTCTTCAATTTTTCAGTCAATTTTCGAGATATTTTGTCCCCCATTAATTCTCATGCACTACTTTAAGTTCAAACTCTACTTGAAACTTCTCTCCAGGCTTGAAATTCAACAAACTCCAATTTCATTGCTTCGCACTTGCTTGTTAATTCAAACATATGGGCAATAAAACCCATTAAATTAATACCACTTGTGCGGTCTCAGACTCGCAAAACTCTTAAATTGCTCACATTGGAACAAAAACTAATCAAATTTAAACTATCTTTTTCTTCCCTTACCTCAGTATTCCTTCAGGTTAGTCACTATCGCTTTTCAGTCCTTTATTACTCTCATTAGACTAGAAAAATGGTTGATAAAAAGTCTTTGCCAACCACGAGAAACAGAATTTTCGAAAAATTTTACAAGTTTTTGACAAGGGCACCTCAAAAAGCCATGCCGTCATTGTAACGGGGGGTTGAAGGTCCCCCCCCCCGTTACAATACAAGCATTTTTACTACTACAGTTTTACGCCCTTAAAACTACCCCCTAATCTTACATTTTTCTAATACTTTTGTTTGAGTGGTGAACTTATGTAAATTTCACACCACTAGTTATGCGGTGAATTCATGTAATTTCACCGCATTCGATGCTGATTTCACACAATTTTAGCCCTCTTTACTAAGTGGTGAATTTTTTTAACATCACCACTAGATAAAAGGGCGACTTTATGTAATTTCTTCTCATTCGCCATTTATCTCCTATGATTTGGACATTTTCTTTTCAAAGCGGAGAAATTCATCGCTACCAGGCGATAAGGTTTTTTCACCGCATTCATCGCCTGATGCATGTAATTTCACCGCATTCACCGCATATCTCTCATTTTTTCCTGTTTTCAACGCTTATCTTATATAATTTTGCCTTCAATGGCAGTGATACCTCAATCCGGGGCAAAATCTGCTACTGAATACATGACGTGAGTGTGACATGAGTGGGAAATTCTTAAAAACGACCCACTCGTGTCACAATCGCGGCGTGTACTCAAGAAATGTCAAAGGTTTCACTTTTGCGCTCGTTCGTTTTTCGTTCGCTCGCTTTGACGGTCGCTCTTTTTGTTTCTGTAGGTTTGCGCCCGCTCGTTTAGCGCTCGTTTCGTTTCGCTCGAACCCCCATCCCTCTCTATGCCCTTTTTAGAGCTTTTATATGTTTATCTCTACGTTTCTAATTTTTTCTACAGCGTGATATCCCCGGCCTTTTTTCTGACCCCTTCGCGCAGCCCGAAGACCATCCGCCCTTGTTTGTGACCACATCGCGCATTACTCCATTAATCTTAGGGTCTTTTTGGCGGCTAGGTCAGGTGCCCTTCTTCTGGAGCTCAGTAATGCACCGTCTGTATTCGTCAAAGAAGTCAAAAAGGCTCAGGCAAAATGTTTCTTTCTTTCTGTCTTAAGTGCTGTAACCCCCAACCCCGCTTGGTGCCCCTTTTTTTATGTATTTAGATGTTCTTTTATATGTTTGTCTCTGTCTTTTTTTAGTGCGATAAACCCCCGCCTTGTTTGTGACCCCTTCGCGCAATACGATAACTCCCGTCCTTGTTCATGACTCCTTCGCGCATTATTCTTATTTATTTAGGGTCCCTGTTTTTTTTTCTTTGGTTGCTAGGTCAGGTGCGCTCCTTACGGAGCTGAGTAATGCAACGGCTCTAGTCTTCAAAGAAAGTAAAAAGGCTCATGCGACAGCTAAGACAAGTTTACTGCTGCAAAAATCTGCACCCTTTCTGGGTTGGCCCGCTTCCACCGGTATTTGAATCAAAAATCTTGATTCTTGCAAGCTATTTGATTCATCGTGCAAGCTTTTCGATTCATCTTTCAAGTAATCTTGCAAATGAATTGAAAAACTTGCAAGAATCTTGTTACCGGTATGCATTCGCTTGCAGGATTGCCTTGCAACATTCTTGCAAATTTTTTGATTCATTGACCACCAGGGAATAGTCCAGGTTTTCTTCATCTTTGATAATTCGCTTTTTTTTCATTTTTGTTTAATTGGTCGTGACTTGGTTTGTACATCCGTTGAAGTTTTGATATGTCTGTATAGCAAAAGTTTCTCGTAGTTAATTTGTTTAGGCTTCATTGAAGCAAGGTCTTTTTAAGACCGTGCACACTAAAAAAAGTTCAGGTAAATTTACCTGAACCAAGTTCAGGTAACTAGAAGTTCAGGTGAAGTTCAGGTGTAAAAGCACCTGAAATACACCTGAACTGATTTTCAGGTAAATTTTCACCTGAACAAGTTCAGGTGTGGTTACCTGAAAATAACTTTCATTGCATTCGGCAGTGAAAAAACAAAAATTCAGCAGAAACTAAAACACAACACAAATACAAACTTTAGGAGAAACATCAACACATTTATTAGGCAGCGTCCAGCATTTTTTCAAAGTGTTTCAATTCTAAATTTTGCAAAGTTACTGTAAAGTTTAGCATCAATTTTTCACGCTCTTCAGCTCTATTGATGTTTCTAGATCGAACAAGTAATATGGGAGCCATTTGGGTTGTCTAAATTTTATATCAATCCTGAAGTTTCAGAAAAACGGTTTTAAGCGACTTTAATTTCTTTAAATCATAACAACAGGAAACGCAGTGGTTTTAAAGTGGATCAACTTGAATGCAATCACTCTTCCCTATATAATAAATCAAAAACTAGTATTCCTGCATAAAATAGATCTCTGAAAAACTGGATTATACGTATATAGAAACGGTAACGACGTATGGTCCTCATTTAGATTCCATTTATTTAAAGTCTTTCAGAATCAGATTGTTATTCTTCTTAATTCGAACTATTTCCATTTTCCAACATAAGCACTGCTTCAAAACCCTGTCCGTCGAACTGAAGTTTGCCGGTTAATTTTAGGTGCATCTTTTTGAAATTGGGCTCTACAAAGTATAGAGGACAAAACAAACATTTGTGGAACTATTTCCTGCCGTTTATTAAGTTTAGCAAATCTACGGTTAAGTATAATATAAAGGTTTCCCACTCTTCAGCCCCACTGATGTTTCTAGATCGAACAAGTAATTTGGAAGCCATTTGGGTTTTCTGAATTGAACATCAATCCTGAAGTTTCAGAAAAACGGTTTAAAGCGACTTTAATTTCTTTAAATCATAACAACAGGAAACGCAGTGGTTTTAAAGTGGATCAACTTGAATGCAATCACTCTTATCTATATATTAAATCAAAAACTATTATTCCTGTATAGAGTAGATCTCTGGAAACATGAATTATAAGTATATAGAACCGGTAACGACATATGGTCCTCATTTAGCTTCCATTTATTTAAAGTCTTTCAGAATCAGATTGTTATTCTTCTTAATTCGAACTAATTCCATCTTCCAATATAAGCACTGCTTCAAAATCCTGTCCGTCGAATTGAAGTTTGCCTGGTAATTTTAGGTGCATCTTTACGAAACTGGTCTCTCTAGAAAGTTTAGAGGACAAAACAAACATTTATGGAACTATTTCCTGCCGTTTATTAATTTTAGCAAAGCTACGGTTAAGTTTTATATAAAGGTTTCCCACTCTTCAGCCCTAATGATGTTTATAGATCGAACAAGAAATTTGTGAGCCAATTGGGTTGTCTGTAGTGAATATCAATCCTGAAGTTTCAGAAAAACGGTTTAAAGAGACTTTAATTTCTTTAAATCATAACAACAGGAAACGCAGTGGTTTTAAAGTGGATCAACTTGAATGCAATCACTCTTCCCTATTTAATGAATCAAAAAATATTATTCCTGCATAAAATAGATCTCTGGAAAACTGGATTATACGTATAAAGAACCGGTAATGACATATGGTCCTCATTTAGCTTCCCTTTATTTAAAGTCTTTCAGAATCAGATTGTTATTCTTCTTAATTCGAACTAATTCCATTTTCCAACATAAGCACTGCTTCAAATTCCTGTCTGTCAAATTGAAGTTTGCCTGGTAATTTTAGGTGCATCTTTCCGAAACTGGTCTCTCTAGAAAGTATAGAGGACAAAACAAACATTTATGGAACTATTTCCTGCCGTTTATTAATTTTAGCAAAGCTACGGTTAAGTTTAATATAAAGGTTTCCCACTCTTCAGCCCTGCTGATGTTTCCTGATCGAACAAAAAATTTGTGAGCCAATTGGGTTGTCTGAATTGAATATCAATCCTGAAGTTTCAGAAAAACGGTTTAAAGAGACTTTAATTTCTTTAAATCATAACAATAGGAAACGCAGTGGTTTTAAAGTGGATCAACTTGAATGCAATCACTCTTCCCTATATATTATATCAAAAACTATTATTCCTGCATAAAGTAGATCTCTGGAAACATGAATTATAAGTATATAGAACCGGTAACGACATATGGTCCTCATTTAGCTTCCATTTATTTAAAGTCTTTCAGAATCAGATTGTTATTCTTCTTAATTCGAATTAATTCCATCTTCCAATATAAGCACTGCTTCAAAACCCTGTCCGTCGAACTGAAGTTTGCGTGTTAATTTTAGGTGCATCTTTCCGAAACTGGTCTCTCTAGAAAGTATAGAGGACAAAACAAACATTTTTGGAACTATTTCCTGCCGTTTATTAATTTTAGCAAAGCTACGGTTAAGTTTAATATAAAGGTTTCCCACTCTTCAGCCCTAATGATGTTTCTAGATCAAACAAGTAATTTGGGAGTCATTTGGGGTGTCTGAAGTGAAGATTAATACTGAATTTTCAGAAAAACGGTTTAAAGCGACTTTAATTTCTTTAAATCATAACAACAGGAAACGCAGTGGTTTTAAAGTGGATCAACTTGAATGCAATCACTCTTATCTATATATTAACTCAAAAACTATTATTCCTGCATAGAGTAGATCTCTGGAAACATGAATTATAAGTATATAGAACCGGTAACGACATATGGCCCTCATTTAGCTTCCCTTTATATAAAGTCTTTCAGAATCAGATTGTTATTCTTCTTAATTCGAACTAATTCCATTTTCAAAAACATAAGCACTGCTTCAAATTCCTGTCCGTCAAATTGAAGTTGGCCTGTTAATTTTAGGTACATGTTTCCGAAACAGGGCTCTTTACAAAATATATGGGACAAAACAAACATGTATTGAACTATATTCTGCCGTTTTTTAAGTTTCGCAAAGTTACGGTTAAGTTTGAAATAAAGGTTTCCTACTCTTCAGCCCTACTGATGCTTTTAGATCGAACAAGTAATTTGGGAGTCATTTGGGGTGTCTGAAGTGAAGATTAATACTGAATTTTCAGAAAAACGGTTTAAAGCGACTTTAATTTCTTTAAATCATAACAACAGGAAACGCAGTGGTTTTAATGTGGATCAACTTGAATGCAATCACTCTTCCCTATATAATAAATCAAAAACTAGTATTCCTGCATAAAATAGATCTCTGAAAAACTGGATTATACGTATATAGAAACGGTAACGACGTATGGTCCTCATTTAGATTCCATTTATTTAAAGTCTTTCAGAATCAGATTGTTATTCTTCTTAATTCGAACTAATTCCATCTTCCAATATAAGCACTGCTTCAAAATCCTGTCCGTCAAATTGAAGTTTGCCTGTTAATTTTAGGTACATGTTTCCGAAACAGGGCTCTTTACAAAATATATGGGACAAAACAAACATGTATTGAACTATATTCTGCCGTTTTTTAAGTTTCGCAAAGTTACGGTTAAGTTTGAAATAAAGGATTCCTACTCTTCAGCCCTACTGATGCTTCTAGATCGAACAAGTAATTTGGGAGTCATTTGGGGTGTCTGAAGTGAAGATTAATACTGAATTTTCAGAAAAACGGTTTAAAGCGACTTTAATTTCTTTAAATCATAACAACAGGAAACGCAGTGGTTTTAAAGTGGATCAACTTGAATGCAATCACTCTTATCTATATATTAACTCAAAAACTATTATTCCTGCATAGAGTAGATCTCTGGAAACATGAATTATAAGTATATAGAACCGGTAACGACATATGGTCCTCATTTAGCTTCCATTTATTTAAAGTCTTTCAGAATCAGATTGTTATTCTTCTTAATTCGAACTAATTCCATCTTCCAATATAAGCACTGCTTCAAAATCCTGTCCGTCGAATTGAAGTTTGCCTGGTAATTTTAGGTGCATCTTTACGAAACTGGTCTCTCTTGAAAGTTTAGAGGACAAAACAAACATTTATGGAACTATTTCCTGCCGTTTATTAATTTTAGCAAAGCTACGGTTAAGTTTTATATAAAGGTTTCCCACTCTTCAGCCCTAATGATGTTTAAAGATCGAACAAGAAATTTGTGAGCCAATTGGGTTGTCTGTAGTGAATATCAATCCTGAAGGTTCAGCAAAACGGTTTAAAGAGACTTTAATTTCTTTAAATCATAACAACAGGAAACGCAGTGGTTTTAAAGTGGATCAACTTGAATGCAATCACTCTTCCCTATTTATTAAATCAAAAAATATTATTCCTGCATAAATTAGATCTCTGGAAAACTGGATTATACGTATAAAGAACCGGTAACGACATATGGTCCTCATTTAGCTTCCCTTTACTTAAAGTCTTTCAGAATCAGATTGTTATTCTTCTTAATTCGAACTAATTCCATTTTTCAACATAAGCACTGCTTCAAATTCCTGTCTGTCAAATTGAAGTTTGCCTGTTAATTTTAGGTGCATCTTTCCGAAACTGGTCTCTCTAGAAAGTATAGAGGACAAAACAAACATTTATGGAACTATTTCCTGCCGTTTATTAATTTTAGCAAAGCTACGGTTAAGTTTAATATAAAGGTTTCCCACTCTTCAGCCCTGCTGATGTTTCCTGATCGAACAAAAAATTTGTGAGCCAGTTGGGATGTCTGAATTGAATATCAATCCTGAAGTTTCAGAAAAACGGTTTAAAGAGACTTTAATTTCTTTAAATCATAACAACAGGAAACGCAGTGGTTTTAAAGTGGATCAACTTGAATGCAATCACTCTTCCCTATATATTAAATCAAAAACTATTATTCCTGCATAAAGTACATCTCTGGAAAACTGAATTATAAGTATATAGAGCCGGTAACGACATATGGTCCTCATTTAGCTTCCATTTATTTAAAGTCTTTCAGAATCAGATTGTTATTCTTCTTAGTTCGAATTAATTCCATCTTCCAATATAAGCACTGCTTCAAAACCCTGTCCGTCGAACTGAAGTTTGCGTGTTAATTTTAGGTGCATCTTTCCGAAACTGGTCTCTCTAGAAAGTATAGAGGACAAAACAAACATTTTTGGAACAATTTCCTGCCGTTTATTAATTTTAGCAAAGCTACGGTTAAGTTTAATATAAAGGTTTCCCCTTCTTCAGCCCTAATGATGTTTCTAGATCAAACAAGTAATTTGGGAGTCATTTGGGGTGTCTGAAGTGAAGATTAATCCTGAATTTTCAGAAAAACGGTTTAAAGAGACTTTAATTTCTTTAAATCATAACAACAGAAAACGCAGTGGTTTTAAAGTGGATCAACTTGAATGCAATCACTCTTCCCTATTTATTAAATCAAAAAATATTATTCCTGCATAAAATAGATCTCTGGGAAACTGGATTATACGTATAAGGAACCGGTAACGACATATGGCCCTCATTTAGCTTCCCTTTATTTAAAGTCTTTCAGAATCAGATTGTTATTCTTCGTAATTCGAACTAATTCCATTTTCAAAAACATAAGCACTGCTTCAAATTCCTGTCCGTCAAATTGAAGTTTGCTTGTTAATTTTAGGTACATGTTTCCGAAACAGGTCTCTTTACAAAATATATGGGACAAAACAAACATTTATTGAACTATATTCTGCCGTTTTTTAAGTTTCGCAAAGTTACGGTTAAGTTTAAAATAAAGGTTTCCTACTCTTCAGCCCTACTGATGCTTCTAGATTGAACAAGTAATTTGGGAGTCATTTGGGGTGTCTGAAGTGAAGATTAATCCTGAATTTTCAGAAAAACGGTTTAAAGAGACTTTAATTTCTTTAAATCATAACAACAGGAAACGCAGTGGTTTTAAAGTGGATCAACTTGAATGCAATCACTCTTCCCTATATATTAAATCAAAAACTATTATTCCTGCATAAAGTACATCTCTGGAAAACTGAATTATAAGTATATAGAGCCGGTAACGACATATGGTCCTCATTTAGCTTCCATTTATTTAAAGTCTTTCAGAATCAGATTGTTATTCTTCTTAGTTCGAATTAATTCCATCTTCCAATATAAGCACTGCTTCAAAACCCTGTCCGTCGAACTGAAGTTTGCGTGTTAATTTTAGGTGCATCTTTCCGAAACTGGTCTCTCTAGAAAGTATAGAGGACAAAACAAACATTTTTGGAACAATTTCCTGCCGTTTATTAATTTTAGCAAAGCTACGGTTAAGTTTAATATAAAGGTTTCCCCTTCTTCAGCCCTAATGATGTTTCTAGATCAAACAAGTAATTTGGGAGTCATTTGGGGTGTCTGAAGTGAAGATTAATCCTGAATTTTCAGAAAAACGGTTTAAAGAGACTTTAATTTCTTTAAATCATAACAACAGAAAACGCAGTGGTTTTAAAGTGGATCAACTTGAATGCAATCACTCTTCCCTATTTATTAAATCAAAAAATATTATTCCTGCATAAAATAGATCTCTGGAAAACTGGATTATACGTATAAGGAACCGGTAACGACATATGGCCCTCATTTAGCTTCCCTTTATTTAAAGTCTTTCAGAATCAGATTGTTATTCTTCGTAATTCGAACTAATTCCATTTTCAAAAACATAAGCACTGCTTCAAATTCCTGTCCGTCAAATTGAAGTTTGCTTGTTAATTTTAGGTACATGTTTCCGAAACAGGTCTCTTTACAAAATATATGGGACAAAACAAACATTTATTGAACTATATTCTGCCGTTTTTTAAGTTTCGCAAAGTTACGGTTAAGTTTAAAATAAAGGTTTCCTACTCTTCAGCCCTACTGATGCTTCTAGATTGAACAAGTAATTTGGGAGTCATTTGGGGTGTCTGAAGTGAAGATTAATCCTGAATTTTCAGAAAAACCGTTTAAAGAGACTTTAATTTCTTTAAATCACAACAACAGGAAAGGCAGTGGTTTTAATGTGGATCAACATGAATCCAATCCCTCTTCCTTATATATTAAATCAAAAACCATTATTGCTGCATCAAATAGATCTCTTGAAAACTGGGTTACACATATATAGAACCGGTAACGACATATAGTCCTCATTTAGCTTCCATTTATTTAAAGTCTTTCAGAATCAGATTGTTATTCTTCTTAATTCGAACTAAATTCATTTTAAAACATAAGCACTGCTTCAAAACCCTGCCCGTCGAATTTAAGTTTGTTCGTTATTTTGAGGTACATATTTCCGAAGCAGGGCTCTTTACAAAATATATGGGACAAAACAAACATTTATTGAACTATATCCTGCCGTTTCTTAAGTTTCGCAAAGTTACGGTTAAGTTTAAAATAAATGTTTCCTACTCTTCAGCCCTACTGATATTTCGAGATCGAACAAGTAATTTAAGAGCCATTTGGGTTGTCTGAAGTGATTATTAACCCTGAAGTTTCATAAAAACGGTTTATAGAGACTTTAATTTCTTTAAATCATAACAACAGGAAACGCAGTGGTTTTAAAGTGGATCATCATGAATCCAATCTCTCTTCCTTAGATATTAAATCAAAAACTAATATACCTGCATAAAATAGATCCCTGGAAAATTGGAACACACTATTATAGAAGCGGTAACGACATATGGTCCAAATGTAGCTTCCATTTTTCTTTCAGATTCAGATTGATAGAGGTACAATTAGTTGTTTTGTTGATAAGTTGTCAAGTGCTTAGCAAAACTCTACCAGCATAGGCTTATTGTAACCTTTTGTTGGTGTTGTAACCCTCTCGTTTTTTTTATTTGTACTACCCTGATTCGGCGTGGTAAAAAATAATTGATTGGTAAATTTGAGAAAAAAAGTCACCATTTTTCTAGTGATATTGGTGTTCCCCAAAATTGGGTGCTCCAAAAAAATCATAGCTTCCCTACATATATGAGTTCGTTGGATTTGTATGTTAGTGGGGAGTATCCCTATTTACATTTTCTATATGGTTATATGGAGTTGAAGGGGTCAATTTTGGCTCTGTATGCGCCAAACCTCGATTTTCGGCCATTTTCCGCTATTTCGGCGGTGAAATAATGTTGAAATTTTAGTGTCAAGATTAAAAATTATAGTGTTTTAAATTGCTCAGCTGATGGGAAGTATCACTATTAACATATTTAAACATCTTTGCGCAAGTTTTGATGATTTATTTCAGCGAAACTTGAAACTTGGTAGTCAAAATAGGTAATTTGACCAAATGAATGAGTGAAGTGGTGTTTTTTTGCAATTGAAAAAGTTTTTAGGCGTGCTTTTTGTGTTTTCTGGACAGTATTTAAGTTCTTGAAGCTAATTGAACCAATAATTGGGGTTAACTCAACAATTTTTCTTTTTTCACGATTTCGTCAAATTTCTTTGGATGTTGTTTTGTGTCAAAACACACAAAACACCATAACCTTCATGGTGAGGTGGGAAATTTTTTCCCACCTCACCATGAAGTTTTGCCGTGATCTAGAACGTGGAAGTGGACCAGAATTACACCCACAAATACGCCGGGAACGCTGTTTCACGTTGTTTTACGTCGGTTCCGGAGATCTTGGGCTTCGATTTTAGCCCAAAAAGTGGGGTACAGAACAGTATATTGTTGATAACTCCTGAAGTACTGGACCAAATTAAACGGGAGTGGTCGCATTTTGTTAGCACTGAACCCTTCTTGCTTGCAGTATTTGGTTGGTGTCCTAAATCGGCCTAGTCAAAAAGTTATTAATGTTCAAAGTTGAAATAGTTCGAATTTTCGGGCTATTCTGGGTGACCCAAATTTCGGTACTACAAAACACCCGATTTACCCAATAAATGTTAGTGTTTTAGAATCCTCAGTTACTGGGGAGTGTCCCCATATATATTTTTCATACTAGTTTGTGATGTTCAGACTGTCAATTTGGCCTCTGAACAGATGTCACTTCGCTTTTTCGCAATTTGGTACGGTACCTTGTTTTTGCTATAACTCCTTCTACAGTTCACCGATTGGGCTCATTTTTTAATATGATACGTATCTCAAGCAGTGCTACAAACGGTACTAAGGGCGTTTGTTTTTGTTCAGCCGTTTTCGAGAAACTACCCTGTAAACTTGACCCCATTTTGACCCCAGAAGCGGATGACGGTCAGTCTGGTCACTTTTTTCACTTTGTGAACACCCGATTTAACGGACAAATGTTAGTGTTTCAGAATCCTCAGTTTATGCTGAGTATCCCTATATATAATTTTTATGATGTTTTACGTAGTCCAGGTGGTCAATTTTAGCGAAACCTGCTCCGTACTTCTCCTATTTAGTCATTTGGTACGGTACCTTTATGTTGGAATATCTCCTCGTAGAGTGAACCGATTTTTGATCTGTTTGTTGATTTGAACTCAGCGTGAGCCGTACTTGAATCCCTGTAAATGGCGTTTTGTTTCTTTCAGCCGTTTTCGAGAAATTGGCCAGGACACATACCTCCATTTTCGACTATTCGTGTCCGGTACATTTCGGGTATGTACATGTTAGACCAACAAAAAAGACGAATTTAGCCCCGCGAATTGGTTCTTTAGACTCCCCTGATAGTGAGGATTCTCCTCATATATGTTTTATAGGGCGTTTTCTGTAGTTCAGAAGGTCAATTTTAGCTCTGAAAGTGGCGTATCTCTCTTCTGGGGTCAGTTGGTACGGTACCTTATTTTTGCTATAACTCCTCGAAGAATGCACCGATTGGGCTCATTTTTTAATATGATGCGTATCTCAAGCAGTGCTACAAACTGTACTAAGGGGGTTTATTTTTGTTCAGCCGTCTTAGAGAAATTGGCCAGTAAACTTGCCCTCGTTTTAGCCCCAGAAGAGGTTGACACCATCCGTTGACACCATTGACACGACACCTTGAAGCTTCGAACTATGTTACAAATCTTAGTGTTTTAGAATCCCCAGTTAGTGGGGATTCTCCCCATATATATTTTGTATAGGGTTTTCCGAGATCTAGGGGGTCAATTTTCACTCTGCAAGTGACCCCCCCAACCCCCGTGAATATATTCCCAAAATCATGTAATTTCCTTGAGAAAATGGGAAAAATGATGTTTTGGGGTACCAGTATAAGCACTGTAGTCCCCATATAATGTGGGAAAACTCTACTCCAATTTTCAGCCATATTGGTTGAGGCGTTGATCTTCTCTCCCCTTATTACTTATGTATACTATTATTCTAAGGTGAGGGCGTTTCGCCCCATGGGGTGCACCTCCCCCCCCCCTGTCCCGTTGAGACGCCGGTTAGTCGGCTCCCCCCCCTCTGGGCTTTGGTGCACCTCATGATGGGGACGTACGCGCGGTGCGGGCGAGTTTTGCGGGCGTCTTTCGTTGCGTTTCGGTGCGTTTCGGTGTGTTTCTCTGTGTTTATGTTTCTTTTCATGTTAGACTAAATGCTCTCTTTCAGACCATTTGTTTGCTTGTTTGGCGCAACAACAGCTGTCTTCAACCCTCAAAAGGTGAGTTCGCACGTTGTGCTCTCTTTGCTTTTCAGCGCTCACAGTGATGGCCTGAGCTTTTTTTTGTGCTTGCTCTGAGCCTCCTGTGATGAAGCGCTGCAATTGTTTGAGTCCTGTGAGCACTCATCGAGTGCCTTGTTCTTTTTGTAGCAGTGCTGCGGTGCAGCGCTCTTTCTTGGGCAACACAGTGACGGCTTGAGCAGTGCGTGTTTTTGTTTTTTCTTTTGCTCAAGACTGCCTGTGACCAAGCAAGGCAATTATTTAGGTCGTGTGTCAGCACTCACCGAGTGCTCTTCAGCCTCCTGTGGTGAGGCTAAGCAATTATTTGAGTCTAGTGTGCACCCACTGAGTGGGTTTTTTCCTGCGTTGTACAGAGCTAATTTTAGATCTAGGTGGTCTGAGAAAAAGGAACTTAACATGATGTAAGATTTCGCTTTCAAAATACTATCTTTATACAGTTCAACAAAAAGTGTTTTTCAACATAGTGAAGGACTTGTTCAAATCAATTGGGCGCCTCAGGAGGAGTGGGAAAGTCCAAATGGGGTCTAAAGCAGAAGGATTTATCGTTCTAGGTGGTCTGAGATAGAAGTACTTAACACGTTGTCAGATTTCGCGCTCAAAATACGATATTTATACAGTTTAACAAAAAGTGTTTTTCAACATAGTGAAGGACTTGTTCAAATCAATTGGGCGCCTAAGGAGGAGTGGGAAAGTCCATATGGGGTCTAAAACAGAAGGATTTATCGTTCTAGGTGATCTCAGATAGAAGTACTTAACACGTTGTCAGATTTCGCGCTCAAAAAACGATATTTATACAGTTTAACAAAAAGTGTTTTTCAACATAGTGAAGGACTTGTTCAAATCAATTGGGCGCCTAAGGAGGAGTGGGAAAGTCCAAATGGGGTCTAAAGCAGAAGGATTTATCGTTCTAGGTGGTCTGAGATAGAAGTACTTAACACGTTGTCAGATTTCGCGCTCAAAATACGATATTTATACAGTTTAACAAAAAGTGTTTTTCAACATAGTGAAGGACTTGTTCAAATCATTTGGGCGCCTAAGGAGGAGTGGGAAAGTCCAAATGGGGTCTAAAGCAGAAGTATTTATCGTTCTAGGTGGTCTGAGATAGAAGTACTTAACACGTTGTCAGATTTCGCACTCAAAATACTATCTTTATACAGTTTAACAAAACGTGTTTTTCAAAATAGTGAAGGACTTATTCAAATCAATTGAGCACCTAAGGAGGAGTGGGAAAGTCCAAATGGGGTCTAAAGCAGAAGGATTTATCGTTCTAGGTGGTCTGAGATAGAAGTACTTAACACGTTGTCAGATTTCGCGCTCAAAATACGATATTTATACAGTTTAACAAAAAGTGTTTTTCAACATAGTGAAGGACTTGTTCAAATCATTTGGGCGCCTAAGGAGGAGTGGGAAAGTCCAAATGGGGTCTAAAGCAGAAGTATTTATCGTTCTAGGTGGTCTGAGATAGAAGTACTTAACACGTTGTCAGATTTCGCACTCAAAATACTATCTTTATACAGTTTAACAAAAAGTGTTTTTCAATATAGTGAAGGACTTATTCAAATCAATTGAGCACCTAAGGAGGAGTGGGAAAGTCCAAATGGGGTCTAAAGCAGAAGGATTTATTGTTCTAGGTGGTCTGAGATAGAAGTACTTAACACGTTGTCAGATTTCGCGCTCAAAATACGATATTTGTACAGTTTAACAAAAAGTGTTTTTCAACATAGTGAAGGACTTGTTCAAATCAATTGGGCGCCTAAGGAGGAGTGGGAAAGTCCAAATGGGGTCTAAAGCAGAAGGATTTATCGTTCTAGGTGGTCTGAGATAGAAGTACTTAACACGTTGTCAGATTTCGCGCTCAAAATACGATATTTATACAGTTTAACAAAGTGTTTTTCAACATAGTGAAGGACTTGTTCAAATCAATTGGGCGCCTAAGGAGGAGTGGGAAAGTCCAAATGGGGTCTAAAGCAGAAGTATTTATCGTTCTAGGTGGTCTGAGATAGAAGTACTTAACACGTTGTCAGATTTCGCACTCAAAATTTTATCTTTATACAGTTTAACAAAAAGTGTTTTTCAATATAGTGAAGGACTTATTCAAATCAATTGAGCGCCTAAGGAGGAGTGGGAAAGTCCAAATGGGGTCTAAAGCAGAAGGATTTATCGTTCTAGGTGGTCTGAGATAGAAGTACTTAACACGTTGTCAGATTTCGCGCTCAAAATACGATATTTGTACAGTTTAACAAAAAAGTGCTTTTCAACATAGTGAAGGACTTGTTCAAATCAATTGGGCGCCTAAGGAGGAGTGGGAAAGTCCAAATGGGGTCTAAAGCAGAAGGATTTATCGTTCTAGGTGGTCTGAGATAGAAGTACTTAACACGTTGTCAGATTTCGCGCTCAAAATACGATATTTATACAGTTTAACAAAAAGTGTTTTTCAACATAGTGAAGGACTTGTTCAAATCAATTGGGCGCCTAAGGAGGAGTGGGAAAGTCCAAATGGGGTCTAAAGCAGAAGGATTTATCGTTCTAGGTGGTCTCAGATAGAAGTACTTAACACGTTGTCAGATTTCGCGCTCAAAATACGATATTTATACAGTTTAACAAAAAGTGTTTTTCAACATAGTGAAGGACTTGTCAAATCAATTGAACGCCTAAGGAGGAGTGGGAAAGTCCAAATAGGTTCTAAAGCAGAAGGATTTATCGTTCTAGGTGGTCTGAGATAGAAGTACTTAACACGTTGTCAGATTTCGCACTCAAAATAGTATCTTTATACAGTTTAACAAAAAGTGTCTTTCAATATAGTGAAGGACTTTTTCAAATCAATTGAGCGCCTAAGTAGGAGTGGGAAAGTCCAAATGGGTCCTAAAGCAGAAGGAATTATTGTTCTGGATGATCTGAGATAGAAGTACTTAACACGTTGTCAGATTTCGCACTCAAAATACTATCTTTATACAGTTTAACAAAAAGTGTTTTTCAACATAGTGAAGGACTTGTTCAAATCAATTGAGCGCCTAAGTAGGAGTGGGAAAGTCCAAATGGGTCCTAAAGCAGAAGGATTTATCGTTCTAGATGGTCTCAGATAGAAGTACTTAACACGTTGTCAGATTTCGCGCTCAAAATACGATATTTATACAGTTTAACAAAAAGTGTTTTTCAACATAGTGAAGGACTTGTTCAAATCAATTGGGCGCCTAAGGAGGAGTGGGAAAGTCCAAATGGGTTCTAAAGCAGAAGGATTTATTGTTCTAGGTGGTCTGAGATAGAAGTACTTAACACGTTGTCAGATTTCGCGCTCAAAATACGATATTTATACAGTTTAACAAAAAGTGTTTTTCAACATAGTGAAGGACTTGTTCAAATCAATTGGGCGCCTAAGGAGGAGTGGGAAAGTCCAAATGGGTTCTAAAGCAGAAGGATTTATCGTTCTAGGTGGTCTCAGATAGAAGTACTTAACACGTTGTCAGATTTCGCGCTCAAAATACGATATTTATTCAGTTTAACAAAAAGTGTTTTTCAACATAGTGAAGGACTTGTCAAATCAATTGAACGCCTAAGGAGGAGTGGGAAAGTCCAAATAGGTTCTAAAGCAGAAGGATTTATCGTTCTAGGTGGTCTGAGATAGAAGTACTTAACACGTTGTCAGATTTCGCACTCAAAATAGTATCTTTATACAGTTTAACAAAAAGTGTCTTTCAATATAGTGAAGGACTTTTTCAAATCAATTGAGCGCCTAAGTAGGAGTGGGAAAGTCCAAATGGGTCCTAAAGCAGAAGGAATTATTGTTCTGGATGATCTGAGATAGAAGTACTTAACACGTTGTCAGATTTCGCACTCAAAATACTATCTTTATACAGTTTAACAAAAAGTGTTTTTCAACATAGTGAAGGACTTGTTCAAATCAATTGAGCGCCTAAGTAGGAGTGGGAAAGTCCAAATGGGTCCTAAAGCAGAAGGATTTATCGTTCTAGATGGTCTCAGATAGAAGTACTTAACACGTTGTCAGATTTCGCGCTCAAAATACGATATTTATACAGTTTAACAAAAAGTGTTTTTCAACATAGTGAAGGACTTGTTCAAATCAATTGGGCGCCTAAGGAGGAGTGGGAAAGTCCAAATGGGTTCTAAAGCAGAAGGATTTATTGTTCTAGGTGGTCTGAGATAGAAGTACTTAACACGTTGTCAGATTTCGCGCTCAAAATACGATATTTATACAGTTTAACAAAAAGTGTTTTTCAACATAGTGAAGGACTTGTTCAAATCAATTGGGCGCCTAAGGAGGAGTGGGAAAGTCCAAATGGGGTCTAAAGCTGAAGGATTTATCGTTCTAGGTGGTCTGAGATAGAAGTACTTAACACGTTGTCAGATTTCGCGCTCAAATTACGATATTTATACAGTTTAACAAAAAGTGTTTTTCAACATAGTGAAGGACTTGTTCAAATCAATTGGGCGCCTAAGGAGGAGTGGGAAAGTCCAAATGGGGTCTAAAGCAGAAGGATTTATCGTTCTAGGTGGTCTGAGATAGAAGTACTTAACACGTTGTCAGATTTCGCACTCAAAATACTATCTTTATACATTTTAACAAAAAGTGTTTTTCAACATAGTGAAGGACTTGTTCAAATCAATTGAGCGCCTAAGTAGGAGTGGGAAAGTCCAAATGGGTCCTAAAGCAGAAGGATTTATCGTTCTAGGTGGTCTCAGATAGAAGTACCTAACACGTTGTCAGATTTCGCGCTCAAAATACGATATTTATACAGTTTAACAAAAAGTGTTTTTCAACATAGTGAAGGACTTGTTCAAATCAATTGGGCGCCTAAGGAGGAGTGGGAAAGTCCAAATGGGTTCTAAAGCAGAAGGATTTATTGTTCTAGGTGGTCTGAGATAGAAGTACTTAACACGTTGTCAGATTTCGCGCTCAAAATACGATATGTATACAGTTTAACAAAAAGTGTTTTTCAACATAGTGAAGGACTTGTTCAAATCAATTGGGCGCCTAAGGAGGAGTGGGAAAGTCCAAATGGGGTCTAAAGCAGAAGGATTTATCGTTCTAGGTGGTCTGAGATAGAAGTACTTAACACGTTGTCAGATTTCGCGCTCAAAATACGATATTTATACAGTTTAACAAAAAGTGTTTTTCAACATAGTGAAGGACTTGTTCAAATCAATTGGGCGCCTAAGGAGGAGTGGGAAAGTCCAAATGGGGTCTAAAGCAGAAGGATTTATCGTTCTAGGTGGTCTGAGATAGAAGTACTTAACACGTTGTCAGATTTCGCACTCAAAATACTATCTTTATACATTTTAACAAAAAGTGTTTTTCAATATACTGAAGGACTTATTCAAATCAATTGAGCGCCTAAATAGGAGTGAAAAAGTCCAAATGGGTCCTAAAGCAGAAGGAATTATCGTTCTAGGTGGTCTGAGATAGAAGTACTTAACACGTTGTCAGATTTCGCGCTCAAAATACGATATTTATACAGTTTAACAAAAAGTGTTTTTCAACATAGTGAAGGACTTGTCAAATCAAATGGGCGCCTAAGGAGGAGTGGGAAAGTCCAAATAGGTTCTAAAGCAGAAGGATTTATCGTTCTAGGTGGTCTGAGATAGAAGTACTTAACACGTTGTCAGATTTCGCACTCAAAATAGTATCTTTATACAGTTTAACAAAAAGTGTCTTTCAATATAGTGAAGGACTTTTTCAAATCAATTGAGCGCCTAAGTAGGAGTGGGAAAGTCCAAATGGGTCCTAAAGCAGAAGGAATTATTGTTCTGGGTGGTCTGAGATAGAAGTACTTAACACGTTGTCAGATTCCGCACTCAAAATACTATCTTTATACAGTTTAACAAAAAGTGTTTTTCAACATAGTGAAGGACTTGTTCAAATAAATTGAGCGCCTAAGTAGGAGTGGGAAAGTCCAAATGGGTCCTAAAGCAGAAGGATTTATCGTTCTAGGTGGTCTCAGATAGAAGTACTTAACACGTTGTCAGATTTCGCGCTCAAAATACGATATTTATACAGTTTAACAAAGTGTTTTTCAACATAGTGAAGGACTTGTTCAAATCAGCTGGGCGCCTAAGGAGGAGTGGGAAAGTCCAAATGGGTTCTAAAGCAGAAGGATTTATTGTTCTAGGTGGTCTGAGATAGAAGTACTTAACACGTTGTCAGATTTCGCGCTCAAAATACGATATTTATACAGTTTAACAAAAAGTGTTTTTCAACATAGTGAAGGACTTGTTCAAATCAATTGGGCGCCTAAGGAGGAGTGGGAAAGTCCAAATGGGGTCTAAAGCAGAAGGATTTGTCGTTCTAGGTGGTCTGAGATAGAAGTACTTAACACGTTGTCAGATTTCGCACTCAAAATACTATCTTTATACAGTTTAACAAAAAGTGTTTTTCAATATAGTGAAGGACTTATTCAAATCAATTGAGCGCCTAAGTAGGAGTGGGAAAGTCCAAATGGGTCCTAAAGCAGAAGGAATTATCGTTCTAGAAGGTCTGAGATAGAAGTACTTAACACGTTGTCAGATTTCGCGCTCAAAATACGATATTTATACAGTTTAACAAAAAGTGTTTTTCAACATAGTGAAGGACTTGTTCAAATCAATTGGGCGCCTAAGGAGGAGTGGGAAAGTTCAAATGGGTTCTAAAGCAGAAGGATTTATCGTTCTAGGTGGTCTGAGATAGAAGTACTTAACACGTTGTCAGATTTCGCACTCAAAATAGTATCTTTATACAGTTTAACAAAAAGTGTTTTTCAATATAGTGAAGGACTTATTGAAATCAATTGAGTGCCTAAGTAGGAGTGGAAAAGTCCAAATGGGTCCTAAAGCAGAAGGAGTTTTTGTTCTAGGTGGTCTGAGATAGAAGTACTTAACACGTTGTCAGATTTCGCGCTCAAAGTACGATATTTATACAGTTTAACAAAAAGTGTTTTTCAACATAGTGAAGGACTTGTTCAAATCAATTGGGCGCCTAAGGAGGAGTGGGAAAGTCCAAATGGGGTCTAAAGCAGAAGGATTTATCGTTCTAGGTGGTCTGAGATAGAAGTACTTAACACGTTGTCAGATTTCGCACTCAAAATACTATCTTTATACAGTTTAACAAAAAGTGTTTTTCAATATAGTGAAGGACTTATTCAAATCAATTGAGCGCCTAAGTAGGAGTGGGAAAGTCCAAATGGGTCCTAAAGCAGAAGGAATTATAGTTCTAGAAGGTCTGAGATAGAAGTACTTAACACGTTGTCAGATTTCGCGCTCAAAATACGATATTTATACAGTTTAACAAAAAGTGTTTTTCAACATAGTGAAGGACTTGTTCAAATCAATTGGGCGCCTAAGGAGGAGTGGAAAAGTCCAAATGGGTTCTAAAGCAGAAGGATTTATTGTTCTAGGTGGTCTGAGATAGAAGTACTTAACACGTTGTCAGATTTCGCGCTCAAAATACGATATTTATACAGTTTAACAAAAAGTGTTTTTCAACATAGTGAAGGACTTGTTCAAATCAATTGGGCGCCTAAGGAGGAGTGGGAAAGTCCAAATGGGGTCTAAAGCAGAAGGAATTATCGTTCTAGAAGGTCTGAGATAGAAGTAGTTAACACGTTGTCAGATTTCGCGCTCAAAATACTATCTTTATACAGTTTAACAAAAAGTGTTTTTTAATATAGTGAAGGACTTTTTCAAATCAATTGAGCGCCTAAGTAGGAGTGGGAAAGTCCAAATGGGTCCTAAAGCGGAAGGAATTTTTGTTCTGGGTGGTCTGAGATAGAAGTACTTAACACGTTGTCAGATTTCGCACTCAAAATACTATCTTTATACAGTTTAACAAAAAGTGTTTTTCAACATAGTGAAGGACTTGTTCAAATCAATTGGGCGCCTAAGGAGGAAAGGGAAAGTCCAAATGGGTTCTAAAGCAGAAGGATTTATCTTTCTAGGTGGTCTCAGATAGAAGTACTTAACACGTTGTCAGATTTCGCGCTCAAAATACGATATTTATACAGTTTAACAAAAAGTGTTTTTCAACATAGTGAAGGACTTGTTCAAATCAATTGGGCGCCTAAAGAGGAGTGGGAAAGTCCAAATGGGTTCTAAAGCAGAAGGATTTATTGTTCTAGGTGGTCTGAGATAGAAGTACTTAACACGTTGTCAGATTTCGCGCTCAAAATACTATCTTTATACAGTTTAACAAAAAGTGTTTTTCAATATAGTGAAGGACTTTTTCAAATCAATTGAGCGCCTAAGTAGGAGTGGGAAAGTCCAAATGGGTCCTAAAGCAGAAAGAATTATTGTTCTGGGTGGTCTGAGATAGAAGTACTTAACACGTTGTCAGATTTCGCACTCAAAATACTATCTTTATACAGTTTAACAAAAAGTGTTTTTCAACATAGTGAAGGACTTGTTCAAATCAATTGGGCGCCTAAGGAGGAGTGGGAAAGTCCAAATGGGTTCTAAAGCAGAAAGATTTATCTTTCTAGGTGGTCTCAGATAGAAGTACTTAACACGTTGTCAGATTTCGCGCTCAAAATACGATATTTATACAGTTTAACAAAAAGTGTTTTTCAACATAGTGAAGGACTTGTTCAAATCAATTGGGCGCCTAAGGAGGAGTGGGAAAGTCCAAATGGGTTCTAAAGCAGAAGGATTTATTGTTCTAGGTGGTCTGAGATAGAAGTACTTAACACGTTGTCAGATTTCGCGCTCAAAATACGATATTTATACAGTTTAACAAAAAGTGTTTTTCAACATAGTGAAGGACTTGTTCAAATCAATTGGGCGCCTAAGGAGGAGTGGGAAAGTCCAAATGGGGTCTAAAGCAGAAGGATTCATCGTTCTAGGTGGTCTGAGATAGAAGTACTTAACACGTTGTCAGATTTCGCACTCAAAATAGTATCTTTATACAGTTTAACAAAAAGTGTTTTTCAACATAGTGAAGGACTTGTTCAAATCAATTGGGCGCCTAAGGAGGAGTGGGAAAGTCCAAATGGGTTCTAAAGCAGAAGGATTTATCTTTCTAGGTGGTCTCAGATAGAAGTACTTAACACGTTGTCAGATTTCGCGCTCAAAATACGATATTTATACAGTTTAACAAAAAGTGTTTTTCAACATAGTGAAGGACTTGTTCAAATCAATTGGGCGCCTAAGGAGGAGTGGGAAAGTCCAAATGGGTTCTAAAGCAGAAGGATTTATCTTTCTAGGTGGTCTCAGATAGAAGTACTTAACACGTTGTCAGATTTCGCGCTCAAAATACGATATTTATACAGTTTAACAAAAAGTGTTTTTCAACATAGTGAAGGACTTGTTCAAATCAATTGGGCGCCTAAGGAGGAGTGGGAAAGTCCAAATGGGTTCTAAAGCAGAAGGATTTATTGTTCTAGGTGGTCTGAGATAGACGTACTTAACACGTTGTCAGGTTTCGCGCTCAAAATACGATATTTATACAGTTTAACAAAAAGTGTTTTTCAACATAGTGAAGGACTTGTTCAAATCAATTGGGCGCCTAAGGAGGAGTGGGAAAGTCCAAATGGGGTCTAAAGCAGAAGGATTTATCGTTCTAGGTGGTCTGAGATAGAAGTACTTAACACGTTGTCAGATTTCGCACTCAAAATACTATCTTTATACAGTTTAACAAAAAGTGTTTTTCAATATAGTGAAGGACTTATTCAAATCAATTGAGCGCCTAAGTAGGAGTGGGAAAGTCCAAATGGGTCCTAAAGCAGAAGGAATTATCGTTCTAGAAGGTCTGAGATAGAAGTACTTAACACGTTGTCAGATTTCGCGCTCAAAATACGATATTTATACAGTTTAACAAAAAGTGTTTTTCAACATAGTGAAGGACTTGTTCAAATCAATTGAGCGCCTAAGGAGGAGTGGGAAAGTTCAAATGGGTTCTAAAGCAGAAGGATTTATCGTTCTAGGTGGTCTGAGATAGAAGTACTTAACACGTTGTCAGATTTCGCACTCAAAATAGTATCTTTATACAGTTTAACAAAAAGTGTTTTTCAATATAGTGAAGGACTTATTGAAATCAATTGAGTGCCTAAGTAGGAGTGGAAAAGTCCAAATGGGTCCTAAAGCAGAAGGAGTTTTTGTTCTAGGTGGTCTGAGATAGAAGTACTTAACACGTTGTCAGATTTCGCGCTCAAAGTACGATATTTATACAGTTTAACAAAAAGTGTTTTTCAACATAGCGAAGGACTTATTCAAATCAATTGAGCGCCTAAGTAGGAGTCGGAAAGTCCAAATGGATCCTAAAGCAGAAGGAATTATCGTTCTAGGTGGTCTGAGATATAAGGACTTAACACGTTGTCAGATTTCGCGCTCAAAATACGATATTTATACAGTTTAACAAAAAGTGTTTTTCAACATAGCGAAGGACTTGTTCAAATCAATTGGGCGCCTAAGGAGGAGTGGGAAAGTCCAAATGGGTTCTAAAGCAGAAGGATTTATCGTTCTAGGTGGTCTGAGATAGAAGTACTTAACACGTTGTCAGATTTCGCACTCAAAATAGTATCTTTATACAGTTTAACAAAGTGTTTTTCAATATAGTGAAGGACTTATTGAAATCAATTGAGTGCCTAAGTAGGAGTGGAAAAGTCCAAATGGATCCTAAAGCAGAAGGAATTATCGTTCTAGGTGGTCTGAGATATAAGAACTTAACACGTTGTCAGATTTCGCGCTCAAAATACGATATTTATACAGTTTAACAAAAAGTGTTTTTCAACATAGCGAAGGACTTGTTCAAATCAATTGGGCGCCTAAGGAGGAGTGGGAAAGTCCAAATGGGTTCTAAAGCAGAAGGATTTATCGTTCTAGGTGGTCTGAGATAGAAGTACTTAACACGTTGTCAGATTTCGCGCTCAAAATACGATATTTATACAGTTTAACAAAAAGTGTTTTTCAACATAGTGAAGGACTTGTTCAAATCAATTGGGCGCCTAAGGAGGAGTGGGAAAGTCCAAATGAGTTCTAAAGCAGAAGGATTTATCGTTCTAGGTGGTCTGAGATAGAAGTACTTAACACGTTGTCAGATTTCGCACTCAAAATACTATCTCTATACAGTTCAACAAAAAGTGTTTTTCAATATAGTGAAGGACTTATTCAAATCAATTGAGCGCCTAAGTAGGAGTCGGAAAGTCCAAATGGATCCTAAAGCAGAAGGAATTATCGTTCTAGGTGGTCTGAGATATAAGAACTTAACACGTTGTCAGATTTCGCGCTCAAAATACGATATTTATACAGTTTAACAAAGTGTTTTTCAACATAGCGAAGGACTTGTTCAAATCAATTGGGCGCCTAAGGAGGAGTGGGAAAGTCCAAATGGGTTCTAAAGCAGAAGGATTTATTGTTCTAGGTGGTCTGAGATAGACGTACTTAACACGTTGTCAGGTTTCGCGCTCAAAATACGATATTTATACAGTTTAACAAAAAGTGTTTTTCAACATAGTGAAGGACTTGTTCAAATCAATTGGGCGCCTAAGGAGGAGTGGGAAAGTCCAAATGGGGTCTAAAGCAGAAGGATTTATCGTTCTAGGTGGTCTGAGATAGAAGTACTTAACACGTTGTCAGATTTCGCACTCAAAATACTATCTTTATACAGTTTAACAAAAAGTGTTTTTCAATATAGTGAAGGACTTATTCAAATCAATTGAGCGCCTAAGTAGGAGTGGGAAAGTCCAAATGGGTCCTAAAGCAGAAGGAATTATCGTTCTAGAAGGTCTGAGATAGAAGTACTTAACACGTTGTCAGATTTCGCGCTCAAAATACGATATTTATACAGTTTAACAAAAAGTGTTTTTCAACATAGTGAAGGACTTGTTCAAATCAACTGAGCGCCTAAGGAGGAGTGGGAAAGTTCAAATGGGTTCTAAAGCAGAAGGATTTATCGTTCTAGGTGGTCTGAGATAGAAGTACTTAACACGTTGTCAGATTTCGCACTCAAAATAGTATCTTTATACAGTTTAACAAAAAGTGTTTTTCAATATAGTGAAGGACTTATTGAAATCAATTGAGTGCCTAAGTAGGAGTGGAAAAGTCCAAATGGGTCCTAAAGCAGAAGGAGTTTTTGTTCTAGGTGGTCTGAGATAGAAGTACTTAACACGTTGTCAGATTTCGCGCTCAAAGTACGATATTTATACAGTTTAACAAAAAGTGTTTTTCAACATAGCGAAGGACTTATTCAAATCAATTGAGCGCCTAAGTAGGAGTCGGAAAGTCCAAATGGATCCTAAAGCAGAAGGAATTATCGTTCTAGGTGGTCTGAGATATAAGAACTTAACACGTTGTCAGATTTCGCGCTCAAAATACGATATTTATACAGTTTAACAAAAAGTGTTTTTCAACATAGCGAAGGACTTGTTCAAATCAATTGGGCGCCTAAGGAGGAGTGGGAAAGTCCAAATGGGTTCTAAAGCAGAAGGATTTATTGTTCTAGGTGGTCTGAGATAGACGTACTTAACACGTTGTCAGGTTTCGCGCTCAAAATACGATATTTATACAGTTTAACAAAAAGTGTTTTTCAACATAGTGAAGGACTTGTTCAAATCAATTGGGCGCCTAAGGAGGAGTGGGAAAGTCCAAATGGGTTCTAAAGCAGAAGGATTTATCGTTCTAGGTGGTCTGAGATAGAAGTACTTAACACGTTGTCAGATTTCGCACTCAAAATAGTATCTTTATACAGTTTAACAAAAAGTGTTTTTCAATATAGTGAAGGACTTATTGAAATCAATTGAGTGCCTAAGTAGGAGTGGAAAAGTCCAAATGTATCCTAAAGCAGAAGGAATTATCGTTCTAGGTGGTCTGAGATATAAGAACTTAACACGTTGTCAGGTTTCGCGCTCAAAATACGATATTTATACAGTTTAACAAAAAGTGTTTTTCAACATAGCGAAGGACTTGTTCAAATCAATTGGGCGCCTAAGGAGGAGTGGGAAAGTCCAAATGGGTTCTAAAGCAGAAGGATTTATCGTTCTAGGTGGTCTGAGATAGAAGTACTTAACACGTTGTCAGATTTCGCGCTCAAAATACGATATTTATACAGTTTAACAAAAAGTGTTTTTCAACATAGTGAAGGACTTGTTCAAATCAATTGGGCGCCTAAGGAGGAGTGGGAAAGTCCAAATGAGTTCTAAAGCAGAAGGATTTATCGTTCTAGGTGGTCTGAGATAGAAGTACTTAACACGTTGTCAGATTTCGCACTCAAAATACTATCTTTATACAGTTCAACAAAAAGTGTTTTTCAATATAGTGAAGGACTTATTCAAATCAATTGAGCGCCTAAGTAGGAGTCGGAAAGTCCAAATGGATCCTAAAGCAGAAGGAATTATCGTTCTAGGTGGTCTGAGATATAAGAACTTAACACGTTGTCAGATTTCGCGCTCAAAATACGATATTTATACAGTTTAACAAAAAGTGTTTTTCAACATAGCGAAGGACTTGTTCAAATCAATTGGGCGCCTAAGGAGGAGTGGGAAAGTCCAAATGGGTTCTAAAGCAGAAGGATTTATCGTTCTAGGTGGTCTGAGATAGAAGTACTTAACACGTTGTCAGTTTTCGCGCTCAAAATACGATATTTATACAGTTTAACAAAAAGTGTTTTTCAACATAGCGAAGGACTTGTTCAAATCAATTGGGCGCCTAAGGAGGAGTGGGAAAGTCCAAATGGGTTCTAAAGCAGAAGGATTTATCGTTCTAGGTGGTCTGAGATAGAAGTACTTAACACGTTGTCAGATTTCGCACTCAAAATAGTATCTTTATACAGTCAAACAAAAAGTGTTTTTCAATATAGTGAAGGACTTATTGAAATCAATTGAGTGCCTAAGTAGGAGTGGAAAAGTCCAAATGGATCCTAAAGCAGAAGGAATTATCGTTCTAGGTGGTCTGAGATATAAGAACTTAACACGTTGTCAGATTTCGCGCTCAAAATACGATATTTATACAGTTTAACAAAAAGTGTTTTTCAACATAGCGAAGGACTTGTTCAAATCAATTGGGCGCCTAAGGAGGAGTGGGAAAGTCCAAATGGGTTCTAAAGCAGAAGGATTTATCGTTCTAGGTGGTCTGAGATAGAAGTACTTAACACGTTGTCAGATTTCGCGCTCAAAATACGATATTTATACAGTTTAACAAAAAGTGTTTTTCAACATAGTGAAGGACTTGTTCAAATCAATTGGGCGCCTAAGGAGGAGTGGGAAAGTCCAAATGAGTTCTAAAGCAGAAGGATTTATCGTTCTAGGTGGTCTGAGAAATAAGTACTTAACACGTTGTCAGATTTCGCACTCAAAATACTATCTTTATACAGTTCAACAAAAAGTGTTTTTCAATATAGTGAAGGACTTATTCAAATCAATTGAGCGCCTAAGTAGGAGTCGGAAAGTCCAAATGGATCCTAAAGCAGAAGGAATTATCGTTCTAGGTGGTCTGAGATATAAGAACTTAACACGTTGTCAGATTTCGCGCTCAAAATACGATATTTATACAGTTTAACAAAAAGTGTTTTTCAACATAGCGAAGGACTTGTTCAAATCAATTGGGCGCCTAAGGAGGAGTGGGAAAGTCCAAATGGGTTCTAAAGCAGAAGGATTTATCGTTCTAGGTGGTCTGAGATAGAAGTACTTAACACGTTGTCAGTTTTCGCGCTCAAAATACGATATTTATACAGTTTAACAAAAAGTGTTTTTCAACATAGTGAAGGACTTGTTCAAATCAATTGGGCGCCTAAGGAGGAGTGGGAAAGTCCAAATGGGTTCTAAAGCAGAAGGATTTATCGTTCTAGGTGGTCTGAGATAGAAGTACTTAACACGTTGTCAGATTTCGCGCTCAAAATACGATATTTATACAGTTTAACAAAAAGTGTTTTTCAACATAGTGAAGGACTTGTTCAAATCAATTGGGCGCCTAAGGAGGAGTGGGAAAGTCCAAATGGGTTCTAAAGCAGAAGGAATTATTGTTCTAGGTGGTCTGAGATAGAAGTACTTAACACGTTGTCAGATTTCGCGCTCAAAATACGATATTTATACAGTTTAACAAAAAGTGTTTTTCAACATAGTGAAGGACTTGTTCAAATCAATTGAGCGCCTAAGGAGGAGTGGGAAAGTTCAAATGGGTTCTAAAGCAGAAGGATTTATCGTTCTAGGTGGTCTGAGATAGAAGTACTTAACACGTTGTCAGATTTCGCACTCAAAATAGTATCTTTATACAGTTTAACAAAAAGTGTTTTTCAACATAGTGAAGGACTTGTTCAAATGAATTGGGCGCCTAAGGAGGAGTGGGAAAGTCCAAATGGGTTCTAAAGCAGAAGGAATTATTGTTCTAGGTGGTCTGAGATAGAAGTACTTAACACGTTGTCAGATTTCGCGCTCAAAATACGATATTTATACAGTTTAACAAAAAGTGTTTTTCAACATAGTGAAGGAATTGTTCAAATCAATTGGGCGCCTAAGGAGGAGTGGGAAAGTCCAAATGGATTCTAAAGCAGAAGGATTTATCGTTCTAGGTGGTCTGAGATAGAAGTACTTAACACGTTGTCAGATTTAGCACTCAAAATAGTATCTTTATACAGTTTAACAAAAAGTGTTTTTCACTATAGTGAAGGACTTATTGAAATCAATTGAGCGCCTAAGTAGGAGTGGGAAAGTCCAATTGGGTCCTAAAGCAGAAGGAATTATCGTTCTAGGTAGTCTGAGATAGAAGTACTTAACACGTTGTCAGATTTCGCGCTCAAAGTACGATATTTATACAGTTTAACAAAAAGTGTTTTTCAACATAGTGAAGGACTTGTTCAAATCATTCGGGCGGCTAAGGAGGAGTTGGAAAATCGAAATGGGTTCTAAAGCAGAACGATTTATCGTTCTAGGTGGTCTGAGATAGAAGTACTTAACACGTTGTCAGATTTCGCACTCAAAATACTATCTTCATACAGTTTAACAAAAAGTGTTTTTCAATATAGTGAAGGACTTATTCAAATCAATTGAGCGCCTAAGTAGGAATGGGAAAATCCAAATGGGTCCTGAAGCAGAAGGAATTATCATTCTAGGTGGTCTGAGATAGAAGTACTTAACACGTTGTCAGATTTCGCGCTCAAAATACGATATTTATAGTTTAACAAAGTGTTTTTCAACATAGTGAAGGACTTGTTCAAATCAATTGGGAGCCTAAGTAGGAGTGGGAAAGTCCAAATGGGTCCTAAAGCAGAAGGAATTATCGTTCTAGGTGGTCTGAGATAGAAGTACTTAACACGTTGTCAGATTTCGCGCCCAAAATACGATATTTATACAGTTTAACAAAAAGTGTTTTTCAATATAGTGAAGGACTTATTCAAATCAATTGAGCGCCTAAGTAGGAGTGGGAAAGTCCAATTGGGTTCTAAAGCAGGAGGAATTATCGTTCTAGGTGGTCTGAGATAGAAGAACTTAACACGTTGTCAGATTTCGCGCTCAAAATACGATATTTATACAGTTTAACAAAGTGTTTTTCAACATAGCGAAGGACTTGTTCAAATCAATTGGGCGCCTAAGGAGGAGTGGGAAAGTCCAAATGGGTTCTAAAGCAGAAGGATTTATCGTTCTAGGTGGTCTGAGATAGAAGTACTTAACACTCTCAAAATACTATCTTTTTACAGTTTTGTAGATGAGATTAGTTTTTTCCCCGTTTTCTGTATTTCAATGGGCTGTACCAACCGGATGCGTTGAAATCTATTCGATAATTTAGTTGTTAGAGGAAAATTGGAGGAAAAGAATGAGGCTAAGTTTTGATAAGTTATAGTTGTTTAGAAATGACTCCTCCCAAGAAATGTAGACGTTACTCCAAAAATTGTATTCTTGAGGCCTCGAGGATGGTGAAAAGCACAGAATGTTCTCTACATAAGGCAGCAGAGCAATGGGATGTCCCGTATTCAAGCTTGAGAAGATGCTATTTGTACGGTTTAGCAAAACGGGGACGGAAGCCCGTCTTCAATAGCGATCAGGAGAAACAAATTGTTTACCTCGCATCCTATGGCGTAAAGTCTTTGAAGGAGTTCGGTAAATTCGTGTTTTCTCGAAGCAAATTGTGGAGAGTTAATGTCCCTGCGTCATGGGTCAAAAAAAGAGCTGCTGGTCGAAAATGGATTATGGATTTTCTGAAGAGAAATTATGTCGCTGGTTTGTTTGTGATGAGAAAGAAAGAATTCGTTGCAGAAGCAGCCTCTTGCGGAAATTGTGGAGATTGTATTGTTCGAGAGTGCGTTGCCCGGCTGTGTGAAAGTTGCCTGGAAGCCATTTGTGGATTCTGCAATAATTTGCACGATTGTAACTTTTGCTTCAACCAGACCGAAATTAGCGATTTAAGTCAATGAATACCAACACTGTTAGGTTTTTCGACCTTCAGTTTCATTTATTTGAAAGTAATATTAAAGTGAATATTGATAATTTGGAATTGTATTTGTTATGTTGTTCGGCCGTTATTTATTTCGTGTCTATAGGTGTTTTTGAAGCCCAATTTAATTTGTTCTTCTTTCGCCCATCAGGTCTTAAGAATCAGGTTGCAGCATTTTTTATTGGTTGATTTTGGTACTTGTGTATTTGAAGAACCAGTGCTGTTAGGTTTTTCGACCTTCTGTAGTGGGTGGCTTCTATGTAATTGATTATTCTACGTCAGATTTTTTCGTTACTTTTAAGTTCTTGAGCTGCTAGGTTTTTCGACCTTCAGTCTCGTTTATTTGAAAATGTTGGAGTGAATGTTGATAACTTGGATATATATATGCTACGTTTTTCCACCGTAAGTTGTTTTGCAAGTCATTTGATTGAGGCAACGTTGTTCTTGTAAGTCAATGTAGACTTTTTTGAAAACCAATTTAAGTTGCTATCTTTCGCCCTTCAGGTTTTAAGAATTAGGCCGACAAATTTCTGGTTTATTTTGAGACTTGTGTATTTGAAGAACCAGTGCTGTTAGGTTTTTCGACCTTCAGTAGTGAGTGGCTTCTCTGTAATTGTTTATTCTACGTCAGATATTTTCGTTTTTTTTAAGTTCTTGAGCTGCTAGGTTTTTCGACCTTCAGTCTCATTTATTTGAAAATAATGTTGGAGTGAATGTTGATAACTTGGAATTATATATGCTACGTTTTTCGACCATAAGTTGTTTCGAAAGTCAATTGATTAAGGCAACGTTGTTCTTGTAAGTCAATGTAGACGTTTCTGAAAACCAATTTAAGTTGCCATCTTTCTTCCTTCAGGTTTTAAGAATTAGGCCGCCAAATTCCTGATTTATTTTGAGACTTGTGTATTTGGAGAACCAGTGCTGTTAGGTTTTTCGACCTTCAGTAGTGGGTGGCTTCTCAGTAATTGTTTATTCTACGTCAGATTTTTTCGTTATTTTTAAGTTTTTGAGCTGCTAGGTTTTTCGACCTTCAGTCTCATTTATTTGAAAATAATGTTGGAGTGAATGTTGATAACTTGTAATTATATATGCTACGTTTTTCGACCGTAAGTTGTTTCGCAAGTCAATTGATTAAGGCAACGTTGTTCTTGTAAGTCAATGTAGACGTTTCTGAAAACCAATTTAAGTTGCTATCTTTCTTCCTTCAGGTTTTAAGAATTAGGCCGCCAAATTCCTGATTTATTTGAGACTTGTGTATTTGGAGAACCAGTGCTGTTAGGTTTTTCGACCTTCAGTTGTGGGTGGCTTCTCTGTAATTGTTTATTCTACGTCAGATTTTTTCGTTATTTTTAAGTTTTTGAGCTGCTAGGTTTTTCGACCTTCAGTCTCATTTATTTGAAAATAATGTTGGAGTGAATGTTGATAACTTGTAATTATATATGCTACGTTTTTCGACCGTAAGTTGTTTCGCAAGTCAATTGATTAAGGAAACGTTGTTCTTGTAAGTCAATGTAGACGTTTTTGAAAACCAATTTAAGTTGTTATCTTTCGCCCTTCAGGTTTTAAGAATTAGGCCGCCAAATTTCTGATTTATTTTGAGACTTGTGTATTTGAAGAACCAGTGCTGTTAGGTTTTTCGACCTTCAGTAGCGGGTGGCTTCTCTGTAATTGTTTATTCTACGTCAGATTTCTTCGTTAGTTTTATTAGAGGGACACAGTCCAGTCTTAGTTTTGACTTATAGAGAAAATGCCTTTGATTAATTACCTCGAAAATATGGATCTGGATGAACCGCAGAAAGTTTTGCTGAGAGAAGTTATAGTTCGATCATGCTTAACTCCTGCATCATTCAAATTAATGACAGATGAACAGCTGCGTGCCATTGGTTTTCCGTTGCCAGCAATCCTTGAGCTCAAGTCATTGATAAACGCTGAACCTCTGACGCCAACTTCCGCCGGTAACATGAATCGGACCCCTGCGACGCCATATGGCCAACAAACTAGCACCTCTAGTACACCTGTGTCTCATGCAGAGATAAATGAGCTAACAGTTGATGAATTGAAGTCGTTGGCTGCCCATATACATGTCAAGTCGAGCAATGGTCTGAAGCAGTTGACGCGTCTTTTGGTTGATGAGATGGTCAAGGTACATGAGTTTTTTGTTTGAATAATGAGCACCAAATACAATTTTTCTTCAATTTTAGAGAGCGCCGATTTCTGAAGTGTTTCACAAGTTGAAGCCAACAACTGAAACTAAAGTGAAATATGCCCAGTTAGCTGTCCAGGCCTTCCCAGAGCTCGTTTCAGTTGACGAGAATTGCCCCTATGTTAGTTTTTGTTGTTTCGAATTTTTTTTTGGTTAAATCATTAAAGCTTGCTTCAATTTTTAGGCTGTCTTTTTCAAAACATACTTTGTTGAAAATCTTCCCGGAGGAGTGACCAGAAAGCATACTCCCACTGGCACAATTGAAGAAAATCTTAAAAGTCGTCGAACGGAGGCGAAATTGAAAGAAGATCGACAACGAGGGAGTGTTTCGGGTTTGGTGTTTTTAATTTTTTTTTGTTATTCCGAATTGTTTTTGACTGCAATGTTTTTGAGGATCCCAAGTACCGGCTAAACGCGCTAGAAAGGAGAAGGTTGATAATGATGAAGAGCCAGCTGACTTGGCCCCGCTAATGCGGATGTTCACCGAGCCGGATGTCAGCAGTTCACAGTTGAGGAAGAAGACTCTGCTTGAGAGACAGAAATTTCTGGCAGAGAAGGGGGCAATCAATTATAGTGATTACCTGTATTGTATAGAGCTGGATCTGCGGATTTTTGACAAGGTTGTTTGTATCTCCTAATGATTTTTCGAATCTGTTTTGAGTGATCCGTCCGAGTTCATTTTTGAGCCTTATTTTAGCTCGACGAGGAGTTCAAACTCTGGGTGCCAAATGCATCTGCCGAGAGTTTTTCTAAACTCTTCCTACCCTGGGTGATAAAACTTATGTGCTATGTTAAAGATCCACCCAAAGAGTCCTGTGATAAAATTGCTGAAATCCGTGCTAAGCAATGTAAGTTTAATGAGTTTCGATTTTTTTTTTCTGAAATTTATGAGCGCTGTTTTTAGTACCTGAGGTTGAAGTTGCTTTACGGTCGCTGCCTATTCTTGCGCCAGTAAAGCTACCTACAGGAGTTAAAAACCGCCCGACTGTTGTGGAGGCGATGAACAAGTGTCGGGAAAACTTCATTGTTGACATAACAGTAATTTTTTTCTTTTTGTTAATTCTGTTTTCTTTTTTTTTCAAAACAATTATAAATTTAGGATGTCACCAATGTTGAGACTGAGGCAAGAAAACATGAAGTGGGATCAATTTTGAAGTCATCGGCTCAGGTTATTTTGTTCTCTTTGTTTTCCAAAGATTTGAAATTCGTTTTTCAATAGTTTTTTTCTTAACAGTGCTTTGTTGTCTCTCCAATCGGGGTTATTGAGGCCAGAGACTTGCTGCAAGCAGTTGACATTGGAATCCGTGTTTTCTATGTCCTGAACAAGAAGTTTCCAGAGTCTACATTCGTTGTTTGGTCTTTTTTGCAGATCCTTGTCTTCAAACTACCTTGCAACAAAATACCTTGCCAAATGGACTTGCTGGCCCGAAATATAGCCAATGCCGTTGAGGTGGAAAACCAATAAACTCAAAGTTGTTGAGGCTACCAAAAATTTGTAGCTGTAGTGAACTTTAATTATGGCTAAATAATTGAACTCATTGTGCTGTAATTACCGATCCATGTGTTTTATGACATTTTTGTTTCTAATAGTCTCTTTATTTTTGCGATTCTTGAAGATTTTTCTATCAACTTGGTTTGATTGCTGAGGTTATTGTAAAAGGCTTATTTGTTCTTCTCTCTGTTATTTGTAAAAATTCTGGAAACATTTCTAAACTTATCGGAATTTCGTGACTTATTTGCGTTATATTAGTTCAATGTTTGCTGTAATTACCGAGCCATGTGCTTTATAATTTTTGTTTCTAATAGTCTTTTTATTTTTGCGATTCGTGAAGATTTCTATAAACTTCTTTTGATTGCCGAGTTTATTGTAAAATGCTCATTTGTTCTCTCTGTTATTTGTAAAAATACTTGAAAAATTTCTAAACTTATTATCGGAATTTCGTGACTTATTTGCGTTATATTAGTTCATTCTTTGCTGTAATTACCGATCCATGTGTTTTATGATTTTTGTTTCTAATAGTCTTTTTATTTTTGCGATTCGTGAAGATTTCTATAAACTTCTTTTGATTGCCGAGTTTATTGTAAAAGGCTCATTTGTTCTCTCTGTTATTTATAAAAACACTGGAAAAATTTCTAAACTTATTATCGGAATTTCGTGACTTATTTACGTTATTTTAGTTCATTGTTTCGCCATGTCTTTTGTCATCTCGTTTTTCGTCAAGTATTCTTTTGCGGTTTTCTATGCCTATTTTGGTCAAAGTTTCTCCATTTTCAGATGCAATTGCACGCTATTGAACAGTGATTCACTTTGCGAAATGGAGATAGTTGAAATTGAAACAAATATACAAGAGTATTTTGAGGTTGCTAGCACCGACTGGATACTTTTGGATGAATTGATAGACAAGGGGAATGAAAAGAGTCATCGCGCTGTGAGGTCAGATCAAAGAATTGCTATTAACAAGAATTCGGCATTATTCAGGTATATGAGAAATCTTTATTTAACTTCCCTCACGACAGTATCATATGAAAGAGAAACATCGTACTTAGAGGATATGGACAGAGGTTATGTTGGAGTTAAAGTTGTTGCTAAGCTCAATATTTCAGGAAACAGATTGATTCCAGGTTTAGCAGGGGTTGTTTCATCATGCCCATCCAACATTGATGATACGCCTGATTTAAATTTTTCAGTTTTTTTTCGGGAATCGTCAACTCTTTCTCTACAAGGACCGCTCTCATTTGTAAATCATTCATGCCGCCCCAACTGCAGATACGAAACCCCAAAAGGTAAAGAGGGAGTTGTTTTAATCAGATCAATAAAAGACATTGAAGAAGGTCAGGAAATAACTGTGTCGTATGGTAAGAACTATTTTGGTGTAAATAAAGAGCACTGTCGTTGTCCTTTCACAGAAGAGCACAAATCAAGAGATGTGGGTCTGGTTTTTACGACAGATTCACGAAGCACGCGGTCGGGAAATGTTTTTTCTACTGTTGACACAGAGTTAGATGGTTGTGAAGAGGATAATAGTTATTGTGAATTTTTAAATGTTAGCTCACACTCCGTAAGCATGCCCCCTCCTCTGGTTGATCATTATGTCATCGAAAACTCCCAGCCCACGGTTTTAGAAGACATATCAACTACACAAAATAATGATAATTTTATTTGTTCGGCTAGGTCCTCACGTCGAAACGTGTGTGATTCGCTGGATACTGTAACCTACAATGATTCTCGGATCCTGTATGAAACGATTTGTCATTTTTGTCCTAAAATTGTTAAACTCAACAATGGCAATTTTTTGAGTCATTTACGTGATAAACATCGGTTAGAAGCCGAGTTCAAATGCTTTTCTTGCTCTCGTCTTTTCTCTGGTTTTAACAGTTTCGTAAATCACGTTAAAAAGCACGAGCTTGAAATGGCACAGGAGTTTGCAAAAGAAATTGAAAATATTTTAAGTCAATCCCAAAATTTGTCGGAAAATAACGAGCATCCTTGCGAAAGCCTTGTTGGAAGTTTGCAAGATACATCACTTTGTTTGAGTGAAGACCTTTCTAATCGCGGTATTCTATCTTCTTCTTTTTTAGGTAAAAAGGAGCCAAGGGTGTACGAGTGGTGTAAGAAATTGGTGGACTGCAACTCAACAACAGCTGCGTTCAGTTGCAAGTTTTTTAAATTGCTCTTTCAAAAACCTGACTTTGAAAAACTACACATCTCATCTTAGTAACTATCATGGATCTGCTTCCTCTTTTGAGTGTCTGTTTTGTCCCAGGCAATTCGGATCATTAAAATACCTTTTTAAGCATACAAGAAAATTTCATGGATCACCTCAACCAAAGGAGGATGAAACACTTTGCAATTTTCCTGAAATGACAGAGGACTATTGTCCGTATTTTGAAGATAATTTTCTGCCTGTTCCTACGTGTAGTCCTAATGATATGAAAGAAAGACTTAAGCGTTTTTCTGACGGTAGTTCTGGTGAACATGTACTTCTCAGTTTTTTGAATGATACTTCCGCTACGTGGAGTCAAGCTTTTCGTTTTTTAGGATCGGCGGGGAATATTACCGATGATATAGTCCAAACAGTATCACTCTGCCTGGACATGATTTCTACTGAATGCCCAGATGTGGTTCACAGTTCTACCTATCAGAATCTTAAGAGTGCCAGTAAAATTTTCAGTTTTTGTGATGTTGGAAATGAATACCAATTGATAAGACTTTTAAACCGAAAAGCACAATTTGTTGCACCCCAGGATTTAATTTTTGGCGCAGAGTACGAGACTCGGTTTGTTAAAGGTAAGACTATATATAAGCACGTGGAAAGGACTGGGCAGTTTATTTCGATTTCTGAAGTACTAAGAAAAACTATTCTTTATCACGACGAAATTTTTAATGTTATGGCTGAATACATGAAACTTCTGAAATCTTTAAGTCAGAACGGTATTATTTTGGATGGGATGCAAACCGACGGCAAGCTTAACTTTGCAGAAAATACAAAAAATTCAAAACTTTTTAGTGATTTGGATATCACCGTTGCCATTGAAGATACTGCACCAAGCTTTAGTTTGTCTTTGCAGTTATATTTTGATGAAATTGAACCTGTGAACCCAATCGGCAGCAGAGCAACAATACATAAAATTGGATGTTTTTACTGGTCCCTGAAAAACTTGCCCCCGTGGATGTTATCTGATATGAGAATGATTCATGTAGCTGCTCTTGTATCGTATTTAGATATTGAAACATATGGCTTTAAAGAAGTTTTGACTGCAATTAAAAATGACTTGATCACGCTTGAGGAAGGTATATTAATAAAAACAAAATCAGGAAAGTCCCTCAATGTTGCTGTAAAAAGACTAAGTTTTGTGGCAGACAATTTAGCTTATCATGCTGTTTTTGGGTTTAACAAAAGTTTTTCTGGCGGCTCCTGCTGCGAAAAATGTACGCTACCGCAATCATTGTTCAAGACTGTTTTCGAGGAACGTGTGCAGGACCTCCGAACGTCAAAATCATGCCATGAAGATGCTGTTAGGAAGAGAAACGGAGTAAAAAATATTTGTTTTTTGCAAACGGAATATTTTGATCCGTATCAAAACTTTACCTGTGATTTGCATCATGATATTTTTCAAGGCAGTTTAATGAATATTCTTCGTATCGTGTTAAATGATCTTATCCCTGAATTCTTTACAGTAGATTGTTTAAATTCCAGGATCAATAACTTCGGTTATGGACGGGACATTGATGGTAAGCCTTCAGAATTCGATTTTGATAGGATAAGGGACAAAAGCCATGGCCATTTCCGGGAAAAATATGATCAGATGTTTACACTTTATCGGTTTTTACCTCTAATGATTTATGACTTGGTTCCTAGTTCTGAAGTTTGGAAATTTCTTATTGATTTTCTTCACCTAATAAGTATTCTGCTTAGCCCGACTTTCGTGGAATCCGACTATCAACTGCTGGGAGTTTTGATTCGTAAGTGTTTCAGTGTTTTTTTTCTTAAAATGAAAGCTACTGAAAATTTTTTTTTTGTTTCAGAGGATCACCTAGAGTCCTACACGAGCCTATTTCCCTCCGAATCTGTTACCTTCAAGCAGCATAAGTTGATTCATTTCCCCAGAGTGTTAAAATGTTCTGGACCGTTTTTGTACCAGAGCGTTTTGCGGTATGAAAGAAAGCACAATTTTTTTAAGCGTTTAACCCACAATATATGCAATTTTAAAAACATATGTAAGAGCTTAGCTATACGACATCAAGTGAATGAGTATCATGAGTGGAAGGACTGCATTCCGACAAAGAGTCCTTCCTTCCCTGGTTGTAAAGTAGAGAGTATTCCTCTGAGTTGGATTAAAAACACTGAATTTGAAAAATTGTTTTTACCCAAGTATGAATGCATGCAGTCAATGAGTGCAGTGATAAGAGGTACCAAGTTTTGTGCAAACGATGTTCTCATATCTGATGTCTCTTTTGAAAACATTTCTTCTCCGATCTTTGTTCTGGTTCAAAAGATTTTAATTTTAGACAATAGAATATTGTTTGCTTGTAGAGCCCTAAAAACTCACTTTTACCAAGAAAAGTCCCGTTCTTATTGTGTTTCAATTGATAGTGAGTCAGATAATTTTTTGGTTTCCTATGATTCTTTATTCGATTTCCATCCCCTTTCGCTACATAAGTGCTCTTTACTAGATTGTATGTTTGAACATGTTGTACTGAGACACACTCTCAGGTACAATAATTACGCTTCATCTTGCTCGTAGATTTTTGTCATTTTTCATGCTTTGTAACAATTATTTTGGTCCTATTGAGTTTTTAGAGGGATACTGTTAAGCAATTATTGAAGTCGTGTTGTCCACTGTTTTTGCCCTTGAACCTTTTTATGCTTTTTAACGCCTTTGTTCCTAGAATGGACGTGAAGAGACAGATCGAGAGGAACGGGTATCAATTTTACTTTTATGACAACGACGAGAACGAAGATGTGCAAACTATGTTGGATTATATGTGGTATCTGATGTTTCATGTAAGGTTAGTTCTCAGTGAAAGAGTGCTCATCATAGGAGATTCAAATATGCGTAATGCCTTTAAAAATTTTAGTCATTATAATTGCATTAAAGATCTTGCGATTGATAATAAAAGTGAAGGTGGTAGGCGAGCTAAGCATTTAATGTATCTATACCCTGAAATTGTTCAATATCGAAGAATTATAGTTTGTGTAGGTAATAATGATTTCAATTCAACGTCTGATGAAAAATTGCTAAAGTATTTTACGGATTTGATTGAACATCTGCCGTATAAACATGATATATTGTTCTTAGAACTGCTGCCTAGAATGGACCACGCTGAGTATAGTAGCAATGATAGAAGTAAATTTACTCATACTAAACTCCAGGCTTTTAATGCGAAAATGAAAATCAAACTTGGTACGAAGTTTTATCCAAATAAATTTGTACATCCTTGTCATTTCCGTGAAATTGATACCTGTCACCTTAATGATCTTGGGCAGTGTAAGTTGATTAAGACCGTGGCAAAAATTGCCAATGACATGTTGTTTAACTCACATAACAGAAAAATCTAATTTTGGTCAATAATTAGATTTTTTTGTTTCGAAATTCCTAATCTTTTGTTTTTTTTTACGTTCAAAGTCTCCCTGTTCATATTGTGATAACTTGCTGGGTTGTGGTTGTTAGGTTTTTCGACCTTCAGTCACTTCTCTGAGTTAGAAGAATAATCTAAAATGAATTACTTCAAGGGAGACTTTTGACGCAGAAAATCAAGTGTATTTTAATCTGTTAACTTTGTGTTTGTGCTGCTAATTATTCAAAAAAAAACAAAAAAAAACAAAAAAGTGTATTCATATCACACAAAATCCAAAAAAATTAGATTAGATTTATTAACCGAGAAATTGTTTTGATGAGTGTTTGGTTTTCTTTGTGAGAATTCTCCTTAAACAATTAAGTTTTAGTTACTGACTGTTAATTTTTTTGACCTTCAGTCACTTAAATTTTTTATGAAATGTAAAGATAGTTTCTTCTTGAGAATTTTCATGGGGAAAAACCAACATTAATTTACTTCTCTTAAAACAAGAAATATTGCTTCAATATTTGTACTATGCTGCTTGTTAGTTCTGACACGTTTTATTTGTAAGTCAATGCATGGCTTCAAATTGTAATTTTTGCCATTCCATATTTACAAATATTTGCATTCAAATTACTTTTCTCTTCAATATCAATTCCTCGGACCAGAACTGACATCATCTTCATTCCCTAATTGATAGTATTTTATGATGTGACGTATTTTCAACAGAAGAAAACAGTTAGCTTAGCTTTGTTACTCCAGAAAAACTTAATTTTTGTCCTTGATTTTTTGCGTTCAAAGTCTCCATGTTCATATTTTATTAAGATCCTGGATTGTGGCTGTTGGGTTTTTCGACCTTCAGTCACTTCTCTGAGTTAGAAGAATAATCTAAAATGAATTACTTCAAGGGAGACTTTTAACGCAGAAAATCAAGTGTATTTTAATCTGTTAACTTTGTGTTTGTGCTGCTAATTATTCAAAAAAAAACAAAAAAAAAACAAAAAAGTGTATTCATATCACACAAAATCCAAAAAAATTAGATTAGATTTATTAACCGAGAAATTGCTTTGATGAGTTTTTGGTTTTCTTTGTGAGAACTCTCCTTCAACAATTAAGTTTTAGTTACTGACTGTTAATTTTTTTGACCTTCAGTCACTTAAATTTTTTATGAAATGTAAAGAAAGATAGTTTCTTCTGGAGAATTTTCATGTGGAAAAACCAACATTTATTTACTTCTTTTAAAACAAGAAATCTTGCTTCAATATTTGTACTTTACTGCTTGTTAGTTCTGACGCGTTTCATTTGTAAGTTAATGCATGGCTTCAAATTGTAATTTTTGTCATTCCATATTTAAAAATATTGGCCATCAAATTACTTTTCTATTCAATCTCAATTCTTCGTATCAGAACTGACATCATAATCATTCTCTGTTTGATAATATTCATTGATTTGACGTTTTTTCAACGCACAGAAAAAACCGTTAGCTTAGCTTTGTTACTCTAGAGACTTTTAATTTTTGTCCTTGATTTTTTTGCGTTCAAAGTCTCCCTGTTCATATTTTAAGTTCCTGGATTGTGGTTGTTAGGTTTTTCGACCTTCAATCACTTTTCTATGTTATAAAATAATATAAAATGAATTTCTTCAAGGGAGACTTTCAACGCTGAAAATCAAGTGTATTTTAATCTGTTAGCTTTGTGTTTGTGCTGCTACTTATACAAAAAAACAAAAAAAAACAAAAAGGGTATTCATATCACACAAAATCCAAAAAAAAATTAGATTAGATTTAATAACCGAGAATTGTTTTGATGAGTTTTTGGTTTTCTTTTTGAGAATTCTCCTTAACCAATTAAGTTTTAGTTACTGACTGTTAATTTTTTTGACCTTCAGTCACTTAAACTTTTTATGAAATGTAAAGAAAAATTTTTTCTTGTGGAGAATTTTCATGTGGAAAAACCAACATTAATTTACTTCGCTTAAAACAAGAAATGTTGCTCCAAAATTTGTACTATACTTGTTAGTTCTGACACGTTTTATCTGTAAGTTAATGCATGGCTTCAAATTGTAATTATTGTCAATCCATATTTTAAGATATTGGCAATCAAATTACATTTCTATTTAATCTCGATTCTTCAAATCAGAGCTGACATGATATTCGTTCTGTTTGATAAAATTTAATGATTTGACTTAATTTCAACGCGCAGAAAAAACCGTTAGCTTAGCTTTGTTACTCTAGAAACTTTCAGTTTTTGTCCTTGAATTTTTACGTTCAAATTCTCCCTGTTCATATTTAAATAAGTTCATGGATTGTGGTTGTTAGGTTTTTCGACCTTCAGTCACTTTTATCATTTAAGAGAATAATCGAAAATGTTTTTTTTTCAAGGGAGACTTTCAACGCAGAAAATCAAGTGTATTTTATTATGTTAGCTTTGTGTTTTTGCTGCTATTTATAAAAAAAAACAAAAAAACAAAAACGTGTTAATATCACACAAAATCCAAATAAAAATTAGATTAGATGTACTAACCGAGAATTTTGATGAGTATTGGGTTTTCTATGTGAGAACTCTCCTTAATCATTTAAAGTCCTATTTACTGTCTGTTAGATTTTTCGAGCTTGAATCTAATTTCTATGAAGTTAAATTAAAAGACACTTCATTATGGAAAGTACAATATATGTGCTATATGTGTATTTGCTATGTGCTATCTTTATCTATGTATGTATACTGGGAAGGAAGATAAGATGATGAGAAACGTAAATTACTGTGACTGGCTTTCAGGATCATTCTATTTTAATGTTTTTTTCCTCTTCTGTGTAACTCAACTTACCTCTACGTTGTAGGTTTTGCTTTTGTTGATTCCAATTATAAATGTTTGTTTCTGATCCGGTTTTAGTCGTTAAAGTTCTGGCTTTTATGGTTCATATTTTTTCGTTTATTTGTTTGTGATGGCCTTCTGTCGATATTTGTACAACTGCGTTTTGTTGGTTTTTCCGTTTTTCCACTAGGTTTTTGTTATTTTTGTTCTTTCTGTGCTGTCAACTCATTAATTTTTTCGGACTTCCTTTTTTTTAGTTGTTTTGATATAAGTTCTTCTTGTTTTGTGACTACTATTGCATTCATTCTTGATAGTTTTTGGAAAATTGTTTTCGGTTTTTGATTCTACTGGTTTGCTTTTTCTATTTTTTTGCTTTTCCTGTGCTTTTGAGTTGATGGCATTTAAATCATTTCAAACTATGTTGTTCAATTTTGTGTTGCTTAGTTTTAATTGTTTTCGTATTTGTTTTCTTTTTAATAGTTTTATCGATTGTTCATTTGGATTTTGCCAGTTTGTTTCTTCAATTTATTTTTGCCTTTCTTGTGTTATTATTGAATTTAGCGCGTTTAAATCATTTTTAGGTTGTTTCAGTTAGTTTTTCTTTAGCTAATTATAAGTATTAGTTTTTCTTCAATTTTCAGTTGGTGTCTTTTCTGATGAACTATGTCGTTTTGCTTTTTTAAATTTTGTTGATAGGCTCATAGGCTGGTTGTTTCAATTAGTTTTGCTTTAGCTAATTTTAGTATTAGTTTTTCTTCAAATTTTTTAGAGTGTTTCTTCAATTTTCTGTTGGTGTCTTTTCTGATGAACTATGTCGTTTTGCTTTTTTAAATTTTGTTGATATTCGGTGATAGGATGAGTAAGTTTTTGAATTGGTCATGTAATCGTTGATTTTAAATGATTTCTTAAATGAATTTCTTTCAGTTTGTTTGAAATTCGTTTTGTTTTGGATTCTTTTCGATAAATTTTTGACCTTCTGCAGTTTCTTGTTTGCTTGATAACTATATCAAACAAAATACTGTATTTTTTCCATAATTGTTTTTTTTGTTTTATGTGCTTCGGATTTGGTTTTTATTACTGGTTGCTTTTCTTTCTTCGCAACATGCCTACTTTTTTGGTCTTGCCAATTATAAATTTTGAAGTGGTTTGTGGCAATGTTAATTTGCAATACTTTTTTTGTTTCGGTTTTGGTTTCCGTTTTGCCTTTTTGGCACATCTTTTTTGGGAGGACTAACTTAGTTCGTTTTGATGTCGCTGAATGTAGTTTCAATTGATTTTCTTGCTTTTTTAAGTTTTATTTTGCGTGTTTTTTTTATTAATTTCGCAGTTGTTCCTGTCAGTGATAATTTTTTTTCTGTATTCTTTATTTTGTTCCCTTTATGTTGCAGTGTTTGAATATTGTTGTTTGTTGTTCCACCTTTATGTAGCAGTGTTGTTGAATATTGTTGTTTGTTGTTCCATTTTTTGCTTCCTCTAATGTTCTTTTGTTTTGAAAAGTTTGTCTGTCTTGTTTTCATAAGGTCGGAAAATTTAGCTGTTCGATTTTCGTTTTTGCATTTGGACTAGTGTCGGTTAGTTTTTTTCCTTTTTGTTTTCGTTTGAAAGCCAGTTTGTTGTCTTAAAAAATCTCTGATTATCTTCCTTTCTAATCTTGACAGAGTTTTTGGGACCTTAGTGGACGCCTTCCCGGTGGCGGTCCTGTATAAGGTGTGTACTTTGTACATACTGAGCTGAGATCCACTTAAAAATTAAACAATACTGGAAGTTTTTCTCAAGAGTTGTTTGATAAAGTGACTAGAGAAAAAACTTCCGACAATTGTTAACATTGCCGCGTATCCTACTACATCTCTCCAATAGTTCAGGTAATTAGTTTCAGGTGAAATTACCTGAAAAAACACCTGATTTTACGGGAATCGTTACCTGAAATTTACCTGAAAAAACACCTGAATTTACCTGAATCGTTCAGGCAAATTGTTCTCACCTGAACAACACCTGAAAGCACCTGAAATTTACCTGAAATTTACCTGAAAAATTCAGGCATCACTGGCTGAACTTTTACCTGAACATGCCTGAAAAACACCTGAAAAAAATGCCTGAACAGTTCAGGCAAAAATTCTTTTTCAGGTGTTTTTACCTGAATTTTACCTGAATTTTTCAGGCATTTTTGCCTGAAAAATTCAGGTAGAATTCAGGTAAAAACACCTGAAAAAGAATTTTTGCCTGAACTGTTCAGGCATTTTTTTCAGGTGTTTTTCAGGCATGTTCAGGTAAAAGTTCAGCCAGTGATGCCTGAATTTTTCAGGTAAATTTCAGGTAAATTTCAGGTGCTTTCAGGTGTTGTTCAGGTGAGAACAATTTGCCTGAACGATTCAGGTAAATTCAGGTGTTTTTTCAGGTAATTTTACCTGAACTTTTTTTAGTGTGTGACACTTCAAGGTTTGTCACAATATTGTTTCTTCTACTGTAAATAGTTTGTGTTCAAATATAAATTGAAAGTCAGATACGGAAAAATTAGTTGCCGAAGAGCTGGAATTATCTTCTGCTAAACGTATGAGTTAATGCTTTTTACGGTTGAACTTTACGTTTTTGGTGCTTGCCCATTTCGAAAAACTCCACTCAAAATTAGCATGGCATTATTGATGAAACTGTTTTTGAAAATTTCTGGAAGAAATTCGTCTAGTGTTGTGGCCACCATTTCATAATGTGCAAAAGTAACTATCAATAATTGAACATCATATTTTATTTCAATTTTGAATTTCAAATTAAAAAAAAAAACATTTTTATGTGGTGTTATGTGATCAATTGACACACGTTCACGTGTTTTTCTGCTCTTTTTATGATTTTTTTTGGACGTTTTGACTCTTTCACATCTTCGGAATGAAGATTTTTTTCTGCCAGCTTATTCTTTCTTTCATTTTAATTAATGTATCCTTCGTTTGTCAAAAACATTATATGGAACAGTTAAAATAAGTTCTCTTTCTCCCGAAAATTATCAAATGCGTCAACATTTTTTGTTGTTCAAAACAGGGTTGTGTGTATATATGTGTTTGTGTTTTTCTATGTAGACATGTGTGTGTGTGTGTGTGTGTGTGTGTGTGTGTGTGTGTGTGTGTGTGTGTGGGTGTGGGTGGGTGGGTGTTGGTGTGTGTGTGTGTGTGTGTGTGTGTGTTTTGTGAGAGAAAGAGAGCAAAAGTTTTGTTTGTTTTCATGTAAAGTCGATTTGCATTACGAATTGCCTCACAGCACATATCTCTTAAAAATAAAATGCCATGACTGCATGAGTGGTGTACATCTCCTATACTCATTGATCATACATTTAATAGATATCAAGTTTGTGACTGCTTCGCAAATTTCATAAATTGCAGTTTTCTGTAGATAAATTTTAATACAATTATCTTTGTCTTATTAGATGTTTTGTTAATTAATTCAAAAAATATTGTCTTACTTTGTCTATCTAGAGAAAAATTAGTTTCTAATATTGAAAACAGAACAAGAAATATTTATTACCATTCTATCGTTAAAAAAAGAACATTGTTAATTTATTCTGGTACACATAAGTATAAAAAGCAAATGGTAAAAGAGGCACTGTAAAGTTAAGAATATAACATTATGTAAAATTATAAAATCATTAAATTGCTTAACTAAAAATTTGACCTTACATTATTAAAAAATGGCCTAAAAAGCGAGCATAAAATGTTCTCACCATTTTATATGTACATCATGAAGATTAAAAAATAAAATTAAAATCTAATGCTCGCAATGTCATCCTTTATATCAGTTACTTTTGGGTCCTTCAAAAAATCTTTCCAAAAATATTCTTTCAGTTTTTTTAAGGAAGCTTTCGATGTTGTTTTCAGTCTAATATTAGAAGGCAGACTATTATAAATTGGAATGGCTTGTGCAATAAAAGAGTAGTCGATAAAACAAAGAAATCAACCACCAGCAAAATTTGTCCCTTTCTCCATACGCTAATCGCGTATATCGAATCCGGCCAAATTTTACTGCTTGTTGGTTTCCTGGTTTTATCCACTACTATATATTCACTCTAAGTCTAACATTAAATTATGAAATGGCTTAATTCTAGAAAATAATAATAAGCTCGCTTACAAATTCACCACTTTTTCGTTTTTTTTACACTTTTATGTTAAATCTTTCAGAATATTCCACGAATCTATCTTGGGTATGTGTATATCTATCTATGTAAATAAATACATAATCTACACTTAAAATTTTTAAATCTAAATCCGCTGATGTGTTGAGTTTCATTACACATAATAGAAGTTATATATAGACTAGGATCATTATAATGTATATTCATATGATTAATATAATATCTATTCATAAAGTAACCCTTACAGATATATCATTTTCCCCACGATTTATCTTTACAACCATCACATTTTACTGATGTAGACATTTTACTGATGTAGAAAAACAATAACAACAACAACTATTAGCTAAAGAAGTATTCGGTCCTCAAATAACAAAGTTTAGAAAACAAAGAAAAAAACCATTATATAAAGATGAAACTTGGTCAGCTGATTTAATTGATAAGTCATCTCTAATTAAATATAATAATAATTATAAGTTTGTTTTAACAGTTATAGATATATTCACAAAATATGCATGGGCTATTCCATTAAAGAATAAATCTGGTTTATCTATAATTAATGGTTTTAAAATAGTATTAGGTGAATATCCACGGGGTGGCTCTGAAAGTTGAAAACCAGAAAAGTTATGGGAGGATAGAGGTAGTGAGTTTTACAATAAAACATTTAAATCTTTACTTAAAGAATGTGAAACAAAACTATATTCTACTTATAGTGATTTAAAGGTTGCGTTTATAGAGAGATTCAATAGAACATTATTACACATAATTAATAAACCAATGTTCATCAATGGTGATGGTAATTGGGTAAATTTATTAAATGATGCAGTCATAACATATGACAATAACATTCATTCAACAATTAATATGACACCAGTTGATGCTTCTAACAATCCTGATAAAGTTAGATACTATGTTAAATCTGCCAAAGCAACACCAAAACTTAAAGTTGGTGATTATGTTAGAAATGCAGATAAACATAATATCTTCTCTAAGGGATACACTTCTAATTGGAATAAAGAGTTGTTTGAAGTTAATGAGATTTTAAAAACACAACCACCAACTTATAAGGTAGAAGATATGGATGGAGAGATAATAGAAGGTAAATATTACGAACAGGAATTATTAAAATCCGAGTTTGACTTTGAATCTAATAATAAGGTTTTGGAATCATTAGGTATAATTCTGTAATTTCTGTAAACAAATACAAATATGACAAGAAATAGATTCAATCAAGCTAAACATCAATCAACATCAACAACAAGATCTACAAACAAGTTAACACTAAGTAAGGCTCGTGGGTTATTCCTAGAAGATATTGATAATAATGATATGAAGGATACCTATAAAATTACAAATCTTCATCCTCCAATAGATAAAAAAGATGTAGTTAATAAGGATTATTGTGACAATAACTTATTATCATCTAATAATAAAATAGATATTTTAAGTAAAAACAAAACTGAGCTAAGAAAAGTAAATTTGAAGAAGTTAAAATTGGTCAACTAAATGCAAAAATTATTGGTTTACCATCATCTACAACCAATGGAGATACTGTGTGGATAAATGATGATACAGTTGAACTATTTTCTCTTAACTCATCTAATATATCTACAATAGCCAATAAGTTGACTGAAATCGAAACTAATATTGTTCATATTTGCAACAAAGTTTCAGCTGATAGCATTTCTAAATATAATGAATTAAATGTAGAGTTTGATAACAATAAATGTAATCAGACAACTACTAATATTCAATTAGGTGATGCATGTGTTGATAGATGTAGAGGTTTAAGAGAAAACCATATATTAATGATGAAGATAGCTATAAAATATATAATAGCTATATTATTAGAAAGTAAGCTAGTAGACAACAATGAACAAGCAAGACTAGAGGTCCATTATGATTTTAAACAAGAAGATATAATGAAAGATATTGCGAGTTATTTTACTACTGAAAATGAGTCAACCAACAGCACCGAGTGAGAGATTATTTTACCCAGATCTATCATCTGTATCAGAAAGATTGATAAATGAAAAAATCCAAGCTAATAAAAAATTTAACAACAATTTTAACATTATAAGAGATATTAGAAATTATAGTGAAACTGAAACTAATAACTATAATAAGAAGTTAAGTAGATATAAGAGTTATATTAACGTACCTGTAGCTGAGATAACAGAAATACTATTATCATCAATTGCAACAACGGCAAAAACAACATCAGTTGCATTAACAGGTATAGGATTACCTTACTCTATACCAACAGCTTTTGCTACAGCAACTGTTTGTGGTTCATTATCAAAAACAATTAATAATAAAATAAGAAAAAAAATTATAAAGTATTCACAGATGTATATTTGAAGTAATCAGTTTATTGATAAGTTTAATAGACTATATACTAAATCAATGAATGATAATAAAATAGATAATGATGAATATAATGAATTAGGCAAGGTATATGAGGACTATTAGAAGAATCGGCGAAGCCGCAACTCCGTTGATAAGAAAAATAAGTTAAGTGTTTTTTTAGATTAAAACTATTAGTACTTAGTAATAACAATGTTTTTAGTAATAATGATATTAGTATTAATATTTATCCAGGAACTGGCTTCGCAGATAGATAGATATAGAGTTTTAACTGAAACTATAGTCTCAGTCTTAGCAATAACTAAATTATCTTTTCTTTGTACCTAAGTATAAACCTATTCCTTTTTGTACTACCTTTATACCTTCACCAGTAGTTGCAATATTATTTAAATCAGGTGTAGCCGCTAGAGCAGCTCTAGGGTTTCTGGATGCAGCTGCACTTCCTATTTTACTTGCTATTTCTAATGCTCTTACCGGATTATTAGCAACTTTCTTTCCAAAGTTAACTGTAGCCCTACCAACACTTTTAAAGAAATCTTTCAATCCCTCTGCTTCTATTGCTGCATCACTAACAGTCAATGACTTATTTCTCTTACACTTAACACAATTACCCCCTTACATTTTAGTACCCATCGCCGATACAAAATCTCTTATGTTATTAGTACCACTATAATGTCAACCACCAACGCAATATGAATTAGTTTTAAATGTCTGTAAAAGACTCATTTCTATATATAAAAAATGGAAGTTAAAAGTATAATCCCTTTGTTGTTATGAATAAGCATAAGTCTAAAGCTAAGCCTAAGTCTAGTAAAATTAATACTAATATCATTATTACTAAAAACATTACTAGTCTAGTAATGTAAGTCTAGCACAGCTTGAAGCTAAGGGTCTATCTCTAGAGAATAAAAAAAAATTGGATATTATTTATGCTAGAGAATTTAAGTTAAGTCAAGTGAAGTTAAGTTAAGTTAAGAAAAGTAGTTTTGTTAAGACAAGTATGAAATAGTTATAATTATAATTATAGCTAGAGATATATCTAAAATAATGACAAGGATTATAGTTATAATTATAACTAGGACTATAACTATAACAATGACTATCAGCAACTGCTTCGCAGATAATTATAACTATAACTGTGCCTAAGATATAATATCAAACATCTTATTACCATCACTATTCACACTAATAACCTTTCTAGCTAATACTAATGCATGACATATAACATCAGCAACTTCAGCACTAAATTTAAAGTTAGGTTTAATTGGTAGTTGGCCTAAACGATCACTTTGATATCTAGTATCGAATACATATATTCTATAACTGCTTTTGAATAATCTATGATTTATATATGGTTTTATATTATGTGGTGGCCTATTATAATCTTTATTAAAGGTAACAATCTCTTTAAAAGCCTCATTATAATTATTAGCACCATAATTAATATACATTCTATCCTCGGGACAAAACTCACTACCAATCATACAATAACATTCAGTAACATTCATTATATGAAATGTACTTGCATCATGAGTTTGCTCATTAATATTATTATTTTCAAAACCAACTATTATATATTGTGGTCTTTTCATACCACTTTCCATACCTAGATCAAACAAGAAGTTAGTAGCATTGGGTACATTCTTATAAAAAGTCTTTCTTTCACAATAACTAAAGTGTACATCATTCTCCTTACTTTAACCCTTTTGAACAATAATTCTATTGTCATTACTAGGATCAAAACTAGGCACACACCATGATATATCTCTAATTTCTATATTAGCATCATAAGCAACTGCGCCAGGATTAGCATTAACTCTAAATTGAGCTCTATCATTATTATTTCTTTTTAATATTAGTTCAAATCCTAAACGATATATAATCTTTTCTAAATCATTTAAAAAACCCAATAGATCACTAATCTTAATCATCACATACATATGACCTCGTTCTGCAGCAATATGGTCACCTTTAAGTTGACTATCTCTATTACCTTAATTTCTAACAAAACCACTCTCAAATTCATCGCCAATACTAGTAAATAACTTATACATCAATAGATTAGGATGACAATGATCTATATATTCAATAGTCCTACCACCACTAGTTTCAAGCTTAACTGAACTAAACAATGCCATCATACCATAATTAACTAATCTGATATTAGCATCATTAGCAAATACACCACCAGCATAATCTGATACAACAAACTCTATCTGTAGATATGAATCATTTAAATTTAAATGATTCTCTTCTCTATTGAGTATGATATTAATGTTAGTATTGATTGTATTCATTGCTAACAGATTATTTGGTTTATATTTTATAATCTTACTTTAGTGTATATCATTAGTATAACCATAAGTTGTATCCAACTTAAAATCCACTTTTATAAGATAAAAATTTAACTTTTAATTATAACTAAGACTATAATTATGACTATAACCATAAATAAAATCTAATATTTGAATAATAAAAATGACAGACAAATTAATCTTATATGAACTACAAAAGATACATGATGCTTTAACTAAAACTAAAGAAGAGCATACCTTTAACTTTAGAATGGTAAAATCAACAGAAAGGTATAACTTTAGTGAACCTATACTTAATACAACAAAATTAGGTTTAATTAGATTATCAGTTTATAACTCGGTGTTTAATGTGAATAGGAGAAATAATCAATTCTTTTATGCTAGTATTGTTATAGAAGATGACGCATTCCAGGAACTGGCTTGGCCAATCCGGGGACCCGCTTCGCCAATCCGGGAACCGGCTTCACCGATAGCAGAACCTCTTAGCTCTAACAATAACAATAACAATGACTCAAACATTACATCGGTCCTTAATTATAATTATAAAGGAATCCCGCTGCTATATTCAACTATTACATCAGGAGCATATAGCAGAATTAATAAAACAAGAAACTAAGGGTAATGTTATAATAGAACCTGATAAGAATACAAGGAAATGTTTAAAGGAAAAAAAACAAGGAGCACTCAGCTTTGATGTAGAAAACTCAATACGATCATTACTAGGATTTGGGAAAGTATTATATAGAGCAGGTACATATACATCTCAAGAAATTGTTGATATTATGGGTTTTGATACATTTAATATTCATTGTAATATTATATCTGGAACTAAAGATAATGGTAAAGATACATATATTTAATCTAACTGAACCACCCGGTTATATGATCATAAATATTCCAACAAATGTATTATATCAAAATGTAACTAAAGATAGTATAGAATATATTGAATTTCATATTGAAGATGAGCTTGGAAGACCTATAGACTTTAATGGTGATGTATTAAGTTTTACTTTACATCTGGTCTAACCAGCTAGGCAAAGCCTTTATTTATTATAATCATAACATATTTGAAGTAGTATTTTTTCCTTAAAAAATGTTCAGTATTAAGTGTGATGATTGTAAAAATAAGTCCTGGGCTCAAAGTTGTAATTGGTGTCAGGGTTAACCATATCAATGTTTTGTATGTAATAGAGTTATAACATATAGAGATAAACATAGTCATTTACTACAACATTTTAATAATCCCAATCATTATCTAACATGTAAGAAGTGTAAAGTATATAAACATATCTCCCAATGTAGATTTAAACAATTCTATTGTAGGTTATGTACATTTCACAGATTAGTATAGTTATAAATTATAATTAAACATAAATAAATAATAATAATTAAATAACTACAAAACTCTCCGATCCCAATTAATTCTTAGTTTACCATTAAAATTTTAATTTTTAATTATATCAAAGACAATGTAATTATAAGTCCCTTTCCATACCTTATTACATATATTAGCAAAACCATTATAACTAAGTTCAACATTATTAAAGAAATCTTAATATATAGATATGAGGACTCTACCTATTTGTTCAAATAAAATAAATAGATTACAATTCTCTCTAACACTCTGTCTATCTATTGTGAATAAATTTTGATTAAGATATATCATATTACAATTATTATGTCTACCTCTACAAAAGTATTCATTAATAGCTGATTCTTTGGCTCTAACATCGTCGAATATCATTAGTTTCTTTAGGTCTTTCGGTAGTTTATCGGGAGATGGTAAATCTTTTATATCTTTAACAAACTCAATATCTGCTTTCGGGTTTATTCTCTCTAATCCTTTATATTGATCACCAGTAGGTCCAATGATGTATAGCTTATCAAAATATATACTAGATAGAATTAGTTTTTTTAATAAGAATGTCTTACCGCATTCACTAGGACCAGATATTATACATCTAAAGTTCTCTGGGAGTGTAGCTTCAGTAATTATATTATCATCATATCGCCATGATTGTAGATCTTCATTTATGTTTATAGAGATAGTGTTAGTAGGACATTCTTCATTGTTGGGTTTACCTTTTGGATGTTTTTCATCAAATTGATACATAATATTATCAGCGAAGCTACTTCGTAGATCTTTAACATTATCATTATCATTATCTGCGGAGCAGGTTGGCATGCCACGGAGTCCGTCCGTTCCCTGGTTAGCAAAGCTACTTCGTAGATCTTTAACACTATCATTATCATTATTAGCAAAGCTACTTCGCAGACCATTAACATTATATTTATCATTAACAATACAACCCAAACGAAAACACTCATTATATTTTTCAGGGCATTTAACTTGATTAACTAGAATATTCAAAGCGCTTTTAATTTTAAATCCACTATCAATAAGATAGATCATATATAAACAATAAGCCCCACAATAAGATTCATCATATTGTTGTATTCTCTCATAAGAGCCTAGATCAACATATTCTTCTAGGAATAATGGTGGGGTTTCTACACCAAAACTATCAAAGTAATATGTTGAACCATCTTCTCTTCTTATAACTAAAACCCAATGTGTACCATCAGTTGGATGTAGATTTACAATAATGTTGAAGTTATTGTCACTAATATTATCTGGAGCGTTTTCTCTCATTAATACTTCAGTTGGTGTTAGACTTATATCTTTACCTATACCTTTTATTCTGATATCACTCATAGCATTATTATCAATATTAAATTTATTATTGAATTCCTCAAAAGTTAGGATAAGCATTTTTTGTATATAAATTTTATATATAAAAATGGATAAAGGAGGTATACTTTTTATTTTTATTATCATAATTGGATATTGTTTTATATTTTATAATTCGATACCAAGCAAATATACAAAACTAGAAGAAAGCTTTGGTGGATTTAATATTAGGAGCCTAGTTAGATTTGAATATGAAAAGTCACCATTAAATACTATTGTTTATGGTGGAACTGGTACAGGGAAAACATATTTTATTAGACAATATTTAAAATTATATCAGCAAAGCTGCTTCGCAGATCAAGATCAAGATCTGAACTGAGACCAAAACCAAAACCAACAGCAAGCTAAAAATATAATCATTGTATGCAAAGATGATAGAGATTGAATAGATCCTGAGATTGGCGAGTTTTATATTGGATTTAATTAATGTGATATAAATATGATCACATCAAAAAATAAGTCTAAATTCAAAGATAGTGTAATAGTACTTGATGATTTGGGTGATAAGTTAAATAAAGAAATAGCTTATTTTTTCACAGAAGGAAGTTATTATAATATTCAAATGATTGTAGTGTGTCATAAACCAGCTCAAATAATTAATACAGCAAGAATGAGTTGTGATACTATTTATTTAACAACTTATAATAGAGCTGATCTATTCAAAAATTTTAATGAAATATATAAATGTGATCATAACGTCAACAAAATAATTAGTGAGTTAAATAGTAAATATTATAATTGTACAGATGGAATATCAGATGAACTTCGTTATGGTATAATTAAATATAATAGGAAAGAGAATACTTTTATTATGATTGATAAGAATAGAACTGTGTTATATGACTCGAGAGTTGGTTTCATTGATTTAAAAGCTCTTAGTTTAAAAGATGAATTAGAAAGAGAAGATATAAATAAACTTATAGCAAAGATCAAACCACTCATGATTAATGCAACAGATAGAAATGTTATTAATCATGATAGCTATATTTTCTATTTTAATAAACTTCTTAAATTAAATAATATTAAATTACAGAATGATGTTCTAACACAAGAAATGGTTACAGGAAAAGGTATAAAAAATTTATCAATTATTGGTGCAATTATAAGCGCGGGTTTAATTAAAATTAGTCATATTTATCCCGATATGATATCAAGAAATGCTGGGGGTATAGCAATGGGAGCAAGCACTATGTTAAATAGAGTAAGTTCATTAGTTAACGTTGGATATGGAGAAGAGTTGGATAATGATCTGCAAACGGACGAAGTCCGTGGCAAGCCAAGCAGTTTGGTAAACCACGAACAAAGTTAGTTCACTGATTCACGAAGTGGTTATACCAATAGTGAAACATGGGTAAAGCCCAATAGTGAAACATGGGTAAATCCCAATCCCCGAAATACAATACAAGAAAAATATATAAATGAAGAAGATGGGATTTTAAATAGAAAGGGGGGAAAGTATTTAAGCAATCTATATAAAAATAATGAAGAATTTAGAAATGAGATTATAAATTTTGTTAGAGATGAAAAAGCATTAGACCTTGAAGTGATTTTGGATAGAAGATATAAAACAAATACGCTCAATATAACGGGAAAGAAATATTTAACAGATTGTGTCGCGTCTAAAGATAATACTAAAGATGTAATTGAAATCTTGGCTAAATATTATTTATAATCAGTGAAACTGCTCAACGAAGTTGTTTGGTTGACCACGAGCAAAGCTCGTTTGCAAATCCGCAGATTATACCCCATCATAAATGGTTATAAAATGGTTAGAGCGTAATCATAAATGTGGAGCTCCCTTTAATCTAGTTTTTCTTTATTCAATATGTCATGAAGATAAAATTGGTAAATGTCTTCGTGGTGATAAAACATTAAGCGGAATTTGCATAAAAACTGATTGCTCTTTTAAAGATGAATCTGGATATAGTCCTAGTATTGACTCTAGCCCTAATCCTAGCTCTAGCTCTAGCTCTAGCCCTAATCCTAGCATTGATCCTAGCCCTAATCCCAAAGTTATAACTAGATAATGTAATAGATGTAATTATGTATAACCACTAACTGATTCTGATAAAAGCAAGTATACATGTAGAAATTGTACTTCTGCAAAAGTTAGTTGTCTATATTGTGCTTCTGTTGCGAGATATGACGGATTGAATGCTCATGTAAAAAGGCAACATCCATATGTGGATATACCTAAAGGATTTACTAGAAATCTGCGAACGGACGAAGTCCGTGGCAAGCCAAGAAGTTGGGGAACCAAGACCGAAGGTCCGTACACTGATCTGACCCCCAATCCTATTATTACACAAAATGGAGAAAGTTTTTCAAGTGAATATTATAATTTTGTCTCATTTCTCATTAAAAATGGGATAAATTTAGAAAAAGTAAAAGAAAATATAAATTTATTGAAGAGTATAGATAATTCAAAATGAAAAAAATATATAAAAAAAATAAAAAGTCATTAAAAAATCTAGATAATTTTAAAATTTATTTAAAAAAGAGGGAAATCACTCATTAAGCGCGATAAATAGTGATTTTGTACTGGGGCATCACTTTGTATAGGGGCGATTTCGCTCTTAAAGAGTGATTCGCTCTTAAAAGAGTGATTTCGTTCTTTTTTTGGAAATTTGCTTTATTTTTTTAATAAATTATTAAATTTTGCTATTACTTTGGGTTTTAGCTTAATTATGACTTGAACAAGTAATAGCTAAAAACAAGGATCTTAATATTATATAATTATTAGCACAATTTAAAGTTAATAAAAGAGTTAAGCTGGTTTTTTTATTCAAGTTATCCACGAAGTGGTTACACCAATTTTCGCAAGTTGGTTTTACGTGCTTTTTACACGGTCTCCCTAGTTTTATACTAGTATCTGGGATACGTCCACTGGAGTCAGTGGGGATAGAACCCGAACTATCCGTCTGATAATGGATAATTACCAGCTTAACTCGACAATAGTGGTTGGCACTAAGTGAGACAAGAAAAGATAGAATTTGAGTGAATATAAAAGTAATATGTAGTAGTGGATAAAACAAGGAAACCAGTTAGCAGTAAAATTTGGCCCGATTCGACATGCGCGATTAGCGCATGGATAAAGGGTCAAATTTTGCTGGTGGTAGGTTTCCTTGTTTTATCCGCTACTTAAAAGAATCAGTTAAAAACTTATTGTTCTTTCTTAACTATCGACAAAACTACAATTTGCATGTTGAAGCCGAGTTTTTGAGAATTTTTGGGACATGACAACAGGGTGGTAGTCAATTTAATCAGCTCCTAATGTAATCACAACGGTTGTATTAGTTGAAATGTTTTTGCCAATTACAAGTTGAAGTTAAGGTCCTCTTTTTTCGCCAGGAAAGGATGGTTTTCTCACAACACGTTGCAAGGTTTTGTTAAAGTTAAATCGAACAATTCTGCAGGACAATATGTATACTAATTAGACAAATTAATAGACAAATTATCTGGCTGACATTGTCTCGCGAACTTGTTCAATGTGTGGTAAGAAAACCAACCAAAGTTGGACTGAGCTGCCGATAAAAGAGTGGCTTACCTTCTATTTATACGAATGATTGGTATGATTTGTTTGAAAGAATTGTCATATGAGAGATTTTCACTGTACAAATTATGTCTTTAAAAATTGTCGCAAATTTGTTCAGACCGACTTCGCCTTTCATTGCATCAATTTGTGCAGATATTCTTCAAAACATTACAGTGCAGAGGTATACCCAAATCGTCACGGGCAGATCTGCCCGATGTGTGTATCTCGTGTTCGTTTTTACTATGTTAATACATGGAAAGTGGTACAATATTGCGAAAAATAGCTACTTTAGCAGAAACCGGCAAAATGGAAGGGAATATCGTATCCCGTGTTCGCAAAAGTGTGCTAATTTTAGCCGCGAAATACAAGTACAAACTCAATAACCTATTTTTCGCGCGAGTTTTATCACGCATCCGCTCAATTTACGTATCGATTTTTCGCACGCAATGTAGCTCGATTTCGCATATAATCCGCAATTAAGCCTAAATTAATTACTACTTATTTAATTAGCCTTACTTATTACTGCTAGTAGTACTTCATTACTAGTTTATTACTACTTATAGTACTTTGTTACTACTTATTACTACTTATTAGTACTATTTATTACTACTTATTAAAATTGGCCACTCCCACATTGATATACAAAGCCTTTGATGTGCGAGGGATTTTTCGGGAAAAAATCAGTTTTGTGGTTGCATGTATTTAAAGTACTTTAAAGCTTTGAAAGCTTCAATTAAATCTTTATAAAAGTGCTTATTGCATGCTCAAAATGCGCGCGAATAATAGAGACCTAAATTGAGCGGATACGTACTACAAGATTTGTTACCTACTTTTTGCACCGAATGTTCTTTTATTTCCCAAAATTGGCGGTACCCCTTTTGCAAAAAGTAAGATACAAAGGAAGTCATCTATTTTCGTTCATTAAATGTAACTAATTTTCGAGCCAATTTTACTGAGGCGGAAATTTTGGGGTATACCTCTGCATCGTAATGAACATAGAGGCGTGTTTTTAAGAAGTAAATTGACAAAAAAAGTACTTTGACATCTAAGTTAAGTGGAAAAATCAGACAGAACAGCATCTGACTGTTAGAGGAGACAACATTCAGCAAAACTTATTCTGCTCTAAAAAACAGGATTAGCACCTTCTGGAAACAAACTGAATCCGTCAAAATTTTTGTATGTACACCATTACAACTCTTTGAGAAAATGTTCTAATATTAATTAACTTTCTAAATTTCGCTCGAAATTCCATATATATATTATTTGGACGTTTTTGCAATAATAAACTCTCATGTTTTGTCTGAGTTGTTCACTAATGGATTTATCACAAAAAGAAGACAATTCAGGATGTAGTTGTTAATTGTAGATGCTTGCCATGTTGCAAAAAGTAGGTTAACACATTTCGCATAAACGATGCTCGAAATCAACTTCGTTCAAACAAGTTGCATGTTTGCAACTTACACATTTGCAAAGCAACAATCAAAGCCTATTGTTAACTTTTAGGTACTAATCTGAATGTGACAAAATATTTCCTCTTGCTGAAAAAGATGATAAAAATTCTTTTGAAAGTTTTATGTAATACGTTTTTAGTGATACTTGAAATTTTTATTCAAAACAACTATCAACCACTAATAAATATTGAATTTGAACGAGTAAGATGGAAATATCAATCATGGCTGTCAATATGAATCAAAACTTCAACTTCAGCGTATTCAGCGCCTTTCTTGTATAATTTTACATGCAAGTTTTTGCTCTCTAATACTTATAATGTAGTCAGCATGTATGGTCGGCTTATTTTTTGAACTTCTGTAGAGCCATTAATAAATCCAAAATCTGCACGGTATCTTTAATTGATATTTCAAATTTTGGAAAAACAAAATTTGAAAAGAGTTGCGCTTTCATCTTATCTAATGAAATGAAGACAATTATACTTAAGCTACCTGGTATCACTCAATGAAGTGTTTTGGCTATATGCTGCGATAACTTCATTGCCTGAGAATTGATCTAAAAGTAGTTTACAAAGAGCACATTTCAGTCACAAACCCCGAAAAAGGTGAGATTTTTAAACAAATGCTTAAAGACACAATGCGAAACCACACAACAGATTCACAAATAGCTTATTAAAACTGTAATACAATTGAACATGAAGTCCAGTCCTTGATACACATAAACTGCGAGAATGAGCAACCAAAAATTGTAGTCACCGTAAAAAACTTTGAAGAACTTTTAAGGTTTTCAAGAAAATCTCGCCCCGGACCTGCCAGAATCGGTTAAAAAGTTCTTAAAGAGCTACCAAAGTGCGTTAAGGCTATAATATGCGTTCTGTTTGTCAGCTCAATAAACTGCTTGTATGCCTCTGTTAATTGGAAGGAATCGCAGACTAAAATGCTGCCACGACAAAAATGAAGATTCAGCAGAAGCAAACAATTTTTGACCCATTAGTCTGACCGACCAATTGTGTAGCAAAATTCTGTAAAACTGTAGTGAAAGTTACAGTCATGGAACATTTTGAATCCCCAAAAAATATTCTGTGAAACACAAAGCGCATAAAAGAAACATTGTTGCAAAACAGAGAACCTCTTAAAACTCATCCAACACGAAAGTGGTCGAACTGGTTTGTTTAGACGTAAAAAAGGCATTTGATGCTGTCTGGAGTCTTGGATTGCACCTTAAACTAAAACCAAAAGAGCTAAGTGTATCCCTCATAAAATGGATGAACTTTTTTATCACAGAGGAACGTAGACGTCAAGATCAACTCCGCTATCAGTAAAATTTTTGCCCAGAGGCTGCAGTCCTACAAGGAATTGTAATATCTCCAATTCTCTTCCTCGTCTATGTTAGTCCGTGGCCCAAAATGAAGGCCAAAATCTGACAGTTTGCTGACAGTTTTGCATTAAATTACAGATCACATTCCACAAAATTAATCAACGAAAGTTTTCATTTATCGCTAAACAATCCTTCTGTACTGGTGCGGTTTACTCAAAATCAAAATTAATCCAAGTAAAACTCAATACATGATCTTCGAAAGACGCTCAAATGAAGACTAGGCGCTTAACTTGAACATCAAAGAAGTGCCCATTGGTAAAACTAAATCACTAAAACTCTTTGATAGGACTCTCAACCGTCATCTAAAGTTGAAGGACCACTGCAACGACCTAGTGATGAGAGCAACCAGCAGACTATTTCAACATTGGAGGCTAAGCAAATTAAACATCAACGAAAAAAGTTTTCTCCTGGTCTTTAGGTCCACGATTCGCGCTCTTTTCTTATACGCTAAACCCTACCAGCCGGATAATTCCAAAGCGCTCATCAACAGAATTCAGCCCACAACGTACAGCAGACTTTGAAACCTTTAAAATCTTAAGAGTTATTATTTTTTTGAGTCATTAAAAAGTTACTTCCTTTGCGATATTGAAGCTTGCAGCTTACAGCATCTTCTACGAGGTTAGCCAAGTAATCAAGCCAAAATCTTTTTCATATGTCAAATCCAACCAGTAAAAACCCTCCATGAATCTTGAACAGGCTGACTGCGCCTGAGGCAGAAGTCCCTTCATACAGTGAGAACAGAAACTCAGGTTTTAGCATAAAATTTTTTTCTCAACAATTACTTTTAAACTGAAAATTTTTCTTAATACGTTTGAAATTTTTGTTTGCGGAATGGTTGTAAATAAACTGTATATATGATTGCCTTATTTTGAGAATTGACAAAACTGAGTCTTTTGGCAGTTCCCATCTAATTTTAAGTAGACTGCTGGAGCGCAATGCTGCTCAAGCTTGCTCCGGAGTTGATTTTGTATTTACAGAAGCAGAAAAAAATTAAACTTTAAATTAAAGTTTAAATTGTTCAAATGGTTTAAGGAAAACTTTGAAAATGCGTAATATAAAAGCTTAACTTCTGTAAGATAAATGCTGAAGTTACTAAAAATTATGTAAGAAATGCGCTGACAGCTGCTGAAATAAAACAGCTTGCTTAATGAGCTGAAAAGTGCTGAAAATATGTAAGAAAGTTTCTGTAAACTCAGCAGATTAGGCGGACTATAATGTAAGAATTATCACCAGAAAAATATTTCTTTCAGCAGTTGTCAGCGAATTTCGTACTTTAATTTTGATGAAATTCTCGACACACAGAGCACGGCAGCTCTTAATTGCCAATAATTACTCTTTTAAGAATCTCTACGGACTACCTCATAGTGATGCTGGCAATTTCTAAGATTTTTGTAAACATGAACCAAAACGATGAAAGTTTCTGCAGTCAGGATTGTAAACATATCACCTGAACTGCTTGATATTAACTTTAACAAATGTCTGGAATAAAGATTTTTTTGTGAATTGAATGTTTTTGTCAGTAGTAGTAAGCTTGCAGGTGGGGGTTCTGTAAACAGTTTTTTTCTAAGGAATAGTTCACAGTATTATTTTGAAGCCAAATTTGTTGGCGTTGTTTTCTACATTGGCCTACCAACAAAATCACAATTTAAAAGCGTTGCTCTATGATCTATGCTCTATGCTTATTTTGGTTTTGCCTCTTTAATAGAAAATAACCTTGCAATACAAAATATTGTCCTCCAAGTTTCCATCAGAATCATGCAAGCTCTTGTGAGATAAAAATTCAAAGCCGACAGAGAGTGTAATACATTGCATCTATTTTTCCAAGTATTGACACAGTTTTCGATGTTCAGTTACAATCATTTGATGAAAGCAAAATTAGTATCTGGACCACAAACTCTGCAAAGCAAGAGTGAAAGTAGAGAACTAATTCCCCCACCGTTTAAATATGGAACAAAATTAAACAAAAATTACTGGAATGATAAAGAAAAACGAAAAAGTCCTAAAAGTACAAGCCTATTGCAACGTAAGAATGGAAGGTGAATTAACAGATAAAAATCAATATTTTTCCTGAAATGCCTTTTTTCTGCTGTCTTGGTAGAGCGAAGCGGAAGTTTTCAAATCAAAATGTCAAGTTCGGAAAATTGAATGCTTTGCAACTCTACAAGAAATCTGCTGCAGCAGTTTCATTTTTTGCTTTTTTTAATTCAGTGCCTGAATGTTTCGCCTAATTAAACAATTGCATCCGTTTTGAGGAAATTGTTCTTTGTTGCGCAAATTATTTTTGAGATTTTATGTTTGTTTACATATTCTCCAACTTGCTGTTTTTTTATAGGATATAAGATAAGTGAACTATCTGATTTAAAATAAATTGGTGTTATATTAGTGCATTTTCAAGATCTCGCTTCTGAAAGTGCGGCAGGAAAACTTTATTATTGGTGATTTTTCTCACAATTAAACAAGTATGTCTAGATTTTTCAATAATTGCTCCATATGAAATTTGTGAATGTTATTTAAAAGGAACCAGAGATTCATTTTTTTCTTAAGTTCAATTAGACAAAAACCTATACGAAAACACTCCTTTCTTTTTATGTTTCAGGCCAGTGTAAATTGCCATAAAAAGATGTTTCTTTTGACCACCTAAGCAGATTGATTGTTTTTGGTTCTGTGATAACGTTATTAACAAAAATTTGTTAAGAATGCGTAACTTTATTTGCTCTTTTTATTGCCTTATCTCATTGACGAGGTTCCATTTATTTTGTTCTCACTATTAACTTCATTCGCTCGTAGGGTTTTGTAAATTTTGTTTGTTTTCATAGCTAACTGATCTGCAGATTTAATTGATGAGATTTCTGTCAAATTGTTACTTTCCCGGAGTCAAGGTTCATCGCAAAAAATGAAAAGATTGGAGAAATGACATGAAAAGTCTCATCTCTAGTGGGGAAAGTGATCAATTTAGCTTTCGATTACTTTACTTGTTGAATTTACCGTTTTCCGATCCTTTCTGAAGTCCACAACAGTACTTACTAACCAGAGCAGGCCAGAACAGATCTACGAAAAACAAAATTTGCCCCATGTTTGGGCCTCGACTCATGAAAAGACTTTATAATTCTAGTGGTGGGGGGGGGGGGGGGGTCTTCATTGACTGTAAATACACAGTTCAGCACTTAGTGAAAATCGAGTTCAAGTCTTTTAATATCTTACTAAATCGAGCACGATTTTTGCATGGATCGATCCAGGGTCTGTCCATGAGCCAAGTTAAATCGAGCTCCAGTCTTTTCATGAGTCGAGCAAAAAAACTGATGAAATAGCTATAATTTATTGCGAGATCGAAAGTCAAGCTAAAGTCTTTTCTTGGACTATTTGAGTCGTGCATGGTCTTTCATACAACTTTTTGGTCGAGTAGGGTCTGTTTGTAAACCGAGGCCTACACCCGGGGCCTGATCTTAAAACATTATATGCGGAACAAACAAGTCTTTTAAATAAACCCACGTCAGCAGTTAGTAGACCATGTTTTCAGATGCAAAAAAAGGTATGACGCTACTTCCAAATAAGCTTGCTCAAATTCGAAGTGCAATTTCGATACCCGAATTAGCAAGCATTGCTTCACGTATGAATTTTTTTCTGCAACAAACCCGCGATCAGTTGGTACATGAAAATTAAGGTCTGTAAATTTGCAGAGGAATATAGTCTGTTTCTCGCATCACGTCACCCTCGATAAAAAAATTAGCTGTTCGGACGCACTTTCCATTTCCAGGCACGTATTCAGTAAAAATCCGCTGAGGACTTTTGTTGGCGTTGGCTATGGGAGAATAGACTCCGTTATCGAGTGTTCCGTATTCAAAATTGTTCAAAATGAAGGAAAATATGGATCCTCGTATGTCAAGGTTCCGCCTGACAGGACGTGTTTCGCACCCAGATCCTCTGAGGACACCTGAAAAACTTCTCTAATAAATATCAGAAAAATTTAAAAAGATTGAATGATAATAGAAGTTTTTATTGAGTCTGTTAAGCGGTCAATTTGGTCCGGAAGGTCTGACCATAGTCTTTTTATAGTCTGGACAATCGTCTGAATTTGAGTCTGACCATAAGCGCAGTATAGTCTGGACAAAGGTCTGGGTTCGGTCTGATCAGAGGACATTTTGGTCTGGAAGGTCTGATCAGAGGTAACTTCGGTCTGGAAAGTCTGATCAGAGGTCTTTTCAGTCTGGACAGTCTGATCATAGCTCAATTTGGGTCTAGACCTAAACCTGGGTTAGAATGCTCAGTTCCCTTATCAAGGTCCGCAACCTAATCGAACTCTCATCGCACCACCTTTAAGTGCGATTTGGCCTTCAGCTCTCGACTTCATTTGTCTGGAAAATCTTTTGTCTGGAAGATGATTTCCTCGACGAGTTGGGCTGGATCAATCCTGACAGGAGCGATTTGGAGATTGAGAAAAATATGTGTCGGTCACAACAGGACGCAGGCCGCCGTTATCGTGACTCCGACAACAAGGAATCTCGATTCATAATCCATCCAAAAATTTCGAAACCCATTTCCAGGACTGAGGCCTCTTTAAATATCAAACTTGCCCGAAAACTGCCGAACAAGAAGAGAGCAAAAAGACAATTCGCTGGCTTGTACGAAGTACTCAAACCTGGATCGTACGTGACGAAATCTTCCCCAACGACAACAATCATCAACGAGCCAGGACGAGCACCTGTAAAAGTTCGGGACAGTGATTTGGCAAAGTTTGGCACTAAAGCGGAGCGCACCACTAATCTGTGGACTTACGCACAGCGCACACCCGCCCCATATGAACAAACAACAGAAACAAAAATAGCCAAGCATAGCAATGACTTGAAAAAACAGAAGAGGGAAGAAATCAAAATCCGTCACCGACAACGAGACACCACATCAGTAGTCTCATCCGTAAATTTCAACGTCACCCGTGCTTTAACCGTTCGCAAACCCACAAAGCCACAAACTAAACGTCGACGAACCACAGCCTCTCTGAATGAACACAATGATAGTGCATCTCAAGATCAACCTGGACCTTAATCAGTACCCGCTCCGCCAATACCACCTCAAGAACAACCAGAATCGTCACTGGTATCAGATACTCCATCACAGAACGAAGGGCGGAAGCGAAAGCGACCCCATTTCTACGGTTTTACGGAGGCAGACATTTCCCCAACTAGTTCATTGACATCTTCTAACCCTTCCAAATCAAAGAAACGCAAGCCGAAAAAACAAAGCAAGAAAAGTTCAGCCACCAAAGAATTGGTAGTTGCCTTAATCCAAAGTGCTGAACAATCTCGAGTTCCATCTCCACCAAGGCCCGATATTCAAATTGGTCAAGTATCTCCACGCGACTCCCATATCCGTTACTATGAATATGAACAAGAAAGAGAGATGTCAGTATGGGATGCTGAGAACGAAATTTATGGACAATTGATAAAAATTCAAAACTGTTGAAAAAACCATTTCATTTAACTTGAGTCATGTATTCGCTCTGCGAATCCAATTTATTGTATTTATGTTTCATTTATTCATTTAATTTCATTTTTTCAATTCCTCAATTGCAATTCTTATATGTATTCGCTCTGCGAATCCAATTTATTGTATTTATGTTTCATTTATTCATTTAATTTCATTTTTCAATTCCAAATTGCAATTCTTATATGTATCCGCTCTGCGAATCCCATTTTCGTTGTGTTTTAAAATTACAATTGCTGCTTCCGCCTCTCAATTCCATTCATATAGTATTCAATAGTATATCCACTGCTTGTGCACTTAAATTTCTCCACATGTATTTGCTCTACAAATGCATAAAAAAATGCCTTTCCGTTTATTTATTTTTACAGTCGTGGCCCTTTTCCACTAATGATTCTGACACTCGTACTGTCTATTCTCTTCCACACGTTTAATTTTTTTGTGTTGATTCTTTCTAAAAAAATTGTAAATACTTTATAAAATTTTTTCCTGTAATGGGGGAAATGTGATATCTATAGATACATAAATATATATTGAAACCCTTAAGTGTACTAAATTATAAATTACACTCTGTTTTAATCTTTATATCATGTGTTTTATAACTAAGGTTATGATGATTTTTATTATTCTCATATAACTATTTTCCCGCTAGTCTACTAAATTACTTCATAGATTGTTCATACTATTTTATGTTAAGTAATCATGATCTCGATTAATCTCCTGATTTCAAGTTGTCTCTGTAATCCGTCTTCAGTTACTCAAGTTCAACTTAATCTGGATTTGCCTTGCGATTCCATCTAGCAAGTTTAGTAAAACACACATAATTCAGGATTCGCCCTGCGATTCCACAATAGATTCAATATAGTGTAATGACACTACTCATCAATTTCAAATAACTAACCTCAGCTATAACAATGCCGCATGTGAACAAAAAAAACACTAATGAGAAAGGGAATTTGTTTAAAACAAAAAAAAACCAAAAAATTGAAAAAAATCCGTAAAAATCGGATTGAAATTGCCGCATGTCAACAAAAAACCACTACCGATAAAACGAATTTTTGTTCGAACACCGTTTTCTCACTCTACTTTAAATTTAGAGCGAAAAAATATCACGCGGCAAAACCAATCGTTTTTTCGCTGCTCCACTTCCTTCGGCGTGACCAAAATCACTACACTAATTTGACTTCAAAAATCAGGAAAATGTGTGAACAGATCTTAAAAAAAAGACAGGGCCCCAATACAATTCAAATTCTTTGAAATGAAAAAAAATGGTAAAGAGAACAAAAGAATCGTCATTTAACCATAGGCATTGTTAACTGTCACAAAAACTGGTAAAAAAAATGCATGTATTATACAAAAAGTCAAATTTAATGAACATGTAATACAGGATATTTGTATTACTGACATGATATCAAGACAAGATGTATTACAGAAAAGATATCAGACAAGATACAAGAAATCTGTAACACAAGACTGTCTGAACAGAGCCGATATTGGTCTGGATGGTACGATCAGAGCTGGCTGGGGTCGCGCACCTCATGGGATTGTTTTAAATCTGATCAGAGATAATTTGGTACAAAAATCTGGCCAACTGTCTTGAACTTGATCAGAGATCTCTTTTTCTGTTATTGTCTGATCAGCGATGGATTTAAGCGCACGTTGAGCACACAATAATTATCGAGCGCTTGATCGCAGGGGCTATTTCACTCTGGCATGATCTGTTCTGAGGCCATTTTTCTCTTCAATCAGTGTTACGGTGTGGGGGTGGTCTGATCATAAAACGGTTTGGCCTGGTACGGTGTCTCGTAGATTAGAAGTAGACTTACAAAAAGATTGTGCCATTTCTTTCTTTGTTGATTTCTTCGTTAACTGAAGATTGCAACCAAATTTGTTTTTAAAATCGAAACTTTCTTTTGAAAACATTTATTTATATTCTATAGCAATGCTCACAATGTTTTGACATAAACGGTTGAGCGTTTTTTTAAAGTTACAGGAAAAGCCTGCAATAATTTACTCTGGCTGGTGAAAATTGTCAAAGTTTGTCATGTGATATATTTGATTAGAAAAAGTACCAAAAATGTGTCGGGTGATTTTACTCAACTTTTATTTTGTTTAGTTGCTTTCATGCAATGCAACGACCAGGTTACCGGGGTCTACCGATATAGGGTACGAAAAAATCGTGTTCGACTGATATTAGGCCTGAAAAGAACGGGTCAAACTTTATGTGGTATAAATTTACCATGGGTAGAATTATGAAAGACAGTCGGTATTGGGTATGACCATGGTCGACCAATATTGGGCATTAAATAAAGACCCTGTTTTGAGTTGTGCAAAGACCCTAGTTTTCCAAATTGGGTTGCAAAAGACCATAGTGGACAGATAATGTGCATGAGATGAACGGGGGATGACCTAAAAAGAGACCTTTTATCCCCTTTTGTTCATAGTGTGCTCAACCACGTAATTAAGGTACGGAAAAAACCCAAATCTTGATTTTGTTAGTCTGTTTAAGTTGTCGACAACTCGACTCGGATGGTCATAGATCAGTTCTTCCTAGGATGAGCTAATCCGAAATCAGTTTAGTCTGAGATGGTCTGATGAGAAGTCGTTTTGATCTGGGTCCCCGGATTTATAAACTCCATTTATGAAAAAAAACATGCTAGAGTCATCATGACATATAGTTTCCTGAGTTGGGTTTGCTTTTAATTTCTAATCTGATTTTACAGAAAAAAGTTTGTCATTTGTTTGAAGTTAACCATAGAAAAGTAGACTTATCAAAAGGCTCAAAATTTCTAATGGGGCAGGGGCTTTTATTGACTAAAATACAGAATTAAGCTTCTGGTTAGTTTCGAAGAAAAAGTCAGTTTCATGGATCGAACTTAAACCTGCGCCTTCAATATTTTTTTCTAAGTCAAATTTTTTTATAGTTCAAGCCCAATATGAGCCAGAACGAATATTTGGATGTTCACACCGCCCCAGATGGAAAACGCCTTTGTTCAGATTTTTAACTAAGAGATCCATGTTAAGATGCTATTTAGTTTTTTAACCTACCCCCCCCCCCCCCATCTTTCTCTCTTCCACCACGGCGCGGCGTAGCTTCAAAGGAACCTTAGTTGAACAACAAAACATCTTTTAAAACTTTCAAAACTTATAAAGTTCCTTCAAATGTTTCCTTAATAATGCATTATTTTTCGAAATCTGTCTTATATAAAGGGCTAAAAATTGTAATTGACCAATTAATTAGTGTTGAATACTAATTAATTAATATTGGCATTTCACGAAGTATTGTTTTAAGTTAAAAATAATCGATATCATTCACATTAATTTGCAAACTTTCAGAAATAAAGAAAAACTTTTCAATTTTTTTGCCTTAAGTTTGGCCGAAACATTCCATTTGTTTTTTTAATACAAATTGTTGTAACTTTCAAACAATGCTAATATTAACTTAAGCTTAGATAGTTTAAGTGAGAGACTTCCAAAAATGAACTTATCTCAAATATCAAATAGCTTACCATTCCTTATGGTTATGTAGTCGTGTGGCTGGCCACTATAGTGCAAAGTTTGTTGTGTAAATCTCCATTCATAAGTAGGAACTCTCATTACGCAATTGTCAACCTCACTCCCAACCAGTTTCCCCACGTGTGTCAATATTCCACAAAATCTTCCGTTGAGAATTTTGTGAACAACGGTTACTTTCCACTATACCTGATGCCAAAACGACCAAAGAGCCGAGATAACCCAGGTTGAGGTCCAGAAGCACACCCGTAGGTTCCCAGACCCAAATTACAGGACCAAGAGCTGGTCTGACCATGTACTGGTCTGACCATGTACTGAAGTGTGCTACACTCAGTAACACTATTTGATAATATTAGTGCTATTTTGAGAATTTACGTTATAGTGCGTGAAGCACAAACTTGATTTGGACAAAATCAATTTTAACGTGTGAACAAATTACTAAGTAGTTTTAAATAAACTACTATTTTAAGATCACTAACTTAAACTGAGAATACCATGACGTGATATTGTCACGCCACACAGAGAACACCAACTTAACCTTGGTAACTCTGTCGACACTGTTATCTCTATCCAATAGGATACTAGAGAACCACGTGTCCGCAAGTATAAAAGGAGCTTGCACGCTCAACCACCAGCACAATTTGGTCCCCGATAAATTCTGAATCAGATCATACTCCCGTAATGCTCCCTTGCTTAAGTCTCAGCTTACTTGAGATAGATTTTAACTTAGAACATTTTGTGACAAGTTCATAACTAAGAACTTCTAAGTCAGAAAATTTTAACTTAGCACAATTTTGGAAATCAGGTAAGTTCAGCTTAAACTTCTCTAAGTTATAAATTAATATCTCTTAAATTCTATCTAAGTTAAAAGTTAACTTAGAAAATTTCAACCTGTGCTAGCTAGTGCTATTTCAATCTTAATAACTTAAACTATTCTATCCCTTAATGCTCGTTCATATTTAATGATGTTTAACAATTTATTAATTCATTTTTGCATTTAACCTTCTTTAATATTTAACAATATACCAAGGGTAGAACTAGGGGTTGAACTCACAAGTTATATATGTGGTCCCGCGATTAACCCCGTCGTTTAAGTATCTAATGTAGCAGTATAAATGGTGATCCCAGAGAGGCGAATTCAATTTAACTTGTTCACTTAATATAGAGAGGCAATTTCAATTTAACTTGTTCATTTAAACTATCAGAGAAGCCTGCCTAAATTTAACTTGTTCATTTAACTTGTCTAATTTAGCTAATCAGAAGGGTTCTTCCTTAATCGTAAACTTATTATTAAAATTTTATTTAGAGTGTTCCTCTGATTTTAACAGTCTGTTCAGTAATGTCTACTGGTGGTACTATTACCCCACCCGCTACCCCCCACCCGCTATCCCCTCACCTGAAACTCCCATAACACATCCAAATCTTTCACTTGTATCTTTTTCAGGCAATGATCCTAATCAGGATGCCACTTCTTTTTGGAACTCTGTAGAAAATAAAATACTCTTTTCATTAGGAACAAGGCCTTCAACACACGCTGCACAAACTAGCTATGATAAAAGGCAACAATCATTGTTCGGCTCACTTTTAACTGATACAGCACTAGAATGGTTTGAAAGGGAAGTCACAGATGCTACAAATTGGAAACCTTTAAAAGATGAATTTATAAAAAGATTCACAGACGGTATAGACCAATTTAGATTTAGACTTGAGGTTGAGAACACATACAGGCAGGAAGAAAAATTGAAAAGGCAGGAAGGAAAAAGAACTATCTACATAGAATAAAGAGTGGAGTTGATAAAGGTTGGCCAGAAAAGATACCAACAAGCATTGCAGGTGATGACAATATAAGAGAAGAGAAGGAAATCCATCAAAGACAACGAAGTCAGAAATACATAGATTTTGCTATAAGAGGACTAAGACCACAAGGTTTAAAACGCAAAAGCGCACGAGAAACCAAATGAAAATCCTTCAATAACTTGGACACAGTTTGTGGATCACTTAGTCGTAAAGGACTTAACATTTTCTGTAACAACAGAACCTAATGGAGCTACAGGACTATATAAACTTAAACACATGAGAGCAAAATTAATGATTTAACCAGTCTTTTCAAAAGCAACGAAGTAAATGCTATAGATACTTCTAGGCCTGGAGATCCAAAAATAAAGGGCAGACCTAACAGTACTAGATTATGTGATTATTTCAGAAGCAATGGTCATTCCATCTCTAGATGCACAAAGAAACAGATAGACGATAGTGTTAATAAACTGAGAAAAGAAGAAGTTGAACCAAGAAAGCAAAATATAACATTCTCTATTGATTATAGAAAGAATAACCGAGGCAATGTAAGATTCAATGGTCATAGAAACCAAGGCTATCAACCAAAAGGTGGCTATTCAAACTATAATCCTAGGTTCAACAAGCCTAATTATCAACAACAAAACACATCTTTTTGCAGCTATGGCAATAGATTCACTCAACCATACGAACAAACCTTCCCTCAGCAAAGCACATATAGAAAAAATGAACCAAACCTTGAACAACAATCACCATCACCACAACAACAGCAACAGCCACAACAAGGTGCTAGCTTCTATACACCAAGTAGAAATAACAATCTGCAACAAAGACAATCAAAACCTAACAATATTCAGCAACAACCAAATCAAATAAGTTTCGTTGAAGATGACGATGACTACGTAAATGCTATAACAGACTTCTTTCCTTTAAACTATTGAAGTCTCCGAACACTACTAAAGAAGGTAGTACTAACTCAGGAATATACCTCAACTTATATCACTTTGCCACCGGAGATATTAAAAATAATAGTGGTTTGGAAGTAAAATTTATGACTGACCCAGGATCAACCTGCACTATCATCAATCATCCTACATACCTTGCTCTAGTAAACCTTGGACAAAATTTGCATCTACAAAGTACAAATTGTGATTCAAAAACATACACTGGTTCTTCAATAAGAATGCTTGGCTATACAACTATCCAATCTGGTTTTGAAACCGACGGTAAATATACAGTCCCCTATAAAGTATTCGTTACTAAAGAACAGAGAGAGAACATAATAGGTATTGATTTTTGTAATTTATTTCTAAAAGCAATTCACTTCAACATCCCCGCAGTAGAATTAAAATCTGAAAGGAATTTAATTTGCTACGGCTCACTTAACAATGAAACGGATTATCCATACATAACTAAAATGACTGCTTTAAACATAGCTCAACCGATCTTTCTGCAACAGAAAAGTACACAATTGCGCAAGAAAAAGCGCCCCAGTCAAGCCTTATTTCCACCAGGAACATATTTCATGCCCCATATTAATGTTGCAAAAACTGACCTAGTCTTTGTGAACACACATTGTTAACAATCTGAAGAATTTCTAACCATATTCATGGAGAATCAAAAGAGTCACCCAATACAGATAAATAGAGGAATAATAGGTTATGCTATGTGTGATATAACCGACAAACCTACACAAAGGTACAATATCAAAAACTGTGCTGAATTTACAAGTACAATACTAAATGAAAGTGAGGACTATAACAGTTGTTTTATACTAAACACAGTAGTAAACAATTTACCAGAAGGACAGCAAATTCAAACTAATTCTTGCATTAGATATGTAGATTTTCGTACCCAATCTATATTTGACTCTAATATGCCTATAGCGCACACAATATCCTCAGATGCAGAAATGAGGAAAGGTTTTGCTAACACAATCTCCAAAAGAATACCCTTATTAAAGGACTACTGTAAAAGTAGGAACTGTGATATAGGTGACATAATAACTTTCAGAGCAGATAATAACCTAGTATATAATCTCATCACTAAGGCTAATCATTATGAGAAGCCAACAACTGATACAATCAAAGCAACGCTACTTGCTATGAGAGATCAGGCACCAGGACTAAATTTACGCTGTATAGCAATGCCAAATATAGCTTGTGGTTTAGACGGAATGGATTGGAGAGAGATATCTTCTCCAATTGAACAAACATTTAAGAATTCAGGAATAAATATCCATGTGTATACAAGCAAAGATGATGTTGATAAACTACAAAAAGTAGAAAGCAATACACTAGAACAGGAAGAGGTGCTCGAAATTATTGAAAGTGAGTTAATAGAAAAGTGCAAAAAAGATGAGAGAGAATTAGCCACAGATTTCTCTACCGAGGCCAAAGGATTATGTAGACCTATAGTTAATGACCAGTTTCCTAAGTTTGGAGATAAACTACAAAGCAACCGAATCATAAATAAAGCGGTTAGTGATTTTGTAATTAAGCAAAATAGAGATACAGTCCAAGACATAGAGTATTTAGAAAAGTTTCTGGATAATTTCGATTTCACACAAAGTGATCTGACTGACGATGAATTGTTTGAGTTAATAGAGAAAATACTTGAGGATATTGATGTATATTCAAATCATAAGTATGATATTGGCACAACTAAGCATAAGTTTCATTTAACCCTAAAGAAAGACGCTACTTTTAAAAAAGCAGTGACCTAGCAAAATACCCATTCATCTCAGAGATAAATTAGAAAAACTAATGGATGAATTAATTCAAGCAGGAAAAATCAGAGAGCTCAATGAGAACGATCATATGAATATTTGGTTGGTCAATCCCGTTATCATATTACCTAAGAAGTATTATGTAAAACTAGTCATTGATGCTAGATACCTAAACTCTATAACTGATACAAGTAATTCTAATTGGCCACTCGAACCACTAAACGTTCTAATGACAAGAATAACCGGAACCATTTTTAAAAGTAGTGATTTATCATCAGCTTATAATCAAATTTATTGTAGGAGGAAGACAGTACAGTTATCAAGTAGGATTTTATGGTCTTAAGCCCTTACCCAGTTTCTTTAGCAAATTAATGCGTTATGCATTTGGACCCCTTATAAAGCGTAAGCAAGCCATAACAAACAATGACGACACTCTCTTACAAGCTAAAGATAAACAAGAAATGTTCACAATAGTAAAAGAGTATCACTCTTTGCTTCGAAAGGCAAACCTTAAAGCAGCCCCCGATAAAACAATGTTTTTCTTACGAAAAATGAGATTTCTAGGACATGTTATATCTAAAGACGGACTATCGCCTATTGCTTCGCGCATAGATGATATTAGAAATCTAATAACGCCAGAATCGAAAAAAGAAGTTTAAAGAGTTTTAGGAATGATGGGTTTCTATCACACCTATATTTTAAACTTTCACATAGATGCAAAACCTCTATATGATTTAACTAAAGATACAACATTATTCATGTGGTTTCCAGAACACGAAAAGGTATTCATAGACATTAAACAAAGGTTCTGTCACGACATTTCTAACGCATTTCCTTCTAATTACTATCCCTTTCATATACATGCTGATTCATCCAAGTTAGGAACAGGTTGTGTTCTTTTACAAAATTTTCCTGATAGAAAACGTATGATTTCAGCAAACTCGAGAGTATTTGATAAAGCTGAACAAAAGATGTCCCCTCAACAATGAGAACTATGCGGAATAATATCTGCATTACAAACATATGAATGTTATGTTATTGGATCCCCTTTTCCAATTTATCTATATTGTGATCATTGACCAATTTTATTTCTTTGGTCACGACGAAGACAAGTGCCATATCGTTTCTTTAAGTACCAAGTTATAATAACTAAGTTCCAAAACTTACAAATTATATACACTGAAGGCAAAAACTTAGCATTCCCTGACATCCTTAGCAGAAACGTTTCTTTAGCAGATGCTAAACTTTATCAACTAGAACACAAAGTATTAACTAGAGATATAAAGTTTCATATTAACGGAAATGAAGTTAACTATTCTGTTTTGCATCAAGACGATAAGGACGCAACAGCTAACGACAGTAATCCAATTATTGCTCAGGTCAAAGGCGAAAGAAAGAAACTAATCAATATGAACGATGAAGATGACTTTAGTGTAGATGATGCACCAGACTACATAGATGAATATTGTAATGCTATACACAGTTTTTCTGATTGTTTTAGCTACAGCACAAAAATAAATCAAATAAAGAAATTAACTTCAGAACTAACTAGTGAGTATGACAATCACTACTATTCCGAGATAGAAGAAATAGCTGAAATAAGTGATGATCGAGAAGGTTATGATGATCAAGATTGGTTAGACCTAGTAGAAGGTAATATTGAAAACTCACTTATTGAACAATTAGAATCTGCTAAAGCCCACTATATTAGACGTACAAAATTTAAGAAATTTATTGAACCAGAAGCTTTTCAAAACATCTCAGAAAAGGATGTCCACACAGATACATTAGATTTAATAGCTATTGTTACAGATTTTGCAAAAAACGCTAATCTTGACACCGACAAAATTCTTGAAGAACAAGTAAACAACTCCGTGATAGATAAAGTTAGAGATTGGTTAAAAGTAGGCAAAGCTCCAGAAAAGGACTACATTATTAAACAATCTAAAGCATTACAAACTTATAGAAATAATTTCAACTAGTTGTTTCTAGAGAGTCAATATGATTTACTCTGTTATTCTGAGCCTTGTGAAGACGGCTCTTTTGATCTTAGGATATGTGCACCAATTTCACTATTTCAAAAATATTCGAGGTGACACATACGCATGAGCTAAGTGGTCACAGAGCAGAAAGCACATCATACAGTAGAGTTAAGCGATATTTCTATTGGCCCGGTATGTTTAAATGGATTGAAATGTTATTGTTAGATTGTTTAAGGTGCCAAACTAATAAGTCAGCACGCAAAGACTTGAACGAAGCGCCCTTAGAATCATGGGGACAATTAGAAGCTATACCCCTACATACACTTTATATTGACCATAAAGGTCGACTACGACCACTTAGTAAAGGAAATCGATTTTTGTCTTGTAATAGTAGATGCTTTCTCTAGATTTATACAAGTATACCCTAGCAAGAATGCTGAAGCTCTCGAAACAGCAAATCAACTAGAGAAATTTATAACTACATTTGGTATACCTCAACAAATAGTACATGATAACGGCAATGCCTATATTAGTAATGATTTCGTTCACTACACAAACGAAATGGGAATTACATTATGCCCCCGAACTGCATATTCACCGTGGACTAACGGCAAAATAGAAGTACAAAATAAACATTTAACTAATTACCTAAGACATTTTAATAGTAAAAGTGGATCTAACTGGTCCGAGTACACTAGTAAATTTGCATTTTCACACAATACCGCAGTTAACTACAGTACAGGATATACACCCTATGAAAAACTATTTGGGACAAAATCGCAAATAGCCTTATCACTAAAGCTAGGACTACTACGCGATAATCAAAAGAAATGCTCATCAGAGTATTGTAGTAATCTACCACCACACTCGCATAGTGAAGAAACTTGTTATAACAAAAAGATAGAGAAATTGTTACAAAACAGATTATCTAGTGAAATGTTAAAGCGAGAGAATACATTTAAAACTATATACTCGAATACCTACACTAAATTTAGACAAACAACGAATAAAGCACACAAGTATAGAAATAGATTTAAACTCGGAAAGCCAATACCTGAAGGTCGAAAAGTACTATTAGAAAATCACTCTACAGGACTACCAAAGTCTAAAAAGCTACAAGAGCTACGCTCAGGCCCTTACACAGTGCAACGAATGTTAACTTAAACTACATATGAAGTACAACATGATAAAACAAATGGAAGAAAACCGTGCATAGAAATCATATAGTACCTTATTACCCGAAAGAAGAAAAAATACAAGAGTTAGTTGACAACTATGTAGTCCAGACGACACTGATGATTATTATACTCAATATAATAAGCATAATATAGCCAGATCTAATGCTCATAGAGTCGCACAACATATTGCTATTTTTGCAGTGGCCCTTAGTAGAAACACAACATACTGTTAATCCTAGTACTACAATACAGCCAACATTTAACGTTGAGGCTACCCCAACAAAAGATCCAGGCTAAGAATTGCTACAAACACAATTAGATAATAAAAATACACATATTCAAGGCACAAGCTCTTCCAATTTTCTACCCCCACGCATTTCAACCCCCTACCCTATACAAAATATGTATTCACCTAATAGCCCACAACAAGAAAATTTTTCTAACCCAACTGATACCACTAGTAAATTTAAAGCTACACGCCAATTATTTCCCCAAGCATCGCATAATAGCCCCACATCATCACCTTATATTTCTAACCCTACAGCATCACCTAATATATCTAATTTACCAGACGCAAATGAAGTATTGAGCAGAACTCGGCGTAACAGAAAAGCACTTACATTCTTTGGGGAACCTATTCCTTCTGACTTGATACAGAAACTCAAAAAGAAATAGAGACACAAAATCTCTTTATAATAATATCTTTTATATTAAAAAGCGTAACCGCGAACAAAAAAACAATAAAAATAATAAAGTTAAAATATACAAAAATAGTAAAGAAGCAAACCAATAAACATGCGCAGAAGATAACAAAAAAATATAATTGAGCGATATTTAAAAATTTTTCTTTCTCTCCCCTTTTCAATTGCTTAGATGCTGTATGATTACACCTCTCACGGTTCTGGCAAATAAGCTCTCCGTGTAAAAGACCAGACACTCCTTGTAATTGAGCTGTATCATTTTGAAATACAGCTCCTGTAGAGTGGACCCTGTCTTCGGATCCCACCACGCATCCCTCAAGGTCCATAGTTGATTCTCCCATTTCTCGTGCTTGTCGCACCACTTTGTCATGTCTTCTTCCCCCCTCTTAGCATATAGTTTTTCACAAAACTAAAATAACAAATTTTTTTCTACAACAAAACTACTCAGTCATATTCTCCGGACCCTACTTTTACAGTTAAATTCTTGCAACCCCGATAAACACCTAAATTAACTGCCTGTTAGTTTGAGTAAAATTAACACTCACTTTTTTTCCGAAGAAGAATTCGATGACTTCTATAATGTGCTTAGAAACACACTGAGTATGCCTCATTTCCCATGGACTGAAGCTCCCACGTGCCCACAGTATTCCCCACACCTCGTCGTCAGATAACACGAGAAACATATATTTATAACTTTGAAAATGAAAAAAATAAATTCCACTGGCCCTAAACCAGAAGTATCTTCATAAATAAAATGAAGATACTGAGAGCGTCGAATGAGCTCTAGAGCTCCCGAAACAGGTTCCAACACCACTCCACTCGAACTACATTTCCATCTGGCATTATCCAGATCCTCGCTGTTTTCAGCATTATCTCTATGATAATTCTTAGTATCCCAATTCATAATTCTTGAGAACGAAGGAGTATAAAAAGAATATATAAACGGAAATTGAAAAAGAAATGCAAAGTTTAAGATAAATTAAAGATTGAAAATGGAATTAATGGTCAAGAATGAAATAAAGCTTAGAATTTACTATGTAAGAGAGATGAACTATAGTCAACAAGAGTTAAAGTCAAAAAGCAAATAGCCCACTCAACACAAATCTTACACAAAGTACGCGATTAATCACCATTGCAAGCTGTTACACACACATAACTTCTCTACATGTTCAAAGCTTATGCAAATTCAATATTTTCGCATACCTTTTATTACAAACTAACGCTGAAAACACATGTTACCCTGAGCAAAGCCAAGTAAAAACAAGACCCCATGAGCAAATACCATTATCTAAGTTAAATACCTTAAGTACAGAAATTTGCTCCTTGCAAACTAATTAACCACGCTAATTAGCATTTTAGTCAGCAAACGCACATTAAAAGCAGCCTACATTGTCAACAAATAGAGCTAACCTCACTAGCATAAGGAACCAAGGAATGTTTAAAATAAACATTGGAGCACTTATCAACAAACAGCTAACCGCAATTTTAAATTCTCTACGTAAGAATTATGTCACCTAAGTGCACACCTTACACAACTACCAGAAAGAAAACTGACTCGATGAATTTAATTGCTCAACAACTCAGACCACATATTTGCACAAACACATGCTTTTTCTAATAGTTCACAAAAGTGTACAACACACGGATTAGAAAAATCTCAGTTGAATTTCAAAAATTTCAATTTTTTCATACTATAACACATATTGTTTCTAGACAACTTGTGATTAACACCTGAAAACTTAAACATGAATTCACAAAGATATAGCCTACAACTTCTACGAAACGAAATTTGAAAATTCAACCCAGAAAGTACATATACAACGCACAAATTAGATATAACACCGTTAAATTCTAAAAAAGCTCAAATTTTTCATATTCTAACTCATACTGTTTTAGGGCAACTTGCGATAAGCACTTGAAAAGCTAAACCTGAATACAACACGATATAGTCTACAACTTCTTGGAAGCAAATTTTGAGAATTCGGCCTAGAAATACATTCTCTTCAGATAATAAAGATCGATCCTAGAGCACTGAAAGATGAGAAATAAGTTCTGAGGTTTTATGGGACGATTATTGTCATATGATTAGCTTATCCCTTTGCATCCCTCAAGGTCCATAGTTGATTCTCCCATTTCTCGTGCTTGTCGCACCACTTTGTCATGTCTTCTTCCCCCCTCTTAGCATATAGTTTTTCACAAAACTAAAATAACAAATTTTTTTCTACAACAAAACTACTCAGTCATATTCTCCGGACCCTACTTTTACAGTTAAATTCTTGCAACCCCGATAAACACCTAAATTAACTGCCTGTTAGTTTGAGTAAAATTAACACTCACTTTTTTTCCGAAGAAGAATTCGATGACTTCTATAATGTGCTTAGAAACACACTGAGTATGCCTCATTTCCCATGGACTGAAGCTCCCACGTGCCCACAGTATTCCCCACACCTCGTCGTCAGATAACACGAGAAACATATATTTATAACTTTGAAAATGAAAAAAATAAATTCCACTGGCCCTAAACCAGAAGTATCTTCATAAATAAAATGAAGATACTGAGAGCGTCGAATGAGCTCTAGAGCTCCCGAAACAGGTTCCAACACCACTCCACTCGAACTACATTTCCATCTGGCATTATCCAGATCCTCGCTGTTTTCAGCATTATCTCTATGATAATTCTTAGTATCCCAATTCATAATTCTTGAGAACGAAGGAGTATAAAAAGAATATATAAACGGAAATTGAAAAAGAAATGCAAAGTTTAAGATAAATTAAAGATTGAAAATGGAATTATTGGTCAAGAATGAAATAAAGCTTAGAATTTACTATGTAAGAGAGATGAACTATAGTCAACAAGAGTTAAAGTCAAAAAGCAAATAGCCCACTCAACACAAATCTTACACAAAGTACGCGATTAATCACCATTGCAAGCTGTTACACACACATAACTTCTCTACATGTTCAAAGCTTATGCAAATTCAATATTTTCGCATACCTTTTATTACAAACTAACGCTGAAAACACATGTTACCCTGAGCAAAGCCAAGTAAAAACAAGACCCCATGAGCAAATACCATTATCTAAGTTAAATACCTTAAGTACAGAAATTTGCTCCTTGCAAACTAATTAACCACGCTAATTAGCATTTTAGTCAGCAAACGCACATTAAAAGCAGCCTACATTGTCAACAAATAGAGCTAACCTCACTAGCATAAGGAACCAAGGAATGTTTAAAATAAACATTGGAGCACTTATCAACAAACAGCTAACCGCAATTTTAAATTCTCTACGTAAGAATTATGTCACCTAAGTGCACACCTTACACAACTACCAGAAAGAAAACTGACTCGATGAATTTAATTGCTCAACAACTCAGACCACATATTTGCACAAACACATGCTTTTTCTAATAGTTCACAAAAGTGTACAACACACGGATTAGAAAAATCTCAGTTGAATTTCAAAAATTTCAATTTTTTCATACTATAACACATATTGTTTCTAGACAACTTGTGATTAACACCTGAAAACTTAAACATGAATTCACAAAGATATAGCCTACAACTTCTACGAAACGAAATTTGAAAATTCAACCCAGAAAGTACATATACAACGCACAAATTAGATATAACACCGTTAAATTCTAAAAAAGCTCAAATTTTTCATATTCTAACTCATACTGTTTTAGGGCAACTTGCGATAAGCACTTGAAAAGCTAAACCTGAATACAACACGATATAGTCTACAACTTCTTGGAAGCAAATTTTGAGAATTCGGCCTAGAAATACATTCTCTTCAGATAATAAAGATCGATCCTAGAGCACTGAAAGATGAGAAATAAGTTCTGAGGTTTTATGGGACGATTATTGTCATATGATTAGCTTATCCCTTTGCTACATGCCACTAATCAAGGCTAGGTATTGACCAATTAGAATTGAGCACTCATTTTTTGGTAACTTAGCCCTGACAACCACTATTTAAGAACCTTACCCAAACTCAAAATCACTTTTCACAGTTACCTCTTGAAATCAATTACTTCTTTCGCTCTCGAACTCAGCTATAACTTAACTATCTCTCTCTCTCTCTCTCTCTCTCTCTCTCTCTCTCTCTCTCTCTCTCTCTCTCTCTCTCTATCTCTATCTATCTATCTATCTATCTATCTATCTATCTTTCTCACTCTTCCATCTTTCACATTTTCCCCTTCCAACTAATAAACTTAGAAAACTTAACAAAGTTTTCAAGCATTTCACTTTGTGACCAGCAAATACTTTTCACAACACATCTCCACAACACATATGCCAGGTATCTCAGTTCAATATTATTTCTCAATTCGATTCTCAGTCAGTAACTATAGAAGGAGTTCATAACCCTTCATATTGAACATAGTACAAGACTGACAATATAAGGAAGTTTCTAACAAACACTGCTCATGTTGAACACCTTCATCACCAGTTAACACTCTTAAAGCTAATCAATTCTAATTTATGACCGAAGTCTCATTCGACCGAAACGGTTTTCTTATTTCTTTTTCTATCAACCCTGATACACTTGTGAAAGTTTCTATTAAGACAAATCAAAAGTTGAAATTCAATAGTGAACTTAACACCTTAACTAGTTGTCAAATTTCTAACAAAGTAAAAACTGTAGTGTTCTTTGCTACTAATTCTAACGAAGACCCTATTGCTGTCTTCTGGGGAAAATATAACCCTCAACAAATTAACAGTTTATTAATCCAATTTCATTCTTCAAGTTTAGTTGACTTAGACATTTTAGATGTCCCCTGTTTACTTTTAGAACCTTCAACCGATCAATGAATATTCCGCTTAACTACTGTTGGATTATAGCTTCAAGAACAACCTGCTCAACTTCTTACAGTCCTTATAGCATACCGCATAAAATCTTAAAATATAACAATAAGTCAGCCACAACTGTTCGATCGTATATTTCATATAGGAAAACATTGTTATTTTCTTCGTTAAAGACCAATTTGTAAACTTAGAAAGAATTGTTTGTTGGACCCCTAACAAACCAGAACATAATGAACGCTTTCATTTCCACTTAAACAACAGAGAGGAAATAAACCTTGATATCATTGAAGCTCCCTTTACTGTATACCCTTAATATATGTTACCACTTTCCCTTGAAAAACAAGTTCTTACTGCTCTTGCATCCGACCCTCTATCGTATATTACAATATTCCTCCTAAAGAAAAATTTTGAAATTCGGAAATAAAAGTGTAACACTTCATAAGTGTTTTAATTCTAATCAACAGAGAATAGTTGCATTCTTTGTAACATCTGAAAATAACGCAAAATTTGTTATATTTTGGGTACCATATAACCCGCTCACGTTCACGAGCTAACATATCAGATTACTTTTACGGATATTTTTAACATGAATTTGTTAAACGCACCTTATACTCTCTTCGTTTATTAAATGGAAGGCGCAGAAATCAAAATGTCACCAGTAATAGACGAAGTAATAAAAGTAAGTTACAAAATGTTTCATTTCATATTACTTCGCTTAACTCTGCTCCCACCTGTTGCAACTGATATTGAATCTTAAATTGCTCAACGTATTGCAAAACTAGAATTACTCATTTCTTGCGTTATTACTCTTAACGTATTTCACTGACGCCAGACCAATTGAAAAGATGATTATTTATGAAATCACAGCTCCTAACATTCATGTTAATCACTTTGACAGCCCAAAAATGATCTCAAACCAGAAGTATTCTCTCAACAAAGTAGCACCCTGCGAAATTAGCCCTGACAAAATTAGCACAAACCAAGCACGAGTCACTCTCTACCAAAGAAATTATAAAGTTAAGCTAGAAGCAACTATGTGTAAAGCAACCCAACAGCAGTTACGTTGGTTTTGCGATTCTTTTGACTCTAGCGGCATAGATGCCAGACATAATACTACTACTACTTCAGTTGAGCTTGATGCTCAGAAATGCAAACTTGCAAAGGAAAGAAAAAAGATAAAGCTTTCCCCTTCTTCTAGTTCAGTAGAATTCCATTTTGACAAATCTTTGTTCTCAAACTTTAACTCAGGCGATGTTGGAACTGGAAACAATGAATGTAACACCCGAGGTTGGATTACACACTACACTTACGAAACATATATGCAAAATGTTAGCCTGAATGTAAACCTTAGAGATGGCACAATTAATAACTGGCAAAATATACCTCTACCTTGTCCCTTATCAGCCGGAGGCTGCGATTCTACATCTAATGATCCATTTGCATACACTTGGGATGAACCCAACAATTGTCTTTTCACTATGATTCACACTTTTGATGCTCAAATGATTAAAGCTAATGACAAATACTATATAGTAAAGGATCCTAAACTTACTTCAGCTCAGTCAGATTTCGACTTACAAAGTTTTATGATCCAAGTTTATAATAAACCACAGTTTTTATGTAGTCTTTATATTAGTCTTCGTGACGTTTTCGATATGAACACTGGAGAACCCATTCACAAACATAACTCTGATACCGGTGCTATCACGCTTAAAAATAAATATTATTCCAGTGACAACAAAACAGTTGATACAAAGCATTTTCAAATTTATGAAAATATTGATTTCTAAGCCCATCTTGGAACAAAAACTGACTATTTGCATTTTAATAATCTTCGGCAATTTCAAATTTTTACTCTGGAGCTATTAAGAAATGACTGTGAGTTAGAACGCTCAACTATTCTCAACACTTTAATGATTTCCCATGAAGATCCGCGTTTAGCTAGATATACCTTAACAAGAAACAGATCTATGTTTATCAAAACAATCGGCAATGTTAGCTGGCTATATAATTGTCCTGAATTTCTTTCACCCTTACAAATTCTTAGTTAGTGCTATAACCGAATACCAATTCTCTATGAAGATGAAATACATTTCCTTGATCTGATTTCTAGACAAACCTTCACTGAAGCCGAAGAACAATTAAGCTCTGATAAACATTCAAACTTATTTCAACTAGATGTTGATGATGACAATTCATGGGTTGAACTAACCCCAAAAATAACAAAAATAACAACAAGAGGACCTGCACTCTTTGAATCACACATAGTCATTCAGCAAATTGCAAACATAATTACTGCAAGCATTCAGGCTTCTATCTACACATATAAAGAAACGATGACATTCTGGAATTCAATAACTTTCAACTGCAATATGAAAAGAGTTCTCAAACACTTTACTAAGTCATTATTAGATAGCATATAATCATTTTCAGATATTTCAGGCATGAATTATTATAACTCTAGAACTATTTATCTAGATTCATTCATTTCACCCGACTTCTTTAAAAATCAATTTGTTGAAACCTTTGGCAAAATACAATATATAATTGAGCGATGCGGAATATTCTTTGCCGCTTTCTTATTCATTAAGCTACTCATCGACATATTCTTATGCTTAATTCGGGCAATGCAAATTAACAAAATTACAGATGCATCTATTCATTTTGGTAAAGCACTCTTTGCCGCTACATTTGATCTAATGTCAGTTCCAATTCTGACTTCTATCTATCAAGCAACTAATTCAGAGAATGATAACACTGATGAAATTAAAGAACGAACAATGCAAATTCCAAAATCTGATAATGCTATTGTTAGAGAACGAGTTATTCAAATTCCACCTTATACAGAGAATACAGGCTTACAAGCTATAAGATTTGAGAATAAAAATGTTTATCCAAACCTAAATAAAGAGAATAGTAGAGACGAGAATAGAAACGATCACAACTTTCCTACGTCTCCATTATAGGATTAATTCCTCTATCACTCTAATATCATCAAACTATATGATGATCATACAATACAGACTGACTTCATATTTACTACTGATTTACTTTAAAAAAGAATACAAAAAAATAACAAGAGAATACTTGCAAATTAACTTCAAATGAAATATACTCTTAGAATAGAGTAAGAGTAGAGAATACTTGATATTTCAGGAACTTTCTTCAATCCCTAACGAAGTGATATCAGTCTTTCAGAAGGAACCTTCGAGTGGTTGGCCCGAATACAATACACAATCAACTTTTAAACCTCAATCTGGAGTTAAACAACTTGACCGACTAGTACAACCCACAACTCACGTTACCCCATCTACAAATTTCTCTCAGCTATCAAGATTTCAGCAGTACAAACTCAAGTCGAGATCGCAAATCTGATGCATCAACTCCACATCCTCCGCTCATCACGTTGAGCACTCACGGAATGGAATAGATAAATTTGTGGTTGTTGATGTTCTGTACGTCCTTCATTACTTCTTCTTCTTTCTCCGGCGTAGAGAAAACTTATTCGTTTAATACATCCGTTTTAACGCTTAATTATTAGAGTCAATTTGATCAATTTTTCGATCAAGCTCGTGCTCGCAATTTATGGTGAACAAGGAGTCCATTCTTATCTTTAATTGCAGATTTGATTTGTTCTCGCTTCTCTAATAAAAACTATTCTTTTTTCTTTACCGATTTACCTTGCTTATAACATCATTCAATTGTTCCATCGAAATCCACAATTTATTTAATGTCTTACAATCTTTCAGTAGACGTTAAGTACTTCAGAACATATTGTGATCTCGCTGAATTTATTCAATCGCAAGTTATTAAAACTTCGAAAACGTTCTTAGTTGGAAATGAATTCTATACCCCATTGTCAGTTCATTGGACATTTGAGTTACAAGAGATTGTCTTATTTTTGCAAGACAACAATTCCAATGAAATTGTAGTTTATTTTCAAAAAAATCCAGAGTACGACTTATTTGAGATTCTAAAGCTTATTCATGCAGAAGAAATTCTTAACATCAATAATCTAAACTTTCGACCGCTCACTTATTTCAATTAATATGTTAGTCATCAATATTTTGGTGACCACGAATCTAGAACACTTTACATACATTGTTACAATTTATCGTTAACAGATTTTCTTGATCGCCATCCGCCATTTATAAATACTATTTGAACCTTTCCGTCAATTCCCTTCAAGGATTAAATTGGCTACATTCTCACCATTGACACAAAAGTTGAATTAATACAACATTCAAAATGAACCCATATTTTGAAGGAGGCGTTGATATCGAATGGTTTAGAGATTATTGTCAATTTTCTGAACATGTTGAATCTGCTTGGATAAACTTCTCTAAACAAATTATTTTTAACGATAAACTTTACAAAATCTCTGGCTTGTATTATTCCGAATATCAAGCCGAAGTTATCCTATTTCTTGAAGACTTAGAACAAAAGGATATTGTTATTTATTTTGAATTAGTGAAAAAAAGCAAAATTTGTGTCTTCATGAAGATAATTCAAAATGATCAACCAAGTTTAAACATTAATTCTTTAATTTTTAACTTCAAAGCTTACTTCGGTTAATTTATTATTCAACAAAACTCAAGTAAAGATGAATTAGGAAATTGAATTCTGTATTTGGGGAATTGAATTATTGCAGCAACACTAGCCCTTATGGTGTTGTGCGCAGTCATTTTAATCTCTTTATTCATTTACCTCGCTTGTCACTATAGACCCTAGACAATTAAATTAACCAGTATATTCTTCAACTCATTACCCAGCTTCAGATGTATTAACAGTATAACTTCTATAGAAAAACAACGAACGGTCTACCATAACGGCCACCCAAAAAAATAGGACATATTATTTTGTACAGCTTAGTATCTCAGGACATCGTCAACCCTTCTTCAAGAGAGAAACACAGAAACAAGAAGCTACGATGAAGTTTAGAACTTTAACCAAGTAATCAACCTCATAAACATTTATTGCTTATTTATTAAAATGTCAAGCTAAATAAATTATTCATTTATGTAAAATTTGATGTTTTGATTTTTTACCTATGGACCGGGATGGGATGTACTGAAGTGTGCTACACTCAGTAACACTATTTTTTAATATTAATGCTATTTTGAGAATTTACGTTATAGTGCGTGAAGCACAAACTTGATTTGGACAAAGTCCATTTTAACGTGTGAACAAATTACTAAGTAGTTTTAAATAAACTACTATTTTAAGATCACTAACTTAAACTTAGAATACCATGACGTGATATTGTCACGCCACACAGAGAACACCAACTTAACCTTGGTAACTCTGTCGACACTGTTATCTCTATCCAATAGGATACTAGAGAACCACGTGTCCGCAAGTATAAAAGGAGCTTGCACGCTCAACCACCAGCACAATTTGGTCCCCGATAAATTCTGAATCAGATCGGACTCCCGTATTGTTCCCTTGCTTAAATCTCAGTTTACTTGAGATAGATTTTAACTCAGAATATTTTGTGACAAGTTCTTAACTAAGAACTTCTAAGTCAGAAAGTATTAACTTTGCACAATTTTGAAAATCAGGTAAGTTCAGCTTAAACTTCTCCAAGTTATAAATTAACATCTCTTAAATTCTATCTAAGTTACAAGTTAACTTAGAATATTTCAACCTGTGCTAGCTAGTGCTGTCTCAATCTTAATAACTTGAACTATTCTATCCCTTAATGCTCGGTTCATATTTAATGATGTTTAACATAACTTATTAATTCATATTTGCATTTAACCTTCTTTAATACTTAACCTAATACCAAGAGTAGAACTAGGGGTTGAACTCTCAAGTTATACATGTGGTCCCGCGATTAACCCCGTCGTTTAAGTATCTAATGTACGGACCAGCAGTATAACCATAGTCTGGACAATGGTCTGGGTACGGTCTGACCAGAGGCCATTCGAGTCTGAAAAGTTTGATCAGAGCAAATTTTTTTTATTTCACGTGTATTGTGTTGTCTGTTTGTGTCAAAAATGTATATGACCTAAGGACCTAAAAAGAATTGCGGCTTAAGTTATTAGTTTGTGCTAAAGTTTCTCAAATCAACCAACTATGGACTGAGTGAAATTGATTCAGAAGAGCCGAATGTTTTTTCTTGGTATGCGTAATCTAATGGTGAACTTTTTTCTTTAGTAAAAAATTGTTTCGTTAAAGTTGTACACAATTTTCAGCATTTGCTCAAGAGAACTTTATTTTATCTATTTTCAGAATTCACACTTTCCATTGAAATTTTGTTTTTTTTAAATGTTTTTATCATTTTCTGCATAAAAATTAGCATAAATTTTCTGCTCTATAGCTATGTTCTACACTTTTGCTTATGATCTACAGTCCTGAAAAAATGAGAGTTTCTGTCGCAATTTAAAATTTCAAACGCAATTGAAAAAATGTTTGTGTGCGTTTCTATGAGATGCCAGACAGTATTTCATGCGATAATGAGAATCCGCCAGACATTTGAGAATCCGCCAGACTTTTATGCGTTCTTTTCCAGATTCTCGCATATACACCATACTTTTTTTGCATTCAAAAGATTTTCGCTCTTTCATGTCCAAACTTTTTTGCGTTCCCGTTCAGCCATTGACATATTCCTCCAATTTGTGTGATTTCGAGTCCAAATTTTCGAATGTCCCTTCCAGATTCATACATTGATCAATTCATCAGACTTTCGTGCTTTCGTGTGCCAATCTTCTTCAGTTTCTATTTAGACATTGATTTTATAATCGAAAATTCCTGTGCGCATAACTAGAATTTCGTTCGTTCGTGCTATGCCACTTCAATGATTTCAGTTTAGAAAAAGCACATGCTGCATTATTCTTTTTCTAATTTTGAGTTTCCCTATCACCTTAGATACAACTTATCCCATTAAATTATTGTGGAAATTTTTAAAAATGTCAAGTCCTTACTCGATTTTTTTCAGACTATCCCAGGATGAGATCCGCGACAGGAGACTGGTAGTGGCCAGTCGAATTTGTGTGGCGGTCGGGGAGTCCAGATCGGCGAGGCCAAAACGTTGGTATTGACCATACCGACCAGATGTTAGTCACTCTTGGCGAAACGAATTAGACTTCAGTCAGTGTTGCCAAGATGTTTCAGACTATTCAGACCATTCCCAGACTGAAAATAACTTAATCGAGACTTGTGACCAGAACTTGGGCCGACCATTATGGGCATTTACCAGACCAACCAGACCAAAATGATAATTTTGACAAGACCGACGGCGTAACCACTATTCATCCCAGACCATTAATTTGGTTCGCACCCCCCCCCCCCCGTCTGCTACTCATTTCGGTCTGACCAACACATGTATCAGGTTGCAGACTTCATCCATGAACCTAATTTTGATCATACAAAGCTCTCCTTTTGCGTTCGCCTTCAGTCTGGACAAACTTGATTGTACCTGGAACCTCAACCCGGGATGTGTGTGTACGAGTGTGAATGAGAGTTGGGGGGGGGGGGGGGGGGGCAAATTGTTGTCCTCTTAGCCCAGGGAACTAGACAGATGGAGTTGTTTTCCCAAAAACCTAGTTTGGCGAACACTTGGAGAATTTTTTTAACCGATCTCGACTGATTAAGGGAAATTGGTGTGAGGCCTGCAGTCGGATTTTACTGTATCTCATCGTTGCTGGATCATTTGGGCCATTGTTGAATTCAGTATATGCATCTTGAACATCAATGAACGTGAGACCATCTTCTACTTCGCTCATGACGCAGTAGGCTTCTGTTTCAATCCCCCTCACTTTGATTTTGTAGTAGCCATCCGAAGCTGAAAAAGTAAAAGTTTGTAGCTGGTGGAATTGAAAATGTTAAAATATTTGCTCAGCCACCCCCCCCCCCACCCCCTCCCTCATCTACAAAACCACAATTTTTTTGCATAGGCCAACAATCTAATCTTGCAGAAAATAGCTATCCCTTGTGACTACCAATGTGACTGCCTATAAAATGTCTGTAAAGATACGAAGATTCTTATCAAATATCTTCAAGACAAAATCAGTTTTTGAGTTCTTAACGAAAAAATTTTTAATCAAATCCTGCAAGAGAACAATTTGGTCCCACCGGACCTCACAACATTAAAACTTTCCTTTTAAAATTGTACTGTTTTAAATGTAGAACAATGTTAAAAATTGGGAGCAAAAAGAGGAGATTTACCTCAAAAGATTTTCTGGTGCCACCAACTGCTTAATGTTTGAAACATTTTCAGAATCGTATCAGAAACAAGAGAAGGTTTGATCACCGATGATATTCTAGGTCTTATCAGAGCCTTTATGGCTCTTAACTGTTACATCACAAACTCACGTTCATAGTGAAGTGCTTCTCAATTTTCCTATTGGCCGAGAAGGCAAGAGTTTTAACTCTTTTTTTATATCTGATAAATTTTTGAAACTCCAAAAACTAATAGAAATCTAAAATCAGATTGTCAATTATTCATCAAGCAGGCGCCTAATTTCTGCCTTCCCCTTTTCTAAAATCGCAGCAATTATGATTTTCTTGGGTGCTTTTTATGAGAATCTATTGACTTTTCCCCTGAAGCAATCTGCTTCATCTTTATTAACTTGGGGAAAAGATCTGCATTGCAACTGCCAAACCATAAGTAAATTAAATCAAAAGTAAGTGCGGTAATACGGGCCACCTACGCTCAACAACGCATATTTTCTATCCTGGATATAAGCGAGGAGATCCAGGCCTAAAGTTGTGTTAATTTAAATAAGTCGAATTAAGTTGTTTGAATACTTTTGTACTGGTATTCTTAACGAGCGTTAGTTTTTTTTAGCGCGCAGTGAAAGACTGGTCAATTACCGCCTAAATACGTTCACTCCAATGCGGGATTAATTATCCGTTCCTTTAACGGCTCTTGTAATACTACAATAATTAATCGAAATTTTTTAACCGTAAATTTCATTTCGTATCAAAAATATTTTGGAAGTTCAAAACAATAATTAAAGATCACTGTTCTATCTGCTTTTCATAGAAAAATTTTGAAAGATTGCCCAACCCACATGAACCTGAGTGAAAAAATTTTTATGTTAATCAACTTAGAAAAAAAATACATTTTTAATGTTTAACTTTTTACTGAAATCCATATACTCGTACAACGTTTTACAAACTTCTCATAATTTTGTCCAAACTAAAGGGTTTGGTGCAGAAAATTGAAATAAATTGGTAAGTAGTATTCATATCTGCCATGGTACTGGAGGGGGGGTCCGGACACCCCCCCCCCCCCCTACAAGAACTCTCACCACCGAAAAACTGATTTTCTCTTAGTGAAAGCAAGTTTTTTGGTTAAGTTTCGCCAGCCTGAGAGAAGTTCTTGAGTTAAGTTGACCGGCGAAACTAAACCAAAAAACTTGCTTTCACTAAGAGAAAATCAGCTTTTCGGTGGTGAGAGTTCTTGTAGGGGGGGTGTCCGGACCCCCCGCCCTCCAGTAACATGGCAGATATCCGCTGTTGAAATGTTCGCTGTATATAGAATTAGTTGTTACCTAGCTTTTGAACTCTCACTAAATCTTTTTGGTCAAAACATAAAAAACCTAATATAAGACACCAGAAGCCTAAAATTTTTCAAAAAATTTCAAAAATTTTTCGAAAATGTTTCAAAGTTTTTCAAAGTCCTAGAATGGTCTGAAATGGATTTTGCGCTATGAAAGAGCACTCAAAAGTGATTTTTTGTTGACTTCACTTTTTTCACCTAAGTAGTATAGGGGTCGAAACATATAAAAATTTCGAATTTTTTGAAAAAAAATTTCAAAATTTTTTGGAGTCCTAAAATGGTCTGAAATGGATTTTGCGCTATGAAAGAGCACTCAAAAGTAATTTTTTGTTGACTTCACTTTTTTCACCTAAGTAGTATAGGGTTCGAAACATACAAAAATTTCGTTTTTTTTCTGAAAAAAAAATTTCAAAAATTTTTTGAAGCCCTAAAATTGCATGAAATGGACTTTTCGCAATGAAGGAGCTTTCAAAAATGATTTTTGTGGACTTACTTCATTTTGTTCAACCAAATAGGACATGAAAAACTCAGATTTTGAAGTAGTCTGAAAGAAGTCAAAGAGCAGTCAGAAGCAGTTTTTGTTGACAATACTTTTGCAAATGTTCAGTGTGATGTGGAAAGCTTGGCTTTATTTTTTTTATATACATGTGTAACTATGTATATTTCTATCAAAACAAGTACGTATTTTTGCTTACATGTGTTCAAAATTGTAATGTTTATGTAGGAATGAACAATTGAAAGAAACGAAAGAATGAGATCTTTATTTATATAATTATGCGTATTCATGTGTATAATGAAAGTATATATGAAAGTGTATATCTGTTTATAAGTAAACATAACTGTGCTTAAGTTTAGTAATATATTTCTATGAGTATAAGCTGAAGTGTATGTCTGTGGGTAGAAATTGTAAATGTGTGTATATGTCAAGACGTTCTTGGTTTTATGTGTGTATGTGTTTCTATATCTATACAGTGAAATGTATGTATATATGTCTGAATGTGTTTATGTATTTATGTATTTATATGTTTGCAATCCGATGAGAGAGATAGAGAGATAGAGAGAGGGAGAGAGATAGAGAGAGGGGGGAAATAAGTTCCTGGAGGGCATTTAATTGCCTAGAAGAATGTTGTTATTTGTCTCCACGATCCAAAAATATTATATCTTGCACACGGATTTTGACCTTCAGCGTAGCTAAACTCTGTCCCATTAAGCATTGGCAAGCAAAATGTCACAAACGAAGACGACAACAATTTGTTGATGTTCTGAGCATGCTTTGTTGAAAACTGAATTTTCTTCACCTATCTAGCTACCATATTAAGAACTATCAAGATTTTTACGAAAAAAAATTCATGCTCTTTGTCTTTTAATCCTAGGCAAGAAAATGATAAAATGTTGCAACACAGAAGACAAAAACAACTTTTTGATGTTCTGAGCATGCTTTGTTGAAAACTGAAATTTCTTCTCCTATCTAGCTACCATAATAAAAAACTATTAAGATTTTTCTTAAAAAAAAACGAATTCATGCTCTTTGTCATTTACTCCTTGGCAAGAAAATGATAAAATTTGGCAACACAGAAGACAAAAACAACTTTTTGATGTTCTGGGCATGCTTTTTTGAAAACAAATTTCTCTATACGCATTCAGCTACCCTTCTAGGATTGAGCAAGATTAATTACAGGAAAAAATTATTTGAGATAAATTGTTGAGAGATAAACAATAAATTGAGCTAAGTAAAAAGATTAAATTCTGTAAAAAACCGAAAAAATTTGGTGGAAAAACTATGATAAGCAGGAGCAGCTGAACGTGTTAGTTAAATAAAGTAGAATGATAGGAATTCGTCAAGAGCTTGAATCAAACAAATAGTGTAATGATGTACAAGAAGAGTAGTTTCCACTGGAACTGTAAAAATAGCTAAATTTTCAAAACTTATTTAGCCACTTGATCAATTAAGCAAGAAAGAACACAAGCTTTGTATCTGCGGGGGGTTGCTAGAAACAGCTTCAGTAGCGAATAAGTCTTGTTTGCGTATTGGGAATAACACTAACGTGCTTTGACTGAAATCTTAAACAAAAGCGAATCGCTTCTTCAGTAAATGGTTCCAGCATACTGAATATACATATACTCAACTATTAAACACTGGAGGTAAAATATCAGAGCACCTCAAGCCAATAAAAATCGAATGAGTTCATTATTGTTCTTTCTTGAATCAAATTTTCTGTGCATTCAGTAACCTGTGTTAAAATTTTGGATTACTTATTGTTCTGTCGACGTTTTAAAATAACATCACCGTAACGATATTTGATAGAGCATCGGGAAGAGTAACATCCAAAGGAATTTGAAATTTAAAGCGACAGAGTCTGTATAACAAATTGGGTTATGAAGCCTGGCGAACATTTCGGAATTGAACACAACACTACTGCTACCTACTACTGCTACTGCCTACTACTACTATCTACAACTACTATCTACAATTAGTACCTACTACTACTACTGCTACCTACTAGTACTACCTACAACTACTACTAGATACTATTAATATCTACTACAACTACTTATTGGTTCTAAGTTACACAAGTACCTACTACTACTTCTTTTAATACCTTCAAATGTTACCATTTGTTTACTAACTATCTACAAAAAGCTGTTTCTGTTTCTCTAAAAAATGAAAACAATAATTATCTCTAGAGGAGACTCGCTGAGCATAAACAACAGAAGCTTTTATCTATCTCAAGGTAATGTGTCCTGACTAACACAGACCGATAGAATTTAGCCGCTAATATTTTCAACAATTCATTAAGTGTTTAAAGTTTTTTCGAAGATATAAAAAACGCTGAAGCTATGTTGTATACGTTAACTCAGTAATTTTCAACTCAATGTTAATTTCTTAAATAACAATTAAGGAATCCATGGTATGGTATATCAAGTGGTACTTAATTAATTAAATCAATGTAGGGTTTTATTGTTTAGCGAACCAGTCTAATTTTTAGGAGTTTTTTTGATATGTTCTTTTTTTGAAGTGCAACTTTTTTTATACTTTATTCAAAAATTGCTTGCTTCAAAAATTCTATAGTGTGTACTTTAATGGAAACAAACACTTTACAACGTATCTACATTATCAAAAAAAAACAGGTTTTACACTATATAGTTGTTTTCGTATGTTTATTCAGAGCCACCTGTTGTTTCAGTTGTCAGGAATTACACAAATTTTCCGAATCCCTACGTTTCAAAAACTTGTATAGACAGAAAACTGCTGGGATAGCTTGCCAGAAAGACAATGCGTTTGTTGAGTTTCATATTAACCTTAGCTTCGGCTCAGGATGTGTTCAAAGCTGAGACTGTAATTGTGAACTTGCTATGCATCAAAAGTTTAGCGCTACATGATCTTGCAATTTTTGTTATATTAACTTCTTCTTAATTTGTTAAATTTCATTTGGTCATTGTTTATCTGAGGAAAATGAAAAACGAATCAACCTCATGAAACAATCTGCACAAACTCGTTGCGCAGTCTTGTTGCATTCTTGCACAGTCTTGTCGCATTTGAGAGCTCAAACAAAAACATTAAATTTAGGTGTTTAGCTGAACAAATTTTGTTTGTTTTCAGCGTCTGTTTACACTCACTGGGACCAAATGGTTCCAGAGAAGTACTTCTCGCGGAATTTGAAACAAAATTCTTCTTTATAAGTGTTCAAAACACAACCGGAGACAGTATGGCTTTGGATAAGCAAGTAGAATAAAAATGTGAAACATGGTCGATCACTTTACCTAAAAGTTGAACCATTGTGTTCGATTTCGAGTTTGTGATCTAAACAGTATTCAAGGATAATTGACTTTTAAGAAAAAGGCTTCTTTTTTAGTATTCAAAACTCAGAGGCGGCATGGATTTCGATAAGCAAGTTTATTTTAAAATGGTGATTTTGGTCGATTGCTCTACAGAAAAAAGGAAGTCTTGAGTTTGTGTTTGAATTTTTGATCTAAAAACACTATTCAAGGATAATTGACTTTGAAGAAAGACTACTTTTAGTATTAAAAACACAATAATCGGTGACCGGTTGACTTTGAATTACCAAATATAATAGAATGTGAAAACTTGGCCTATCCCTCTAATTTAAAGTCAAAGTTTGAGTTTGAGTTTGAGTTTGTGATCTAAAAATAGTATTCAAGGGATAATTACGTCATAATAGTTGTTATGTTATATAGTTGTGAACGCAAAACATTTGAAATACGTTCTCACAATCTATTTAGACTACAGCTATATATGTGTCAAAAAAGTGAAGGAGACCTTCTGGTTTAACTAAGCTTTTTGATATAATTTACGATTTTATACAGACTATATTCACGTGGTCTATTATGCAATCTTTACTGCACGACTTCTGCAAGCATTCTAAGCTGAAGAGTATAATTTTGCATTATTCTATAGAAAAAAAACAGAAAAAACACATGATTTTCCTGGTGCTAGGAAAATTGGCGGACAGGTCATTTAGCCGACAAGGAAAAAATGAGAAATTTAGACGACAGTTTTTATCATAATTGGTAATGAAAGTCTAATTGGTTTATAAATTAGTAGTTCGGTTGTGATAGTTTCATATCAACTCCCACAGACCGTTGAGGCATGACCATGGCCCGCGAGGCATGGCCAGATGCGGTTAAATGCAGTCCAACCACGTAAAGCCCTCCGTTACACTAGTTGATGAAAAAACTAAGGTATACTTGTCCGCTTACAGAATAGTGTTTTAAATTGGCCAATCACAGCTTCAGAATAAGATTTATTGCTCATTCTACTTAAATTGTCGGTAAAAATGTTCATTTTTTGGTGTGTGGAAATATTTTACCAGTAATTTTTGAAAAGATAGCTCAGTGCAACTCTTTAAATGATTAAATTTCTCTGAAGAATATTCGGCTAATGAACATTAAATATTGTAAAATAACTAATTTGGAGATACCTTTAAGTCATGGCCACATTAAGTAACAGTTAACACAACTAATTTTGATTTTTGCTACCATAAAAACCGACAACACAGACAGTAGAGATCAGATTAGGAGCTTCGATACCATAGTCAAACTGACAAGTATTCTTCTACATTCATTTGACCGATTTGGAAAATTTCCAGTGTTAAAACCCTGTAATCCATAGTGCATCAAGTTCAAAGTTTAAGGTTTTCAAAATTTTTGGAAATTAGTGTTTCACTTTTCTATGTGGTAATATTGTATTATAATACTAGTATTCTTGGCTTTGTGTACTTCGTTTTGATGTTATCTTTCCGAAAGGGTTTCTATGTTTGCAAACGCTTGTTTGTTATGGATCCTATAGAGAGTCGATTTGAGTTCTTTCAACTGAGTCAAAGACAAAAAACAACTGTCAAAAGGCAAATCCTGATTATAGAGGCAATTGAGCTAATAAGATTTCCAGATTTTTTAATGCAGTATTTTAATTTCCTCTGAGCTTAAAAAATGTGAGAAATAAGTAAAAATGTCTCTTGGAAAAAATCTCCAGGTGGAATTTTACTACTGCATGTTTTGCTTATTGCCACTATTGTCAATAGAGACCATTGTAATTTAACATGATTTTTATCCTCATGAAAATTTGTAGCCTCTATAGCAATAAATGGTTGAATCATTATGTACATGAAAAAGTTGTTTTTCACGAGTAATCGTATAGCAAAACCCTAATTTTCAATAAAGCTTTATTGATCGGCAATTTACGCTATGAAATTGAATCAGCGGTCTCACAGGTAGTATGAAAATTTTTTTTCATGGCGCTCAAAAAAAGGAAACCTCCAACAGAACTGCAAAATTAACAAAGGTAAGAAAAGAAACGCTTTTTAATGTCAACTTTGCTACTTTGCTTTTAATTTGAAAGACTTAATATAAAACAATGCCCAGCTGAAATAAAAAAAGACTTAGATTGTGCAAAGCAAAAAATTTATAAGATATCCTTGTCAAACAAATATTTATGTACAAGCTGATTTTTCATTACTCCTTTAACAAATTTGTTTTTTACGACCTCAATAGTTTGCCTTGAGAAAACTCATTGGAGAACGGAGAAGTTCACTTCTTGCATCTATTGGAAAATTCGTTCTGATACGTTAAATGCTTACTATTCATGATACCATAGCTTTATGGATTAAAGAAGTTTTAAGTTCGCGTTAAAGAATACCTAGGTTTTAAATTTTTATGAGTTACTTGAATAACATACTGAAATACTTCAAATTGACACATAGATCTAAAAGCTACTGAAGGAATTCTTTGAAAACCAAATGTTCTAAGACAATCACAAGTTGTTGCACATGTATACAGAAAACAGTAGTGCATACTTACGTCTGTGGTTCAAATTGAGCCTTTGAGCAAAACATGTTTGTTATCTACTAACGTTAGCAGGGAACTTCTTATCGTTCCTTACAATAAACCACGTCAATACTATGCAAAATCAAAGTATTATACAAATAACTTAATACTAAACGTACAAGTTAACGTTATTTTGCTTAAATTGAGCACAGTGGGGGTCGAAATGTACTCCCAAATAAAGAATTGCAAGCCTATGTACTCACTCACTCTCTATTTATCGCAAGTTTTGCTGCAACACAGTAGAGTACATGAATATATACGCCTTCTTGATCAGAGACAAGAGAATACTAAAGCAAACTAATAAAAGTGCTTTTAGCCGAAAATATTATGCAACAATTTTGCAGAGAAGACTGAACTTCTCATGCGCACAGTGCAATTCTTCAGCTTTATACGTAGCAATCAGATCAAAACCTTGAAATGTTAATGTCTGAGGTACTTAGGAGAAACTTCAATTCTTTTTACAACTGAAATATGAATAAGATTTAGTCTAACTGATTTAACAACTGAGTTCTCCTCGAAATGTTATAGGTCTTCATTGGAAACTATTTGGCTAATTAGGCTAATAGAACGAGTGCTAACATCCCAGCGAAAGGCTTATATTTACTTTTAACTGAATGAATTGCTTCTCAAATTAATATTTTAGCGTTTTCATTCTTGACTTGTATTTCATTCAGTTAGTGTATGCCAAAACCCAAACTCAACTGCCGGTTTATAACCTATAATGTATCATATCCTAACGCAATTTGAAGGCTCATTTCAGCGCACAATTGTCTATCAAACTCGTTATGAAAACAATATTGCCTTTATACAACAAAGGAAGGGCAGCTCAATTTCAAGCTGGACTACCTTCGATCATTGTCTCATACCCAAAAAATTTATTGACTTTGTTACTACATTACCTAATATAACCGAAGAGGAAGACTTTATCAACAACTCAACCCCCTCAGAAACGGGAGTAACTTCTCAGAATATACCTAATCCTTTGACTTCTGACATATGGTCACTTCCTATGGACATAAAGAGGATCTTGCGCAGTTACGATTTCGCAAGTATGCCACTCTTCAGGAGCCATGAAGAATATTTCGCTGCTTTAGAAGGTTTGGAAAATATGTGGAAAAAGCTCGAATCATGCAGAATTGAAACAAAACTAACCACCATTCACGATAAAATTGATCATACAACATCATCCACACCCGATGATAACAGAAAGACTGTGATATCTTCCATCTTAGAACGATTCCCTGGTCTTCTTGAAGAAAACTCGAAAATTGAAGAAAACTTCCAGAAAATTAGCACTGAGCCATCGGCTAAGAATGCTCTACGAAAGAGGTGCCAATCTCGTGTTGTTGGAGGATGTGTAATTCACAGTGGAAATTTTCCAAAAAGAATGAGATTCGATGAAAATGTGAGGTGTTCATGCGACAATAACAACTAGAACTGAAAAATTCTTGTCGATTAAAGCTTATGAACTAGACAATGGTATCCAGTATTTTGCATTTATAACCTGTTATTTTGAAATGCTGTGCTTTATTAAAATACGTTGTGTATGCTTATTATCCAAATTTTAGTATTTTAAAAACCACTCCTTTAAACTAAAGTATGTTGGTTGAACATTATCCACGTCAGAGAAACAGGAAACAGGCTTCGACCTGTTTAAAGAACTAGAAAGTCAGAAATTTGTTGTAGAGTAGGATCCCCAAACCGTAGATTATCGTTCTGAAATGTTGAAATGGATACGCGCAAGAGTCGACGTTATAAAGAGCTGACGTTAGAATACGCCGCAACTTGTTTTGATTTAAGTAGAGTCAAAACCAAAAAGTTGCCCTTAATTACCCTAAATTGTTAGTTGATTATTAAAAAAGTACCTGAGTGGGTTAATTGGTCTCATGTTTGGTTATGATAGTTTCATATCAAGTCCCAACAGCCGCTGAGGCATGGCCATGGTCCGCGATGATTTCAAGATAATTATTTTTTTAATTTGCTTTCAGTGTCTTATACTAGAACATACTAAATATTATTTTTTCCAATACTCGAATGTAGTAGTCTCATTTAAGAGCCAAATTAATTTGTCGCAAAATTTACCGTAAATTATCAACTTATAATTTAAATAAAATGTCGGTTCTCTTGAATCGGCTCTTTTCACTTCGGCTCTCTTACAAGTCACGGGTTGAAACAAAAAATTCAACCTGACCACTTGCTTTTTATGAATAAAAAAACCTATATTGTGAGAAGTTCAGTCTTCTCTGCAAAATTGTTGCATAATATTTTCGGCTAAAAGCACTTTTATTAGTTTGCTTAAGTATTCTCTTGTCTCTGATCAAGAAGGCGTATATATACATGTACTCTACTATGTTGCAGCAAAACTTGTGATAAATAGAGAGTGAGTGAGTACATAGGCTTGCAATTCTTTATTTGGGAGTACATTTGGACCCCCACTGTGCTGAATTTAAACAAAGTAACGTTAACTTATATAAAGCAATAGAAAAAGCAATGGACAAATCAAATACATTTAAACTCAACTATTGGCCCTATTGTTTGATTTTCACGGTTAATATTGCTTCTAGTTTATATAGTAACTGGTTCTATGTCGTACGTTTAGTATTAAGTTATTTGTATAATACTTTTGATTTTGCATAGTATTGACGTGGTTTATTGTAAGGAACGATAAGAAGTTCCCCGCTAACGTTAGTAGATAACAAACATGTTTTGCTCAAAGGCTCAATTTGAACCATAGACGTAAGTATGCACTACTGTTTTCTGTATACATGTGCAACAACTTGTGATTGTCTTAGAACATTTGGTTTTCACAGAATTCCTTTAGTAGCTTTTAGAGCTATGTGTCAATTTGAAGTATTTCAGTATGTTATTCAAGTAACTCATAAAAATTTAAAACCTAAGTATTCTTTAACGCGAACTTAAAACTTCTTTAATCCATAAAGCTATGGTATCATGAATAGTAAGCATTTAACGTATCAGAACAAAATTTCCAATAGATGCAAGAAGTGAACTTCTCCGTTCTCCAATGAGTTTTCTCAAGGCAAACTATTGAGGTCGTAAAAAAACAAATTTGTTAAAGGAGTAATGAAAAATCAGCTTGTACATAAATATTTGTTTGACAAGGATATCTTATAAATTTTTTGCTTTGCACAATCTAATTATTTTTTTTTATTTCAGCTGGGCATTGTTTTATATTAAGTCTTTCAAATTAAAAGCAAAGTTGACATTAAAAAGCGTTTCTTTTCTTACCGTTGTTAATTTTGCAGTTCTGTTGGAGGTTTCCTTTTTTTGAGCGCCATGAAAAAAAAATTTTTTCATACTACCTGTGAGACCGCTGATACATTTTCATAGCGTAAATTGCCGATCAATAAAGCTTTATTGAAAATTAGGGTTTTGCTATACGATTACTCGTGAAAAACAACTTTTTCATGTACATAATGATTCAACCATTTATTGCTATAGAGGCTACAAATTTTCATGAGGATAAAAATCATGTTAAATTACAATGGTCTCTATTGACAATAGTGGCAATAAGCAAAACATGCAGTAGTAAAATTCCACCTGGAGATTTTTTCCAAGAGACATTTTTACTTATTTCTCACATTTTTTAAGCTCAGAGGAAATTAAAATACTGCATTAAAAAATCTGGAAATCTTATTAGCTCAATTGCCTCTATAATCAGGATTTGCCTTTTGACAGTTGTTTTTTGTCTTTGACTCAGTTGAAAGAACTCAAATCGACTCTCTATAGGATCCATAACAAACAAGCGTTTGCAAACATAGAAACCCTTTCGGAAAGATAACATCAAAACGAAGTACACAAAGCCAAGAATACTAGTATTATAATACAATATTACCACATAGAAAAGTGAAACACTAATTTCCAAAAATTTTGAAAACCTTAAACTTTGAACTTGATGCACTATGGATTACAGGGTTTTAACACTGGAAATTTTCCAAATCGGTCAAATGAATGTAGAAGAATACTTGTCAGTTTGACTATGGTATCGAAGCTCCTAATCTGATCTCTACTGTCTGTGTTGTCGGTTTTTATGGTAGCAAAAATCAAAATTAATTGTGTTAACTGTTACTTAATGTGGCCATGACTTAAAGGTATCTCCACATTAGTTATTTTACAATATTTAATGTTCATTAGCCGAAGATTCTTCAGAGAAATTTAATCATTTAAAGAGTTGCACTGACCTATCTTTTCAAAAATTACTGGTAAAATATGTCAACACACCAAAAAATGAACATTTTTACCGACAATTTAAGTAAAAAAAGGTAATAAATCTTATTCTGAAGCTGTGATTGGCCAATTTAAAACACTATTCTGTAAGCGGACAAGTATACCTTAGTTTTTTCATCAACTAGTGTAACGGAGTGCTTTACGTGGTTGGACTGCATTTAACCGAATCTGGCCATGCCTCGCGGGCCATTGTCATGCCTCAACGGTCTGTGGGAGTTGATATGAAACTATCACAACCGAACTACTAATTTATAAACCAATTAGACTTTTATTACCAATTATGATAAAAACTGTCGTCTAAATTTCTCATTTTTTCCTTGTCGGCTAAATGACCTGTCCGCCAATTTTCCTAGCACCAGGAAAATCATGTGTTTTTTCTGTTTTTTTTCTATAGAACAATGCAAAATTATACTCTTCAGCTTAGAATGCTTGCAGAAGTCGTGCAGTAAAGATTGCATAATAGACCACGTGAATATAGTCTGTATAATATAGTAAATTATATCAAAAAGCTTAGTTAAACCAGAAGGTCTCCTTCACTTTTTTGACACATATATAGCTGTAGTCTAAATAGATTGTGAGAACGTATTTCAAATGTTTTGCGTTCACAACTATATAACATAACAACTATTATGACATAATTATCCCTTGAATACTATTTTTAGATCACAAACTCAAACTCAAACTCAAACTTTGACTTTAAATTAGAGGGATAGGCCAAGTTTTCACATTTTATTATATTTGGTAATTCAAAGTTAAGCGGTCACCGATTATTGTGTTTTTAATACTAAAAGTAGTCTTTCTTCAAAGTCAATTATCCTTGAATAGTGTTTTTAGATCAAAAATTCAAACACAAACTCAAGACTTCCTTTTTTCTGTAGAGCAATTGACCAAAATCACCATTTTAATAAACTTGCTTATCGAAATCCATGCCGCCTCTGAGTTTTGAATACTAAAAAAGAAGCCTTTTTCTTGAAAGTCAATTATCCTTGAATACTGTTTAGATCACAAACTCGAAATCGAACACAATGGTTCAACTTTTAGGTAAAGTGATCGACCATGTTTCACATTTTTATTCTACTTGCTTATCCAAAGCCATACTGTCTCCGGTTGTGTTTTGAACACTAATAAAGAAGAATTTTTTTCAAATTCCGCGAGAAGTACTTCTCTGGAACCATTTGGTCCCATTGAGTGTAAACAGACGCTGAAAACAAACAAAATTTGTTCAGCTAAACACCTAAATTTAATGTTTTTGTTTGAGCTCTCAAATGCGACAAGACTGTGCAAGAATGCAACAAGACTGCGCAACGAGTTTGTGCAAGAATGTTTCATGAGGTTGATTCGTTTTTCATTTTCTTCAGATAAACAATGACCAAATGAAATTTAACAAATTAGGAAGAAGTTAATATAACAAAAATTGCAAGATCATGTAGCGCTAAACTTTTGATGCATAGCAAGTTCACAATTACAGTCTCAGCTTTGAACACATCCTGAGCCGAAGCTAAGGTTAATATGAAACTCAACAAACGCATTGTCTTTCTGGCAAGCTATCCCAGCAGTTTTCTGTCTATACAAGTTTTTGAAACGTAGGGATTCGGAAAATTTGTATAATTCCTGACAACTGAAACAACAGGTGGCTCTGATTAAACATACGAAAACAACTATATAGTGTAAAACCTGTTTTTTTTGATAATGTAGATACGTTGTAAAGTGTTTGTTTCCATTAAGGTACACACTATAGAATTTTTGAAGCAAGCAATTTTTGAATAAAGTATAAAAAAAGTTGCACTTCAAAAAAAGAACATATCAAAAAAATTCCTAAAAATTAGACTGGTTCGCTAAACAATAAAACCCTACATTGATTTAATTAATTAAGTACCACTTGATATACCATACCATGGATTTCTTAATTGTTATTTAAGAAATTAACATTGAGTTGAAAATTACTGAGTTAACGTATACAACATAGCTTCAGCTTTTTTTCATATCTTCGAAAAAACTTTAAACACTTAATGAATTGTTGAAAATATTAGCGGCTAAATTCTATCGGTCTGTGTCAGTCAGGACACATTACCTTGAGATAGATAAAAGCTTCTGTTGTTTATGCTCAGCGAGTCTCCTCTAGAGATAATTATTGTTTTCATTTTTTAGAGAAACAGAAACAGCTTTTTGTAGATAGTTAGTAAACAAATGGTAACATTTGAAGGTATTAAAAGAAGTAGTAGTAGGTACTAGTGTAACTTAGAACTAATAAGTAGTTGTAGTAGATATTAAAAGTATCTAGTAGTAGTTGTAGTTAGTACTAGTAGGTAGCAGTAGTAGTAGTAGGTACTAATTGTGGATAGTAGTTGTAGATAGTAGTAGTAGGCAGTAGCAGTAGTAGGTAGCAGTAGTGTTGTGTTCAATTCCGAAATGTTCGCCAGGCTTCATAACCCAATATGTTATACAGACTCTATCGCTTTAAATTTCAAATTCCTTTGGATGTTACTCTTTCCGATGCTCTATCAAATATCGTTACGGTGATGTTATTTTAAAACGTCGACAGAACAATAAGTAATCCAAAATTTTAACACAGGTTACTGAATGCACAGAAAATTTGATTAAAGAAAGAACAATAATGAACTCATTCGATTTTTATTGGCTTGAGGTGCTCTGATATTTTACTTCCAGTGTTAAATAGTTGAGTATATGTATATTCAGTATGCTGGAACCATTTACTGAAGAAGCGATTCGCTTTTGTTTAAGATTTCAGTCAAAGCACGCATTATCCGTTGTGTAAATTTTGAATACCTTAAACTTTGAACTTGATGCACTATGGGTTACAGGGTTTTAACACTGGAAATTTTCCAAATCGGTCAAATGAATGTAGAAGTATACTTGTCAGTTTGACTATGGTATCGAAGCTCCTAATTTGATCTCTACTGTCTGTGTTGTCGGTTTTTATGGTAGCAAAAATCAAAATTAATTGTGTTAACTGTTACTTAATGTGGCCATGACTTAAAGGTATCTCCACATTAGTTATTTTACAATATTTAATGTTCATTAGCCGAAGATTCTTCAGAGAAATTTAATCATTTAAAGAGTTGCACTGACCTATCTTTTCAAAAATTACTGGTAAAATATGTCAACACACCAAAAAATGAACATTTTTACCGACAATTTAAGTAAAAAAAGGTAATAAATCTTATTCTGAAGCTGTGATTGGCCAATTTAAAACACTATTCTGTAAGCGGACAAGTATACCTTAGTTTTTTCATCAACTAGTGTAACGGAGTGCTTTACGTGGTTGGACTGCATTTAACCGAATCTGGCCATGCCTCGCGGGCCATTGTCATGCCTCAACGGTCTGTGGGAGTTGATATGAAACTATCACAACAGAACTACTAATTTATAAACCAATTAGACTTTTATTACCAATTATGATAAAAACTGTCGTCTAAATTTCTCATTTTTTCCTTGTCGGCTAAATGACCTGTCCGCCAATTTTCCTAGCACCAGGAAAATCATGTGTTTTTTCTGTTTTTTTTCTATAGAACAATGCAAAATTATACTCTTCAGCTTAGAATGCTTGCAGAAGTCGTGCAGTAAAGATTGCATAATAGACCACGTGAATATAGTCTGTATAATATAGTAAATTATATCAAAAAGCTTAGTTAAACCAGAAGGTCTCCTTCACTTTTTTGACACATATATAGCTGTAGTCTAAATAGATTGTGAGAACGTATTTCAAATGTTTTGCGTTCACAACTATATAACATAACAAATATTATGACGTAATTATCCCTTGAATACTATTTTTAGATCACAAACTCAAACTCAAACTCAAACTTTGACTTTAAATTAGAGGGATAGGCCAAGTTTTCACATTTTATTATATTTGGTAATTCAAAGTTAAGCGGTCACCGATTATTGTGTTTTTAATACTAAAAGTAGTCTTTCTTCCAAGTCAATTATCCTTGAATAGTGTTTTTAGATCAAAAATTCAAACACAAACTCAAGACTTCCTTTTTTCTGTAGAGCAATTGACCAAAATCACCATTTTAATAAACTTGCTTATCGAAATCCATGCCGCCTCTGAGTTTTGAATACTAAAAAAGAAGCCTTTTTCTTGAAAGTCAATTATCCTTGAATACTGTTTAGATCACAAACTCGAAATCGAACACAATGGTTCAACTTTTAGGTAAAGTGATCGACCATGTTTCACATTTTTATTCTACTTGCTTATCCAAAGCCATACTGTCTCCGGTTGTGTTTTGAACACTAATAAAGAAGAATTTTGTTTCAAATTCCGCGAGAAGTACTTCTCTGGAACCATTTGGTCCCATTGAGTGTAAACAGACGCTGAAAACAAACAAAATTTGTTCAGCTAAACACCTAAATTTAATGTTTTTGTTTGAGCTCTCAAATGCGACAAGACTGTGCAAGAATGCAACAAGACTGCGCAACGAGTTTGTGCAAGAATGTTTCATGAGGTTGATTCGTTTTTCATTTTCTTCAGATAAACAATGGCCAAATGAAATTTAAAAAATTAGGAAGAAGTTAATATAACAAAAATTGCAAGATCATGTAGCGCTAAACTTTTGATGCATAGCAAGTTCACAATTACATTCTCAGCTTTGAACACAACCTGAGCCGAAGCTAAGGGTAATATGAAACTCAACAAACGCATTGTCTTTCTGGCAAGCTGTCCCAGCAGTTTTCTGTATATACAAGTTTTTGAAACGTAGGGATTCGGAAAATTTGTGTAATTCCTGACAACTGAAACAACAGGTGGCTCTGATTAAACATACGAAAACAACTATATAGTGTAAAACCTGTTTTTTTTTGATAATGTAGATACGTTGTAAAGTGTTTGTTTCCATTAAGGTACACACTATAGAATTTTTGAAGCAAGCAATTTTTGAATAAAGTATAAAAAAAGCTGCACTTCAAAAAAAGAACATATCAAAAAAACTCCTAAAAATTAGACTGGTTCGCTAAACAATAAAACCCTACATTGATTTAATTAATTAAGTACCACTTGATATACCATACCATGGATTTCTTAATTGTTATTTAAGAAATTAACATTGAGTTGAAAATTACTGAGTTAACGTATACAACATAGCTTCAGCTTTTTTTCATATCTTCGAAAAAACTTTAAACACTTAATGAATTGTTGAAAATATTAGCGGCTAAATTCTATCGGTCTGTGTCAGTCAGGACACATTACCTTGAGATAGATAAAAGCTTCTGTTGTTTATGCTCAGCGAGTCTCCTCTAGAGATAATTATTGTTTTCATTTTTTAGAGAAACAGAAACAGCTTTTTGTAGATAGTTAGTAAACAAATGGTAACATTTGAAGGTATTAAAAGAAGTAGTAGTAGGTACTAGTGTAGCTTAGAACTAATAAGTAGTTGTAGTAGATATTAAAAGTATCTAGTAGTAGTTGTAGGTAGTACTAGTAGGTAGCAGTAGTAGTAGTAGGTACTAATTGTAGATAGTAGTTGTAGATAGTAGTAGTAGGCAGTAGCAGTAGTAGGTAGCAGTAGTGTTGTGTTCAATTCCGAAATGTTCGCCAGGCTTCATAACCCAATATGTTATACAGACTCTATCGCTTTAAATTTCAAATTCCTTTGGATGTTACTCTTTCCGATGCTCTATCAAATATCGTTACGGTGATGTTATTTTAAAACGTCGACAGAACAATAAGTAATCCAAAATTTTAACACAGGTTACTGAATGCACAGAAAATTTGATTAAAGAAAGAACAATAATGAACTCATTCGATTTTTATTGGCTTGAGGTGCTCTGATATTTTACTTCCAGTGTTTAATAGTTGAGTATATGTATATTCAGTATGCTGGAACCATTTACTGAAGAAGCGATTCGCTTTTGTTTAAGATTTCAGTCAAAGCACGCTTTATCCGTTAGTGTTATTCCCAATACGCAAACAAGACTTATTCGCTACTGAAGCTGTTTCTAGCAACCCCCCGCAGATACAAAGCTTGTGTTCTTTCTTGCTTAATTGATCAAGTGGCTAAATAACTTTTGAAAATTTAGCTATTTTTACAGTTCCAGTGGAAACTACTCTTCTTGTACATCATTACACTATTTGTTTGATTCAAGCTCTTGACGAATTCCTATCATTCTACTTTATTTAACTAACACGTTCAGCTGCTCCTGCTTATCATAGTTTTTCCACCAAAATTTTTCGGTTTTTTACAGAATTTAATCTTTTTACTTAGCTCAATTTATTGTTTATCTCTCAACAATTTATCTCAAATAATTTTTTCCTGTAAATAATCTTGCTCAATCCTAGAAGGGTAGCTGAATGCGTATAGAGAAATTTGTTTTCAAAAAAGCACGCCCAAAACATCAAAAACTGTGTTGCAACATTTTATCATTTTCTTGCCTAGAATTAAAAGACAAAGAGCATGAATTTTTTTTCGTAAAAAGTCTTGATAGTTTTTAATATGGTAGCTAGATAGGTGAAGAAAATTCAGTTTCCAACAAAGCATGCTCAGAACATCAAAAACTTGTTGTCGTCTTCGTTTGTGACATTTTGCTTGCCAATGCTTAATGGGACAGAGTTTAGCTACGCTGAAGGTCAAAATCCGTGTGCAAGATATAATATTATTGGATCGTGGAGACAAATAACAACATTCTTCTAGGCAATTAAATGCCCTCCAGGAACTTATCTCCCCCCTCTCTCTATCTCTCTCCCTCTCTCTATCTCTCTCTCTCTCATCGGATTGCAAACATATAAATACATAAATACATAAACACATTCAGACATATATACATACATTTCACTGTATAGATATAGAAACACATACACACATAAAACCAAGAACGTCTTGACATATACACACATTTACAATTTCTACCCACAGACATACACTTCAGCTTATACTCATAGAAACATATTACTAAACTTAAGCACAGTTATATTTACTTATAAACAGATATACACTTTCATATATACTTTCATTATACACATGAATACGCATAATTATAAAAATAAAACTCTCATTCTTTCGTTTCTTTCAATTGTTCATTCCTAGATAAACATTACAATTTTGAACACATGTAAGCAAAAATACGTACTTGTTTTGATAGAAATATACATAGTTACACATGTATATAAAAAAAATAAAGCCAAGCTTTCCACATCACACTGAACATTTGCAAAAGTATTGTCAACAAAAACTGCTTCTGACTGCTCTTTGACTTCTTTCAGACTACTTCAAAAACTGAGTTTTTCATGTCCTATTTGGTTGAACAAAATGAAGTCCACAAAAATCATTTTTGAAAGCTCCTTCATTGCGAAAAGTCCATTTCATGCAATTTTAGGGCTTCAAAAAATTTTTGAAATTTTTTTTCAGAAAAATAACGAAATTTTTGTATGTTTCGACCCCTATACTACTTAGGTGAGAAAAGTGAAGTCAACAAAAAATCACTTTTGAGTGCTCTTTCAAAGCGCAAAATCCATTTCAGACCATTTTAGGACTCCAAAAAATTTTGAAAATTTTTTTCAAAAAATTCGAAATTTTTATATGTTTCGACCCCTATACTACTTAGGTGAAAAAAGTGAAGTCAACAAAAAATCACTTTTGAGTGCTCTTTCATAGCGCGAAATCCATTTCGGACCATTTTAGGACTTTGAAAAACTTTGAAAAATTTTCGAAAAATTTTTGAAATTTTTTGAAAAATTTTAGGCTTCTGGTGTCTTATATTAGGTTTTTTATGTTTTCACCAAAAAGATTTAGTGAGAGTTCAAAACCTAGGTAACACCTAATTCTATATACAGCGAACATTTCAACAGCGGGTATCTGCCATGTTACTGGAGGGCGGGGGGTCCGGACACCCCCCCTACAAGAACTCTCACCACCGAAAAGCTGATTTTCTCTTAGTGAAAGCAAGTTTTTTGGTTAAGTTTCGCCAGTCAACTTAACCCAAGAACTTCTCTCAGGCTGGAGAAACTTAACCAAAAAACTTGCTTTCACTAAGAGAAAATCAGTTTTTCGGTGGTGAGAGTTCTTGTAGGGGGGGGGGGGGTCCGGACCCCCCCTCCAGTAACATGGCAGATATGAATACTACTTTGGTATCATAAGAAACTGTACTAAGACTGTGTCAAGAACAACTTGAATCTGTCTATAATGCCAATTAAACAAAACAGTTATTTGGCAATTGTTTCTCTTAGACGAAAAAGTTTTTGATGATGTGTTTTAATTCATATTTATTTAGAGAATAAAAATTATTTATTCTTATTTATTTAAAGTAGACACCTTTGAGTAAATAACAGTTAGATTTCTCATAAAAAATTTATAGGAAAAAACAGACAATTTTTGTCAGTTTTGACAATTGAAGAAGTGCAACTCAAAATCAAATACGTATCAATCCATACCATTTGTTGTTTTTTGTCAAATAGAAATTTGCAAATTTTTAAATGGGTACTGGAATACGTACACGAGAAACCAATATGAACGCCGTCTTCCTCGAAACAAAAATCATCGTTTCCTTTTTTCCATTAGGGGTTTTTAAATAAGTATCTATCGGTTTCCATGTTTGTCTTGTTATTTGGATTGACAAAATCCAAAATCTCCTCAATTGCACACTCAAAAGTCTGCTCAATAAATTGACGACTTCATTTAAACAGAGCATAAATGGAATGAATTTGGGTTTTAAAAACCAAAATTCCTTGTTGGTTTATTATACCCAAAATCATTCGAATGATTCTAAATTATTTTCTTCTGATTGTGCCATGACGTTCATTCTAATCAAGGAAAATTCAAATTTTTTCGGATATTCGCTTTTCATCGGACAGTAATATAGTACTGTAGTTGTCCTTCAGCCGTAAATATTAGTTTCAAAAGTTCTATGAGGGATGAACATGTTGTGATAGATATGACGAATACTTTTTGGCTCAATGACAAAACTGGTAGAAATAGCAAATTCTGGAGGAAAAATAAAAAAAAAATTTCCTCAAGTTTGAATGAACATATTTAAAAACGTCCAACTTATTCGAAGACTTGAGCATTCTCGACGATCCATGTAGAATTTCGTATTTAGACTAGGTTAATAGTCGGGGAGACACTACCACCCGAAATCCTTACTTGAAAGGTTTATTTTGGTGGAAAGGTTTTCTTCAAAGTTTACTCACGGTGTCCCCGGCTTGCTCTGTCTCCGGCTCAGAATCAACTCGGTTGCTCAAAGATAAATTGATATAATTTGATAGAATAAATCAATAGATTCAAGAATAAATCAATTGGGTTTTAAGCAACAGACAATAATTCAAATTACTATATTGGAATTTATCACAAGATCCCAAACTCTCTAAATCAAACTGAATATGTAAAGTTGTCTGCTCTGATATCAGCCTCACGAATCTCTCGTTCTTGGCTCTCGATATTCTTTACGAAAGTCTTTCTTCTATTAAGAAAGACCAACTTCACTTGACAACAGCTATTCCCTCTCTCTGATTTTGTTACTCAAGTTGAACTCCTCTACAATGTCAGAGTTATTCGGAGCCTTTTATAGCTCTGCTGCCACAACAACAACCATGTTAGTTTGCTCCCTCTTAGCAACTACTCGAATCACGACGCATTACAACGCGTGAACAACAACTTTGTTCAAACCGCTGCTATGGACAACAAATAGTCCTCACTTACGTAAAGTTCGTTATGACTTCAAAAGAACAATTGAATGACCTGAACGCCTTCTTTATACATTGCTGACTTCTATTCAAGCTATTCAAACTAGAACAATAGCAGTATCAGACTTATGACGCTACCAATTAATCAATCGGTCAAACTATGAACTCAAGAATCTAAGCCTTATTTGGAAGTCTAAAGTTCCCCCCATGGTATCTCTAAAACAAACTCCCTAGAAGTGACAACAACGGAACTTGCCTCAAGGTATGCACTAATTCCCTATCAAGTTTGAGCATGATGAGGTAAATACCGGATGATAACTAGCTTTTATTAAAATAAACCACTGAGAAAATAATTCTTTTACCTACTCAACTTTTAGATCCACATTGATTTGTCCCACTAACACTCGGTTCACCCCAAATGGTGTTTAAACGCAAGCCAATACACATGCTAACAACTTGTTGCGGACCGATTTTTGAATTTCAAATTGTATCCATTTTTATTGCGACATTTTGCGAGAAAAGTAGGATTTCACAAATTCTACACTCCTCCCTTCCAGACTATTATTCTCCTGAATAATTGCTAAACTTATGAAAAGACTAATTACTATACTCATGCTACCCTAACCCCCTGTCCCATTCGCTTTATTTTGGTTTTAATAGTAATGTACTATAGAATTTAGGATCAAATCAGCCTCTTTCCACCAATCGTGAAACTTTAGCTGACAAAAACACAGTCATCTTCGCTGGAAATAGTCTCTAGTTCAAAAATTCCTCCACTCTCCGACTCTGTCGATAGCTCATCGAAGTAGGAGGAGTAGCTGGTAAGCCTGTCGGTAGACCCCAGCCTCTGCGAATCGATGCTCTCTAAGCCAACACTTGGATGGAAGGAACTATCTCTATCGCCCTCCTCTGCAATCCCACCGGAATTGGCCGACCAATCCTTCGACAGGAAGCCCCTCAGCTCGTGCCATGGGCCACTCCCCCCTCCAGAAGGATAAATCCACCGTCTTCCCTCAACTCCACTAACAGATAGTGGAAGGACACACGAATCATTTTGATTCGTAACCTCAGTCCCAACATAAAGGAATCCCACACCCATTTCTCCTAACCCTCGAACTCATCCGGGTGGTATTCGGGGATCACCGGGTACATAGTTAGATCCATCGCGAACGGTTGTTGGCTTTTATAACTTCACTCTTCAACTCTCTGAAGCCTAATTTACTGAACTTAGCGTTAAGATAAAGAGAACAAAATGAATTGTCTACTTGTGATTTTCTCATTCTCTACAAAGTTTATCCTCTCCTCGGTCACTTACACTGGCTTCATTCTTCTTGAATCTCATTATTCTTTAATGGTTGCTTGCAGAACAATCCACTCAAAGCTGAATAGAGCTCGTTAATTTTCAACAGCAACAAAAAAATGAACAGAAATCACTTCTTTGTACAACCAACGCGTGCTTATTTTGACTCCTACTGTATAAATATCTCATTGTTCCAAAGCTCTAATTTAAACAGCACCTTACATCTTATCACAGCAAACCAAATTCAAATGACCAACACCAACTATTACGTTCCGGCGTTAGAAACTTTGGTTGGGGAGGGATTTTCTAATATTCAAATTCAGGAACGTGCCGCAAATTATTACGAGTTTGCTATTGTCATTGACCCTCACTCAACTGATAGCTTAATGTTTAGCACATACGAGACTTACGAATTTCTCAGCTTGATCGAAGGCCTAATTAAATCGGGTCAGTTGAATAGCTCGTGGTATGTCATAAGCTTACTAGATGATCTGAGACCACGAGTTGTGTTCCCCAACCGCAGAAAGGAATAATCCTTGCTCGCCTCCCTCCTGTAGTTCAACCCTCTTTTCCATACTTACTTCCCCCTTTACTCTTGCAGCCTTACCGATGCCTACGTATCTTATATACTTAAAATATTTTAGTTTTTCTTACTTTTATCCATCGATCAGTTTTCGAGAGTTTGGGATTTTAAAATAAGATCATATAGATCTCGTATATACAAGTAACACTAAAATAAAAAAGTATTTACAATGAAGCGCAGTTTTATACCCATTCCGCCTAAAAGTTAAGGGGGGATTGTAAAAACCCATTGGAGTTACCCTGCATACTCCTTAAAACAATTGATATCAATTACTGCATTGGTGGGGGGCAGGGGTTGTTCTAGGCTGGCGCTTCAATTCTTTTAATCTATATACAATAAAAGTAGCAAGTAATACTCTGATTATACACTAGAATGAAAGGGTGATTAAGACCTACCACATAAGAAGTCGAAGTCAGAGTATTCAAGGTCAAAGTATGCAAGCTTAAGTCTGAGTATTATCCACTAGTACTGGAAGCCGGTTACTTCTCATAACTCCCCACCACGCAATTGTTCACCAGGGGAGAAAGACCTCTCCTGGGGTAGCGACACTCTCTTCACTCTCATACCCATTCCCGTGCTTGTGTCACGTCTTGGGGTCTCCGACATCGACGCCGGCGAGATAGCCGCCTCATTCAGTTCGAAGATCGAGTTGAAGCTGGGTGGAGCTCCAAAAGGTGGTGAAAAGCCAGGTTGACCGGTGCCAGGTCTCAATTAAAAGTCAGCACTGTCATCTCGGGGTATCCTCGACCACGGAAAGCGGTTCATTTGTCGTCGGAAAAGTCTCTTATACAGCGGGGCGGGGTTCTTCATACAAGATTGATAGAAAAGGTATGCCATCAAGAACAGGACTATGGCTAATAAGAACCACACCACGACATTGGCTGGTCGGCTATGATATGCACTCCAATGGAAAGGCATGTGCTGGTTGATAATTCCTTCCGCAAAGGGACGAGAGATCCGCTCCATACTTTCCTCGTCCACAGTCTCTTCGGGCAATTCGATCACGTTGAGTCTTAGAACCTCTAACATTTCTCCATGAGCCTGATCACGAAAAGCATTGGGGATCTCTGCTCCCACCTTTTCGGATTCCACTTTCCTTAGCGTAGCAAATAGGGTGCGCAGCAAAGAATGTTGCTGGATATTGATCACCATTCCACTGCTGTACTGACATGTCCTGGGGTCCGGGTACAGAATTAGAGTTCCACTGGGGTTCTCAAATCGTCCATCGCAAGGTGGCCGGAGCAAACAGCTACGACATCCAGGAACTGGATAACCAGTCTGCTTCAACCCATGGGTAAAATTGAAGAACTTGTGGGCAGAAGACCTGGCTGTAACCAAGTAAGTCGAATCGTCTAAGTAGTCCGCTGTTGGCTCCTCTTGTAGTACAACCACTTCCTGCGGTCACAGCTTCAAGGCGGCGGCAGGTAGGTCGAAAAAAAGCTGGATAGACAAGTGGCTTCACTCGTTCGTGACATTGAGAATGGTTTCAGACATAACCTCAGACGGTTAGTTCCTACACAGTGCGAATTAATTTTCTCTTCCGACACTTCAGCGAAATGGTCTCTTCTCTCCGACACTAGAAGGAGAGACATTCGCAACAAATATTGGGTTGCCGTAACTCCATCGACAATAGGTTGGGGTAACGCCACAGCTCGGTAGACATGGTACAATCCGCTAGTGTGATGAAGAGGGATATTCATGAGTACATTAATTCCCGTGGTCGTTATCACCGTAGAATCCACTAGCTCAAATCCGTAGTAGGTCATCAGCTCTGATCGAGGTATGGCTTCCCGCATCCTGTTCAGTTTCAAACCATCAAGGACCTTCTGCAATACATCTGGTGGAATTAGGGTAGCTGGAATTAGTCCCCTTGTCAACGAAGACAACGCATCATCCAAAATAAATCCTAAGTTGTGCAACCCGATTTTGAAAGCAATAAGTTCCTCACGCAGTGCGTTCAAAGCTTGCCAGTAATTTATCATGGCCGTTGAAGATCGTGAAGCCTCCTGGTAGACATCGTGATGTTTCGAACTGACGCATAGCCGCTGGCCATCCAAAGCTCCGTCGGGTTCCTCCAACAACCGATTCCGCATCCCGGATCATTTGGAAGTTCGCGTTCGCATCTTGAGAAACCATTTTCAACTGGTTCTGGGTCCTGTTAAGTGAATGCACAAGCAAATGAATCCGCTCCCCGGTTTCCAAAGTTATTGTCCTGACAGCTTTGTCAAGATACTCTGCCTCCCGTCCTAATTCGTCAATTGCTTGCCTTCCTCCACAAAATCCAAAGCATGAGAAGTAGTGACAGAATCCCTGCTTGAGGACCGCAGCCAGAACGATGGCGGCCGCGGCTCCAATCAACAGTGGTTTCACCCATCGTCGCTCCCTACTGTGAGTGTGTAAAGAACCATTGATGAACGTTTCGGCCCGTATCTTCATCTCTGCTAGCACTCGAGCAATGTCGTCCACTTCGTATTCTATCCCTTTGAGTGCTATGTAAGTGACATTGATATAGCTCTGCGTCAGTTCCTTGTTTCCACAGATTCGTTGTTTGTAGTAACCATTCCATCGTTTCGCAAACTTGAATTGAAATTCTTGAAAGGCAAAGTCTAGGTGGGTCTTGTTGATAGCCGGAAGAATAGGAAAAGGGATCGAGACCAGAGTCGACTCCATGGCACTAGCTATGATTACTGGCGTCTCCGCGGTGAAAGCCGCTCCTGCCGTATGGTTGAAAGAGATACCGTGCAGCTTTCTTGCTTCCATCGGTCCCATCACCGCAATTGAAATCAGAATGAGGTTGAAAGTCGACATTGTCCAGTTGAATGAATCCTAAACAGCCTGTCGTTAGTTGGGGTCCATAACTAAAAAGTGTTGCATCAAATTGTTAGTAGGTGGTAGTGCCTTTTCCCATTTCTATTAGTTATTCGTCAATACCCAGCCGAATGACTGGGTGGATCTCTCATCTTGGTTGTCTTGCAGGTCCCGTATCTGGAGAGACTACTGTTACCTCCCTAGGTTCAGGAACACCAGATGACTGGTCCTGGGCTGGTTGCTCTGGTTCACGAAGAGGTGGCTCTGCTCGTGCATCGTCAGCAGTTACTGGCGCTTCCAGCCTGCCCCCATCATTTGGAATTTCCTCCGGTACCCTGGCTGGTTCCGTTACAACTTGTTCGTGAAACAGTCCCTCCAAGTTCGGCACGTCGTCATCAACCCGTTCATTTTGTCCCCTTCTCTGTACAAGGCGTCGCATCCTGGCATTCTGCTCTGTTGGGCGTAAATCGAATCCCTCTTCTTCCCAATCGTCTTGATCTACGCCTGGATGTTCAAGAAACCCTTCGGACCTGAGAGCCGTAGTCCTCTTCTTTTCCTTTGGGCTCCAAGCATCGCCTTCCTCCAAGTACGGTTTGAGCATATTGTAGTGTAGTATCCTCCATTTTGCCATTTGATTTGGTTTCGCTACTTTGTAATTAACCTCCGATGTTCGTTCTAAAACTACACAAGGACCCTCCAACTGCAGGAAGAACTTCCGAGATTTTGCTTTGTGCTTTGAGTAAACCCACACTTTGTCCTGCTTTTCATATGGTTTCCCATAGACTTTCTTGTGGTATCGATCCTTCTGCCTCCTCTGGTTTACACCTAGAGATTCCCTTGCGGATGCATGAGCCTCTCTGAATAAACGTGACAGATCCTCAGCAAAGCTGTCTCTTGTAAGTTCTTCGTCGTGGGGCTTTGGATAGAATAAGTCTATGGGGCACTGGCACTCCTGTCCATACACAAGGCTGTAGGGAGTTGCTTATGTTGTCCTGTGAATTGTTGTGTTGTAAAAAAAACTTAAATAGGGTAACAGTTTATCCCATGTTCGCGGGTTGTCCGCACAATACTTCGAGATGACGTCGGCAATCACCCGGTTGTGCCTCTCAACTTGCCCGCTGCCTTTAGGGTGATGTGGTGATGTCCTGGTTTTATCAATTTTCAACAGCCTGCAGACCTCCAGCATGAGCTCACTCCCAAAGTTCTTTCTCTGATCCGTGTGGAGTACGTCGGGTACACCAAATCGCAAAATCCAACTTTCCGCAATCTCTTTTGCTACATCAGGTGCTTCAGTACCCTTCAATGGGACACTGACCACATACTTCGAGAACAAATCTGTCATGACCAATATGTGCTTGGCTCGCGTTTCGTTGGCCATCGTAACTGGACCCAAGATATCTGCTGCAACCATGTGGAATCGTATCCCAACTTTAAATGGCACAAGTCATCCAATCCTCTTTCTCCCAGCTGTAGTCCTAGCTGCACACGGTAGACACCAAGCGAGCTTCTTTTCAACATCTTGTCTCATGTGTGGCCACCAGAAACGTTGGCGGATTCTCCTTAACGTCTTCTCTACAGCAAAGTGCCCCCCACTGACTGGGGATGCGTGCAACTGATCCAGAATTTCCTTCCGGCTCACTACTGGAACAACGATTTGAAGTATTGGGGGTTTTCCCTCCCAGCAATACCATCGCTGGTAGAGGATGCCTTTTTGCCTTTCCTCACGGTGAGTTCGTTCCACCTAGACCAATATGCCAATACATCGGGCCCATGCTGCACTGCTCCTTCTCGCGTCACTAAGTTCGAACCAAAACTCTCAAGATCTCCTCCCGGATTATAGGGGAGCCACAGGAAAACTCTGCTAATAGCTTCGTCCTCCTGCTACATTTTCTCTACATCAGGCGTCTCTCTACTCCAAATTTTTGATTGACCATCCAGTGCATCTTCCTCCGAGTCGGCGCCTCTTCCAACTTCTTCTCGGATCATTCCACAGGATTCTCGGGTTCTTGCCAAAGCCACTTCTAGGGAAACAGGCTCAGGACAACTACCAGTCAATTCTTCTCTCTCTCCGGGAGCTCAGTCGGGTTCTTCTGACGTGCGTCTTGATAAACCGTCAGCATTGCCATGTTGGTTGCCTGCTCTGTGCACAAACATGAAGTCAAATTCCTGAAGCTTCTGAATCATCCGGAAAGTCATCCCATCCGCATCCTGTCGAAACATCCAACGCAAGCTGGCGTGGTCAGTTCTTAGGACGAATGGAACGCCCAACAGATATGGTTGGTACCACTTCATGGCCTGTATTACCGCCAAAGCCTTTTTTTGGTTTTCGAGTTTATCATCTCTGTCCTGCTTAACACTCGTGACGAAAACACCAGGGGTCGATTCACTCCATTGACTTCGTTGGAAAGTACGGCCCCAATGCTAACGTTACTGGCATCAGTGTCTACAATGAATGAGCCCAAATAGTCTGGGTACTGGAGAACGGGGGCAGTCACCAGCTCTAATCTCAACCGGTCAAAAGATTCTTGCTGAGCTGGGGTCCACTCAAATCGTGCACTCTTCTTAGTCAAATCATGCAAGGGTTTGGCGATGCTTGCAAAAGTCTTGATGAATCTTCGATAGTAGTTAGCAGATCCAATAAAAGACCGGACATCTCTCACTGTCTTAGGAACGGTCCATTCCTTAACTTTTGACGTCTTCTCGGGGTCGGGGGACGTTCCATCTACTCCGATGACGTGACCTAGGTACACCACTTGTCTCTGGAAAAGCTGACACTTCTTCGGCTTCAATTTTAAATTTGCATTACGTAACGTCACGAACACTTCTTCGAGATGCTTCAAGTGATCCTCTGCCGTCTTGCTATAGGTGAGGACATCGTCCAAAAAGATGAGATTAGTTTGGTGGAGACTCTGCTGAAATAGCTCGTCCATAAGTCGTTGGAAGGTTGCGAGCGCATTGGACAGAACAAATGGCATTCGGACATACTCATACAGACCTCCGTCTGGGGTCACAAAAGCAGTCTTATGTCTATGTTCGGCGGCTACAGGAACTTGACAATATCCACTTGCTAGATCCACAATGTGTTTCCTCTCAGAGCGTCAAACACTTGGGCTTGGTTAGGCATCGGATAGGCATCCTTCACAGTGACATCATTCAGTTTCCTATAATCCACACAGAACCTCCAGCTCCCGTCTTTCTTTTTCTGTAGTACAATTGGCGCACTATACGGACTTCTTGATGGCTGTATCACTCCTCTCTCTAACATTTTTCTAAGTTCTTCCTGGATGATTGGTATCCTAGCTGATGAGATTCGGTGTGGTGGTACCTTGATAGGCTTACTGCTACCTGTTCTAATCCGATGCTCGACCACGTCGGTAGATCCCAGCTCGGAATCATCCAAGGCAAACACGTCTCTGTATTTGATGACAAGGTCCCGCAGTGCTATCCAGTGATCTCCTCGTGCTTCCGGGGCACATTTCTTCAAAATTTGCTCGGCTTCCTGTTCAGGAGAATTTAGAGGAACAACATCCTCACCAGCTTGCATTTTGAACTAATCCCCTCAATTTAGACACGATAAGTTTTGTTGGCTTCTAGTCACCCCTTCAGCTAAGGTCTCCTCTTCCTCTTCTCTGTTGGGTCCAAAGTTATCGTCCTTCTCGCCATCCTCATCGAAGATACTCCCAGAGGCCATCATAACCTCTACTTGGTCTTCCTTGCCAACTTTTTCCAGGATCTGCTGGATCGCTTCTTTCGTTTCGGCTTCATGTGTCGGCTTCGTGTTACCATTCTGCGAAGTTCCCCACAATTTTCCGCTGTTCAACGGTATTATAGCTGACTCCACTGGGGCTATCCACAACTGGTTGGTCTGCAAATCGATTACACAGTTATGTTTTTGAAGATCCCTGAGTCCGAGAATCATTTCCGTTTTGAGTCCGTCAATTATAAGGACTTCACACTCGTCATCAATGCCACCCATTTTGAGATGAATTGTTGCTGATCCTGTAACGTTTACATACCGACCGTCAGCTGCCTCCAGGAGTCCACGGTACCGCATCAGTTTTCGCGGTTCCTTAAGTTGGTCAAATGTGGAAGATCTTATCATATTGGTTGAGGGTCCTGTGTCCACCAAAATCTCTATTGGAGTCCCATTTACCTCCCCCGTAACTGTGATACTTCCAGTTCGTTTGTCTGGTTCCCACTTCACTGCAACTTTAGGTTTGAGAAACCGTGGTTCCGGTAATTTGTTGACTGCTTCTATATCTTTTAAAGTGTCACGGTTATTAGTTGGATCTTGTTTGTTTTCGGCCGGGATGAAACCTTCTTTCCTAAATCCCTGGAGACTCCCGGCCCGTCTTAGTTTAAATGTTTCTGTTTCGGTTCGTTGCATTCTCGTGCGTAGTGTCCCATCTTAGAGCAATTGTAGCAGCGGACTCCTTGATTTGAGGTCCCAGACTGCTTCCTATCGGTGCTGGCAAAGTTCTGGCCGTAGCGGCTGGTTTCTGGGTACGGATTGAACAATCGCGGGTTTCCGTCCTGATCTACTGTTGTTTCTTTTCGTGGTCCGGGGATTACTGAGTTGACAATATTAGTCATCATTTCGGACATCCCTTTAATCATGTTTGCCCGATTCTTTACTTGTTTCTTCATCTCGTCCATTTCTACCTTCATCATGTCGGGCTCCATTTGTCCACTAACAGCTTGAACATGATGTCTTTCCACGAATTGGTCTGACTGTTGAAGGTACCTGGTGGTCGCCAACCGCCTGCGCTGCCTCATTCTAGATCCTCGACTGATTGCATCGATGTTAAGGGCCCTATCAACGGCATCATTGAACGTGTTGGGGTCCTCCCGAAGAAGCAATTCCTGTATCTCTAGATCAAACAGCCCATCGATGAACTGCTCTCGGTTCATGTTATCCCTCGTAGCTGTATTCATGGTGGCATTGGCAATTTCCCCAAGCGACCTCACCCGTCTAGAGAACTCTCGAATATCCTCTTTCTCACCCTGGGCCAAGTTCTTGAACTCTGTTCTCGCTGTCCTCGGATTCCTGTAGGGTGACATCCTCGGGTCCAAGTACATCATCATTCTTGCCAGAGTGCGAGCGGGTTGGTCTTGCTCCTGAACTCGATAGTGTCGGGGCATGGCATTAAACTCCTGCATCGCCCAACCAACAAGAAGGGTAGGTATTGTGCTTCGAGTCTGCTCATCCGTCCAATCATGTTTGTCCATGAGGTATGAAAAGTGGGCTTTCCATGAAAACCAATCGGGAGACAACGCCGACGGGAACTTTTTGGGCCTGCCAGCTGTGTTGTTGACCGCCAACTGGTTTTGAGCCACGACCATAGCCTCCGCAAAAAGCTGTCTTTCGTTTTCGCTCATTGCTTACTTATGAACTCAGGACTTCTTCGTCTTGAACGGAGCTCGGATTACTCTCCTTGCTCAACTGATTGTAAGTGTACCTCAAAAGAACTGACCCACCCAGGAGCGCCACTGTAGAATTTCGTATTTAGACTGGGTTAATAGTCGGGGAGACACTACCACCCGAAATCCTAACTTGAAAGGTTTATTTTGGTGGAAAGGTTTTCTTCAAAGTTTACTGACGGTGTCCCCGGCTTGCTCTGTCTCCGGCTCAAAATCAACTCGGTTGCTCAAAGATAAATTGATATAATTTGATAGAATAAATCAATAGATTCAAGAATAAATCAATTGGGTTTTAAGCAAAAGAAAATAATTCAAATTACTATATTTGAATTTATCACAAGATCCCAAACTCTCTAAATCAAACTGAATAAGTAAAGTTGTCTGCTCTGATATCAGCCTCACGAATCTCTCGTTTTCGGCTCTCGATATTCTTTACGAAAGTCTTTCTTCTATTAAGAAAGACCAACTTCACTTGACAACAGCTATTCCCTCTCTCTGATTTTGTTACTCAAGTTGAACTCCTCTACGAACTCCTCTACGATAACAACAACCATGTTGGTTTGCTCCCTCTTAGCAACTACTCGAATCACGACGTATTACAACGCGTGAACAACAACTTTGTTCAAACCGCTGCTATGGACAACAAATAGTCCTCACTTACGTAAAGTTCGTTATGACTTCAAAAGAACAATTGAATGACCTGAACGCCTTCTTTATACATTGCTGACTTCTATTCAAGCTATTCAAACTAGAACAATAGCAGTATCAGACTTATGACGCTACCAATTAATCAATCGGTCAAACTATGAACTCAAGAATCTAAGCCTTATTTGGAAGTCTAAAGTTCCCCCCATGGTATCTCTAAAACAAATTCCCTAGAAGTGACAACAACGGAACTTGCCTCAAGGTATGCACTAACTCCCTATCAAGTTTGAGCATGATGAGGTAAATACCGGATGATAACTAGCTTTTATTAAAATAAACCACTGAGAAAATAATTCTTTACCTACTCAACTTTTAGATCCACATTGATTTGTCCCACTAACACTCGGTTCACCAAATGGTGTTTAAATGCCAGCCAATATACATGCTAACAACTTGTTGCGGACCGATTTTTGAATTTCAAGTTGTATCCATTTTTATTGCGACATTTTGCGAGAAAAGCAGGATTTCACAAATTCTACAATCCACAATGTACTTCTGGTAAACTTTGACAGTGTTTGGGGGCACAAAATCTTATTTATTCTAAGCCTAATTATCAAACAAATGAACTGGTGATTGTACTACAATTTTCTAAAGATTACCAAAGGGAGGATTGAATACGTACTGTTGAGATATTTAGTCGCGGCCTCGCTTGGCCGCATAGGTGACTCACATTTAAATTAGCCTCCTGGGTTTAGAAACTAAACAACCTGAGAATCAAATTAATACTGCGGACGTTGGTTTGCTCCTAGCTTCATCGATTTGGTTACAAATGAGGTTTTTTTGTTCTTATAGGGAGTCATTAGTCTCTCAGAAGGAAAATTGAAATATCTTGGATGTCAAAAAAAATTCATACCTGACAGGAGGTCCGCCACTCGTGAGAAAAAAAGTTAAAAAAATTGTCAAAGACTGTTCTTCAACTAGTTTAATGGTTAGCTGCTGCTCACGTACCTGCAATAGGTCTGAATTTTTCTATCACAGGATTTTTCTTTAGGCAAAAAGCTCGTATTGTGAAATAAAGCATTACCCCTATTGGTGAAAGTTTCCGTTTTGCTTTTCTTCGGTAATTTTGGTTATAATTGGATAACACGCTGTTGTTAAACACTGACAAGAAAACTCCATTGCATGGCGCCAGAGAACAGAAAAACGGGTCACAAATAGCCTATTCAACAATTATTTTATCTAAAAAAACAAAAGCTTATCATTAAATAGCAGATCGTGACCCGGTGATTATTCTTGCCGTCAACGCAGATTTTGATGGTGTAGTGGCCTCCAAACACTGACATCTCTCATCAAAAATAGTTCAAAATGCGAGTGAGATTTCAGTTTACAATATGGAAGCAGCTGAGGATCAAAAACATAGGGTGCCTGAGCTCTTCAGGAAATATCGTTGGCGCACTGGCAGTTGAAATTCTTAAGTGTTTTCCCGGGTCGATACCGAATGGTTAACTTGTACGAACTTGCAAGTTTCTTGCAAAGAATGATTTACTTGTAAGAACTTGCAAGTCGAATTGTTAACTTGTAAGAACTAGCAAGGTGAATGGCTAACTTGTAGGTTTCTTGCAAGTTCGTACCATTCGAGCACAGCTATTATTGGTTAATTCAATTTAACATTCAGCCATTTACCGTAAAAAGCGCGTGGGAGTTAGTTGCTCTGTTTAGATAACATAATACAATTCGACCTAAGTAGACAAAATGGTTAGTTTTAGAAATTTATCAATTCAATAGAGATCCTTTTGCAATTCATTTTAAAAACTGTAGATCTCAATTAGCTTGTTCACAACCGCTTTTTAAAAAAGTTCCCATAATATTAACTTTCATTAAATTTTCAAATTCATATGTCAGTATTTTCTCAAAATAAATTAGTAGCACTTCATTTTTAAAGGCTTTTTTATGATTTAATTCACACTTTTCCAGATTCTATTTTTCCAAACATCCGTTTACATTCATGTCTGCCAACGTTTTATTTACGGTTTAGTGCGTATGTAGGTGTATGTATGTGTGTGCGTGTGTGTATGTGGGTATGTGCATGTTTATGTGTGTGTGTGTGCGCGTGCGCGTGCGTGCGTGGTGTTTGTGAGTGTGTGTGTGTGTGTGTGTGTGTGTGTGTGTGTGTGTGTGGTGTGGTGTGGTGTGGTGTGTGTGCAAATGGTTAACTTGAAAGAAATTGTAAGTCGAATGGTTAACTTGTAAGTAAATTATAAATCAAATGGTTTACTTGTAAGAGCCTTGTAAGTCGAATAGTTAACTTGTAAGAGACTTGTAAGTCGAATTGTCAGAAATATAATGGTCAGAAACCTTGTAATGGTCAGAAACCTTGTAAGTTTCTGTCAGAAATATGCAAGTTCTTACAAGATAACCATTCGGCCTCGGGTTGTTTTTAGTGTTCAAAGAGGACTCTGATAGAATATCCAAAATTTGGGACATTAGAAGATACAAATTGAAAATATCAACCAGAAGTTGTTATATTTTTATTTTCGACACCCGTGTTGAGAAAATTTATGCAAGAAATGCGCTGAAATGCGCTGAATTTTCGAAAATTTCAGCTCAAAAACATTACATAAAAATTCGCTGAAATGTGCTGAAATGAAAATGCGCAAGAAACGCGCTGAAAATTACTATTTTTTCAATAAAAAGCGCTGACTGAGAGTCGAACTTTCTCTGCAGTGCCGTAGCCATCACTCAATCAAATGCGCAATTGATTCCTGAAACTCTTCCCATTTAATTTGATTTTATAATAATAAACAACCTGTGAAAAATCGCGCTGAAATTATGTAAGAAACGCGCTGAAAATTCAGCGAATTTCATGCATATTTTTATCGCATTTATGCGCTTTTCGGCCCATTTTTTCGTTAATCGTTAATCGTTAATATAAGAGCAATTTAAATGGTTCGAAATTCAGGAATCGGTGTCAAAAAGCGTTGAAACCCACTACATAAATTTAAGAAATTCGCTGAAATTTGAAAACATTTCGTGCAAAGTTTCAGCGCATTTCAGCGTAATATTATGTAAGAATTTGCGCTGAAAATTTTGAAAAATCAGCGCATTTAAGCTCATTTCAGCGCATTCCACTCATTTCTTTCAAAAATTTAGCACATTCAGCGCATTTCTTACAAAATTATGCGCTGAAATGGCGCTAAAATCTCGACCCGGGCAGGATGGCGTATTTAATTTGATTATTTGCAATTCGTTGATCTGCTTGAATGCTGCTAAACTGCCTGCGTAAAAGTCTCTTCTCAACATTAGAAAAAATATAGTGTAAATGCTCACATAAATATAGAGCAAATTTTTGCATTCTCTCCACACCCATTGGTAGAAAAGGATATTACTTCGTCTTCAATGTGGGTTCACCCAATAGAAGGCAGCTAAGCAATGGTATTTGGCTTTCTCAGTTTGACTACTAGCCAATGAACTGAACTGTAAATGATGATTGATGTTAGCAAGGAACTACGATAAACACAGGTTACTTGCAACTTTTTTCCCCATTTTTCCTATCGCATTTTTTTGCAGTTTTTCGAAAATTTTCATTGTTGAATACCTCCTTATTATTTGGCTTTGTTTTTCAGCATGCTAGAACCAGGAAAAACTTAGTTTAAAGGTGACGTATCCATCCCATTCACCCCGCCTTGAGTACTTTTAATTTATAACCTCCATAGCTTCACATTCTACCTTTCAAATAGCTACCTAAGATATTGCAAATCCCAATTTTTAACTGTGGTTGTAAGAACACTGGAAGAGTGGCTTAAACAGATCATATCCGAATTGACAACCTGATGGGTTTTGCTCCTTGATTTCCTTGCATGTCACCGTGGTGACGTTGGGAGTGGCTCCCGCCACATACCACCTGCGGGAGGACGTCGCGGGTTCCCTGGAGAGACATTGGTGATTGAAAACGTCACTCCATCCAATTTCTGTTTTGTCAGAATGCCAAACTTCGCACACTCTTGTTATGTTCTGAAACAAATTGCCCTTTAATTCTTAAAGCCAAGTAATCAGTTTATTTTCAACATATGCTGAGCATGATACTGTCTGCCCCTGCCCCCGGAAACACAACAGAACCCACAAAGTGACCCATGTCTAGACCTCGAATAATGAAAAAACAGAACAATGGGGGGATACTGAATTAAATTACAAAAGTCTTTTTCACAGTTAAATTCGAGGCTAACTTTTTCCTAAGTCCAGCCAAATTCTTTTTATGGGTTGAGTAAAGGTCTTTTCATAGGCATTTTGGGTCAAGCATGGTCTTTTCATAGTTATCTTGGGTCGAGCAAAAGTTTTTTTGTCAGTTTGTGTGTTCTGCATTTTTTTGAGATTTTTTTTATATGCTTCTGAGCAACAGAAGCAGCAGCGGTAAAAGCCTAAACAGCATCGGACCAAAGAACACCAATTTAAAATACACTTGAAGAGCAGCTGAAGGACTTAAAATTTTTTGCTATCCTTAAGATAAAGAATTTATAGCAGCTGGACTACATTGCCACAATAGTAGCCACAACAGGCCATTATTAAAATGCGGCGTTGTTCTTTTATTCCTGTCAAACTTTTATATTATTATCATAAAAACTGATGCGAATTTTCAATAGACTGTTTGTTCTTCTAAATTTAAAAAGAAGTAGGAGCAAGCGTGCTAGCTGCGTTGTATGTAATAGTTGGCAAAAAGAACTGCACCTAAAATTATTTTCGTACCGAGACATTTTATTGCTCCGCCAAATTCCAGGACAAGTTGTTTTTGTCCAACCGAAATCCAGGGAGCTCTTCTTCATCGTCTAGGCAAATTCGTTGACGGTTGTCTTAGTTCAAGCCAAATTCGAGGACACCACTTAAAGCCCAGACAACTTCTTTTGTTACAAAAATCCACTCAGGCCAAGTTTCCATGCCTTATATCAGTCGAGGACCGTCTAATCATAAATCCTGATCTAGACTAGGAAGTCTACGGACTAAATTGGGGGAGCTCGCGGAGGGGGGGGGGGTTGAATCAACATAAGTCTTCATCGTTTTCTTTATATAATTTTTGAATTGCAGAGAAAAAATCGACGCCGAATAGATCGAGATCGAATCTTGAAATTGTCCGTAGAGAAATAAACGTTCCGAATAGTCGGAAACTAACTTCGCATACCTTATGTTTGCTTAACCTTTTTGGACAAATTTTTCAAGAGTTTGAGGAAGAAAAAAAACAAATATATGTATATTTAGAACAAAAGTCTTTTTAAAATTTAGAAATTTGGGATGTTACCCTTTTTGTCCTCCGGTATGTTACGGGTTACCTTTGACATAACATAGCAGAAATTTGATGCCTGAGTCTGATATGGCACTGGAGTCTGTAGTGAAAATAAATAAACCCATTAAGCTGGGGAGAAGGCACAAACGGAAATGATCCAATTTTTTTTCCTTTTTCATAACTGAAATTTTTATCGCATTCAGTCGCGTTTCATTTTAAAATATGAGCAGCCAATTTTTTAACTAGAAGTTTATGTTAAAAATTCAACAAAAGCTTCCAATAACATTCGGGCCATAACGATCCGGCTTTCGAAACACATCCGCATCAGCGGAGAAAGAAAAAATTTCAAATCAAGAAATCCTATTAAAACAGTGCGTTTTTGCAACAAAAAGCCCAGAAAAGCCAAGATTAAACCAACGATGTGTTTTGCTCTATTTCGCACAAAAGGATTATTTTTTAAAACTGAGTGAAATATACTTTATTCGTTTTAATTCTAAATGAAATTAGATAATAATTTAGAATTTTTTTTTTCACAGGTTCACGTTCCACCATTTTTCAAAACGAAACTCATTAAAATATGCGATAAGAAAGAGTTTTCCAAGAAACAAAATTTAACCTCTGTCTTCTTTAAAACATTCATCTAGAGAAGAATAATGAACGTATCCCACATTTTTTTAATAAACGAAACTGTGCAATCGCGACTGAAAATTATGTATTTCTCTTTCGGATGACTTTTTTGCTGACCGACTTATTGTTTAGGAGACCTGTAAAACTCAAATGTCATGGCTACCTTAGTTAAAACTATTGTATGTCTTGATTATATACAAATTTTTAACATCTGTTCTATTTGATTTTTTAAATTTATTTTTAATCACATGTCTCAATGCAACGAATTGCCTATGCAAACTATCACTGCAATAAATCATTATTCGCAGCTCAGTTGAAATCGCCAATTTAATAAGTTTTTTGTCGCCCAATTTAAGAATTTTTGAGTATCGTGATTCGAAACTGTTACAACGGAAAAAATATTTGGTTCGATGTTTTAAGTTTCTATTACTTTACCTCTAACTTTTTGAATCACCATGGAAAATCATAAAATGTAAGAAGAGGAGTTCAAGAGATTTACCAAGAGAAGCTCAAGAGACATTCATTTTTTTCCTCTAGATTTTTTGTGCCCTTCTTTAGATACGTTCTGCTTCTAAGGGCTCCACTTTCTAAAACAAAACTAGCAGTAGGTCAGTAGTATAAAACCTACATTGGTTTGTCTTCAAACTATCTATTTTATCCCTTTTGAGACGAAAAAAAAAGAACTGTTTTTGTATTTAACATGATGCAATGGAAGTCTCTAATTTTCAGCCAAGTTAGGAAAATTTCTTGGGTATTTTTAGATTACTACCAGAAGCTTTGTACACTAACATTATGAATTTCAAAACAAAAACGGTTGCAGAAAAAGCGTTGAAATGTTGCCGGAAACTCGCCCCAGGTTTATGAAATTTTCTGAAAGTCATGTAAGAAATGCGATGGAATAGAATATAGTGTTGAAAGAGAAATGCGCTGAGATAGAAAAGGTCGCTCTACAAATATAGTGCTATTTTTTCTAAAGTTTGGCATCCTAGTCAATTGATAAAATAAACAAACAAATAATCTACTTGCTGAAAGTAAAATTCTTCCTGCAGAACTTCAAATAGCAAACACTTCAAAAAATAGATTTTTCAATGTTGTCTAACAAACAAACACTCAAGATGAAAACGACTTCAGAATAACTAGAGACGTTGAGATTAATGTAAATAATCGTACACGTGATTTTTCTCTCAAAACGTAGAATCAACTAGAAATTCTTCAATTAAGAAAAATTTCTTTCGTAGATAGAATAAACTTACGAGAAAGGAAAAATCAAAGAAAAACTATATGGAAAATTTAAAAGCAGAGATGCAAAAAAGACACGGAGGAGTTTCAATGCTAAAAAACATTAAAAGCTTTTATGAGTTTATTTTTAACGGAAAATGAACGGTAGTTTTTAGTTAGTTATTTAAAGGAAAGATGCAGTATATTTGATTTATAATACTACAACTTGTAACTTAAAATTAAAATTTATTAAAATATAATATTAAAAATTACATGTCTGAGATTTGAAAATAATTGTGCTGAATTTATAGAACTTGTTCTATGCAGAAATCCCATATAACAATGCAGAGAAATGCGCTGATATTTGATGAAAATTTCAGCGCATTCAGTGCATTTCTTTTATAATTTTGGCGCATTTCGTACAAAAAATCCAATGAAACAGCGCTGACATCTCCAACCGGGTTGTAAGAATTTTTCAGTTTTACTGCCTCATTTTCTGCCGTTTTTTTTTCAATTTTGATTAATGATTTCTTTGAAAACAGAATAACTGTTCCATAAAACTCACACAATAACTGAAGAGAACACATCCTGTTGTAGCCATACAAGTGACATAACAAGCCTCAGTAGAAGGAGCCTTGAGTTTTTGGGTAGCATTGCCGAACCCTTGCAAACATGGGCACTCTGTGAAGAAGTCAGTAATGCTAAGTTGAAAACAGTTCGAAATTGGAAAAATTATTGCAGTAGCTGACACAAAAGACACAAGATTCCTGAAAAAATCCATGTTACAAAAGGAGAATTTAATAATTCATGAAGTTTTTATATAATCATTAATTCAAATTATATCCAAATTTACATCTGTTCAACTGAAAGATTTTGAAATACTATATAGCAGTACAAAGAAATTCAAAAATCTAATTGAGCCCAGTGGTACAATTTTTTTACTCTATCACTTTAATTGCCCTTCCCAATAGTGAATCATCAATTATTCATACAAACAAAAAGAACTCAAACCCTCGGCGAAGCTATGCAGCCGACAAACTTTGCTGTTAATACATATCAGATCAGTCCCATCAGCTTGAAAACTAAAAATGAACGCAAGTGGATTGAACGATAAAGATGCTACAATAAATTGGTTGAATAATTCATATAAGTTTCTCAAAGCCATCTGAGTGGAAGTTCAACGGGCCTACTTGATGCTTAATTTTTGACGTGAAACCAGTTTCATGTTACAGCGAAAAATTTATATTACGGATCCTACTTTATTCTCATGGATTTAGAATTTCGGGCATTTTCCGTTTGAGCCCTAGTACGTTATGAGTAGGTAATATTAGAAAATTTCGCCCCATGATGATAGAAGAGTGCGGAGGGGGGGGGGGGGGGTGCTGTGGTATTGGAAGTAAAGAAGTAACTCATTGGAAATTTTTATAAACGCATTTCTTTTAGAAATAAAACTTCAACATAACCAAAAAACGATGCCAGAGCGTATTCGAGCTAATGAGGGCATTGAGATATTAACCCCCAAAAAGATGTAACCGTTGAGGCGGGGGGACAAGAACAATGGGGTTTATGAGGGTATTTTAAAAGAAATTTTAAGGCATTACGATGAAATTTTAATGCAATGGAGAAAAGTTTCCGAAATTGAGCAGCTAGAACTCAACACTATGGCAAAATCTTTCTTTCTCTCTTTCTTTCTTTCTTTATTTCTTTCTTTCTTTCTTTCTTTCTTTCTTTCTTTCCTTCTTTCTTTATTTCTTTTTTTCTTTCTTTCTTTCTTTTTTTCTTTCTTTCTTTCTTTCTTTCTTTCTTTCTTTCTTTATTTCTTTCTTTCTTTCTTTCTTTCTTTATTTATTTCTTTCTTTCTTTCTTTCTTTCTTTCTCTCTCTCTCTCTCTCTCTCTCTCTCTCTCTTTCTTTCTTTCTTTCTTTCTCTCTTTCTTTCTTTCTTTCTTTCCTTCTTTCTTTCTTTCTTTCTTTATTTCTTTCTTTCTTTCTTTCTTTCTTTCTTTCTTTCTTTTCTTTCTTTCTTTCTTTCTTTTTTTCTTGCTTTCTTTCTTTCTTTCTTTCTTTCTTCCTTTCTTTCTTTATTTCCTTCTTTCTTTCTTTATTTCTTTCTTTCTTTCTTTCTTTCTTTCTTTATTTCTTTCTTTCTTTCTTTCTTTCTTTCTTTCTTTCTTTATTTATTTAATTATTTCTTTCTTTCTTTCTTTCTTTCTTTCTTTCCTTCTTTCTTTATTTCTTTCTTTCTTTCTTTCTTTCTTCTTTCTTTCTTTCTTTCTTTCTTTCTTTCTTTTCTTTCTTTCTTTCTTTCTTTCTTTCTTTTTTTCTTTCTTTCTTTCTTTCTATCTTTCTTTCTTTCTTTCTTTCTTTCTTTCTTTCTTTCTTTCTTTCTTTCTTTCTTTCTTTCTTTCTTTCTTTCTTTCTTTCTTTCTTTCTTTCTTTCTTTCTTTCTTTCCCCTGCTTTTCTTCTTCTTCCCTGGAGTCACTACACACAACAATTCAGTACTATAGAGAACATTTAGTTCAAGAGCAATTGAACGACGAAAAAAACGAACAAAAATGGTCGATTTATTTTGAAAAAACGACGCATATAACGACGAAGAAACAATCATTTCTTAAACTTCAAAGACGACTTAAACAACGGAAACTAATGAAAACGAAGAAAACGAAGAAAACGAAGTCAAAACGACGAAAACGACGATTTCTTACAAAATATTGTCGCAAAAACATTGCGCAATATACATGCTTGTTTTGTTCTGATTGACAACTGGTTAGGCATCAAACTGTAGGCAAATTCACCCCCTCTGCAATTTTCTCTCTCTCTCTCTCTCCCGCTCACATCAAAGCTTTCTACATTTTCTTTCACGCGAAACACAAATTATGAAAATGGAGAATTGATTTGAATTGGGGTCCTTCGAATCATAACCATCTCTGCTATAATACCTCAATATGGAATAGTTATCAGATATAGGGGGTCGGGGAGGTACGCTATGATCACTAGCTGGGGATTGGGGTTATAAAGGGAAAGACTTTTGAATTTATATTGATTGAAAAGCTTTTTTATTGGTTAAAGACACTGTTATTTATTGGTTATACATTGTTATCAAAACAACTTAATTTGGATGGGGGTTATCGTTCGAATGTGCTAAAAAAATGTTGTTTGTTATTTTGATTTAGATTAGATATATTAGTTTCCTTTGATTGCGAGTGTTTTGTATGATTGTAATTTGTGTTGTGTGGCTCGTGTCGAAAATCACTTCCGTTCGTTTTCGACAAAAGAAGTCATGTCAGTGACATCCTTGGCCCCAATTGTAAGATCACGAATTGTTGCTGTACTGTATGATATCGGTGTAAAATCAGCAAGATAAGAAGACAAGATAATCGATCGCAAATATAATAATCGGAAAAGGAAGTTTGGGAGGAACTAAAGGTATGAGCGACTGAAAGGGGGAAAACGAAATTGAGCAAAAGAATATCCCAAAAATAGTTTGGCATGCAATGCTTGACTATTGATCGCAAAACTTAGACATTTGATGTGAAACTTTGCAATAATGTAACTTGTTGCATCAACTTTTGGGGACGACTTGACTTACAATTCTATACCTTTTCCTATTGAAAAATAAAGTATACATCTGCTCGTGAGAACGAGAACACAAAATAACTCATTTGTTTATTAAGACTTTGCTTAGCTTGATGACTGGTCTTACTATCTCGCCATGTGGAGTGTTCAGTTTCACGGAGCGTACTACACCATCTGAACCGGGATAAATTTCTATAACTTTTGCAAGAGGCCAGAGACCTCGTGGCGTGAAGTCTTCAAGTAGCTAAACCAAATCATTTACCTTGAGGTTTTCAGAAGTTTTGTTCCACTTCGACCTAGTCTGTTGATTAGGGATGTATTCGAGAAGAAATCTATTCCAAAAATGCGAGGCTAGTTCATGAGCAGATTTCCATGACCTGGAAACGGTGACCTTTTGCGTTTCGAAAAGACCAGGAGGGTAGTTAACTGACGCTCTTCCGAGTAAAAAGTGCTTAGGCGTGAGAGGCAGAGGATCGTTAATTTCACTCGGGACATTAGTTAGAGGTCTAGAATTCATATTGGATTCAATCTCACTTACCAGTGACCACAAAATATCATCTGAAAGGGTTCTTGACACAATTACTTTATACAGAGATAACTTGAATGTCTCCACTAGGCGTTCCCAACTTCCACCGAAGTGTGGAGCCGCAGGAGAGTTAAGCACCCACTCAATTTCGACCTGAGCAAATGACTTGCAAAATCATGGGAATTTCTAAGGCTTGCAATACTGGATTGCAAAGAGTTATTTGATCCAACAAAGGATTTTCCACAATCAGAAAAGAACTTTTTTGGTTTTCCTCTACGGCTTATAAAGCGACGGATGCAATTGATTGTTGAATCTGTTGCCAAGTCGACAGCAACTTCTAGATGGACAGCGCGTACTACTAAGCACGTGAAGAAGAGTATGTATCTAGGCCTGTTTCTTCCATGTTATTTAACTGGAAAGGGTCCTACGAAGTCTACGCCTGTGGTTTGAAAAACTTGATGATTTTCTCTTGGTAATGTGAACTCTTGGAGGTCAGCCATTTGGGGGGCAGCTACTTCTTGGATCATACGTCTGCATGGAATGCATTGTCTAATTGTTTGTTTGACTACCGCCCTGCACCTAAGAATCCAATAGAGTTCCATTAATAAACTTCTAGTTTGTTCTGTGCCACAATGCATGATTGTTTGGTGAAAATGTTTTACCATTAGTCTAACACTCTGATTATTTCCATCTAGGATCAACGGGAAGCGCGCAGTTTCTAGTCTCAATGCTTTAGACAACCGTCCTCGAGCACGCAAATGCTGGTTATGATAGACGAATGGTGATAATGATACAATTCTACTGGAAGATGATACTGCAATACGTTTTCTTAAGTTCGAAATTTCCGATTTAAAATCTTGATGCTGGGCACTTTTTATCAAGTAATTGTACGCTTTTGTATAGTGTGCTAGTGACAATATGGATTCCTTTTTTCTGCATTTATCTGCAAACAAGAAGCAAAGCGCTGCAACTCTAAGTAAACGATTTCAGTTGCTGAAAGGCGATATGTCAATTTGGCATTTCAGTTCTTTTATTGGACCTGCCATTATAATTTTAACATGTTGAGCAGAAAGTAAATCTTGTTTCGGCCACGTGTTTTTATTTTGAGACAAAAAGGGTGGGCCTAATAGCCAACGTGAGTTGACATTCATCTGGTGAATGTTGTAACCTCGCGTACCATCGTCAGCAGGATTTCTGGTAAACGAAATGTAGAACCAATCTTGGGCAGAGGAAACGTCTAAAATTTGGCTAGTCTGTTAGCAATGAAGATCCGATGACGAATCTCAGGAGTCCGTAGCCAATACAAAACGGTCGTACTATCAGACCAAAAAACTTGTTTATGGATTTATATATCTATCTCATCTTTGACAAATTGAGCTAGTTGAGCACCATATACCGCAGCCTGTAATTCCAAATTAGGAATCGTCATCCGTTTTATTGGCGCGACTCTTGCTTTACCAATCACAAATGCGACTGAGACGGATTCGTCAATGTATTCAATTCGTAGATAACTGACTGCTGATAATGCTAACTCGGATGCATCTGTGAACGTGTGTAGTTCAATCGATGAAATCCGTATCTCGTTAAACAATTTGCGAGGAAGATGTACATCCTGAAAAGACGAAAGTTCTTTTTTCAGATTCTTGAAATCAGAATTCTCATCGAGGTGCAATGGCTTGTCCCATTTAGGACCGTGGTTCCATGCTGCTTGGAGAACTTTGCGGAATCTTATTGTAAAGGGGGCGATAATTCCTGAGGGATCAAAGATGGAAGCAACAAAACGAAGTAGTTTACGCTGACTCGTTTTTTCATCGAGTTTGATCTTATGGAACAATTTTGCTCTATAACAAATGTATCTGCTTCTGGAAACCAGGGCAAACCAAGAACCTTTTGACTTTGTGGTGCGGATGTTTCTGGATTAAGTCGGATATCCGGATTCAGCAGGTCAAGAACTTGATGACTTTTTGAATTCCACTTTGTCAGATTGAAGCCACCAGTAGCAAGAACCTTGCGAGTGTCATGGATAATGTTTGTAGCTTCATTTGGACTTGATACGGCAACAAACAAATCATCCATGTAAACGTTCCGCTCTATAACCCTTTGAACACTTGGATATGTTTTTGCATTGTCCTGAGCAGATCTTCTGAGCGCGTAAGATGTTATGCAGGGTGAATCTGTTGCCCCAAAAATATGACTTGTGTATTCGTAAGTCTCTATGTGTCCACTGTTGTTCCAGAGGAAGCGTAAATAGGGTCGGTCTTTAGGGTCAACTTTTACTTGCATGAACATTTGTTCTATGCCTGCGCACAGGGCAATTCGATTCTCACGAAACCTCATAATGACACCAGTTAAGTTGCTGAGCAAATCTGGTCCTTTCAGTAAATTAGAGTTGAGGGACTGAGCCTGGAAAATGCTGGAGGCATTTACAACTCTACGAACCTTACCAGGTTTATTTTCATTGGTCACTGGGTGATGAGGCAAAAAGGAGACATTATCTGTTAGAGATTCGGAATCATGCACTTTGACAACGTATCCTTTTTCCAAGTCTGCGTCCAGAGTAGCCTGGCACTTTTCCTTTAGTATCGGATTTTTTGAAAGCTATTGATCTAATTGGTCAAGTTGTTTTAATGCTAACCATTTGTTGTTCGGAAGAAATGCACCTTGCTTCCAGAGGAGACCTATTTGATAATGACCGTCAACAATTTTGGTTGTGGACTCTAAAATTTCAATCGCTCTTTTATCGTTTTCCGACAAAAGCTTTTCGGGGCGATGCAATGCTGTTGATTTCAGAAGTAGACTTTGACAGCTACCGTTGTCTAGGTATGCGTATGTTTTCACAGACTGGTTTCCATTTATCAATTGAACTGCCACAAAAGCCACCTGGCCTGTTTCAACAAATTGCACTGGTTTAACGTTTGAGTTGCTTTTGTTCATAAAACTATCGTGCAGAAGTGTGTCATGTCTTTTGCCACAGCCTTTTGAGCGGCAGACGTTTTTTGAATTACATTGATCTACATGATGATGTCCAAAACAATTGAAACAAAGCTTTTGCTTCATTACATGATCTTTCCGTTTTGGGGGACTCAGTGCTTGGAATTGTATTCATTTGTAGAGGTATTGGCAATTGTCATTGTTAGGACAACTAACGCTTTCTTTCGTCTTAGACTGAAATTGCCCTTGTTCCCTGTTACTCAGCAATTGATGCTTTGAATTCGGATTTTCATTAATTCTAGTAGAGCGCGACGTTTTTCAGGCCATTTTATGAACACCAGTGTTTTAAGAAGATGGGAGGTTTGAGTTTGTTGGTAAATCTCGGTATGCTTTTGCATAGTTTATGAGCCACTCAGCAAGCGCGTTTAAAGATGGCTGTGTCATGGTTTTTTCTAGGACGTAACGGTTCCATTCGAGTCTGACTTGATTTGGTAATTTTGTTAAAGCTATGTTCATGTTGATTGTGGAGTGAAGATCATGAATAAAACCGAGTTGTTGAAAGGTGTCGACAAGCGTTAGAAGAAATGAAGAGTACTGGGTATAACTTTCAGGATTTGATAAGTTTGGATTTCTAAAGTTTGATAATTTGTCCAGAAAAGCATTGACAATCCTCTTTGAATTGCCAAAATGTTCTTGCAGTCTTGATAGAGCTGCTGCGTATAAATGACCGTTGCAACCGTAGACATCAACTAGTGCTTTAGCTTCTCCTGTGAGCAGTAACTGCAAATGGATCATTTTTCAGCTGACGACATGGGTGATTTGTCGATAGTTGCTTTGAAAATGCTATACCATTTTATCCACTTCATTGGATCAGCGTTGAACGTTTCTGCGTGCAGTTTCGGGACAGATTTTTGGAAGCAGACTGACATCGAGCTGGTTGAACATTGGTTTGAGCTTTCCGCGTTTAGAAGTCCTCGATGATCGAAGTTATTGTTTGATGCGTTGCGAGTTGTTTCAGGGAAAATACTCTGAGGAGTGGGCCAATTGAAGGAATGTGCGTTAAGCAATGACGATGGGGCGGCGTTAGAATCAAATAGTACGCTGCTGGGTGCAGAAAAACTGACATTGTTGTTCACAGCGGGCGCTGATGAACTGACTGCATATTGCTCTTGATTGCTGATATCAAGACGAGGTTGAACTGGGTTAGTAAATTGGAAATTAGAGCTGTCCGGCGGACAATTCGGTCTTTTGGTGACACCAACACTGAGGCTGAAGTCCTCTCCACTATTTATCTGTGACTTCCCTTTGACGTATTTTTTGAAATTATCAATACATTTTTTAACTTCTATCTTAAGACGACTATGTTCGCGAGAATAATTGCTCTGTTCTGACAAATCAATCAGAATTATTAATTGAGACACTACGGTTTCAAGTTTTCGCTGCTTCTCTTCTATCTCTTCGACTGTTTCCTGTAATATGTAAACATCTTCTGAATCATCAATTGAGGAGTTTAGGTATTCAAGGTGAAAATGTACATCGTCCGTTATCAACATTTTGGAAGATTCAAGCATCTTCTGTTCTTGAAGTGTTTCTGGTTTTTCTTCAGAGAGGCTCTCTGTTGGAGCACTAGAACATTGATGAAGATTCTCCAAGATAGTTGTTTCTCTCTGGTCGCTATCGGAGTTAGCGGTTGACCGAGTGTCTACCATGACTATAACGTAGACTGTTTTCTTTACCTTGTTGGTGAAAAGTTTTTGGTTTTTGGTTTATGTAACTCACACCAGAAAAGCAACACCAAATTTATTTTCAAATTCCTGACAGCTTGACAATTATCTGGTACAAATGTTTTCTAAGGGCTACTTACCAGCGCTATCTGGGTGTTTCTACATATACCGATTACCTACCTGTTAAGTGCCTACCTGTTACCTGCTACCTAACTGCTAAAACTTATACAAATCAAGTTCAATTAAGGATTTTTAATAATCCAACTAACTAACACTTGCTACCTACCTGCAAACTTATACCAAACTTAACTACCTACAAGCTCCCGAATCTTACCTACCTGATACTTGCTACCTACCTGCTGCAATTTTTACCTACTTATACCTACCTGCAAACTTATACCAAACTTACCTACCTAGAAGTTCCCAAATTTTACCCACCTAATACCTGCTGCCTACTGCTGCACCTTGTACCTACTTATACCTAAGTTCTAATTGCCGGTAACTTTGTTGCTGGATACTTGCAATCTACCAGTAACAGCTTTTACCAATAGGTCCACACCTATTAGTGAAATGCAGAAAGGTTGAGATAGTAATCAAACTCGGTAGTAGACGAAAAGCAAAGATAGCGTGAGTGGTCTGGAAAAAAGAGACCGGGGAGTTTGGGACGGATAAAACCCCAAAACTGGAAAGCGAAGAAAGCGCGTGGGGTTGGGAAGGCAACCAACCTGTGGGGGTTTGGGGTTGGTAAAACCCCAAAAACTGAAAGCAAAGAAAGCGCGGGGGGTTGGGAAGGCAACCAACCTGGGGGGATTTGGGGCGGGTAAAACCCCAAAAACCGAAAGCAATGAAAGCGCGGGGGGTTGGAAAGGCAACCAACCTGGGGGATTTGTGGCGGGTAAAACACCAAAAACCGAAAGCAAAGAAAGCGCGGGGGGTTTGGGAAGGCAAACAACCTGAGGGGATTTGGGGCGGGTAAAACCCCAAAAACCGAAAGCAAAGAAAGCGCGGGGGGTTGGGAAGGCAACCAACCTGGGGGATTCGGGGCGGTTAAAACCCCAACCGAAAGCAAAGAAAGCGCGGGGGGTTGGGAAGGCAACCAAACGGGGGGGATTTGGGGCGGGTAAAACCCCAAAAACCGGAAGCAAAGAAAGCGCGGGGGGGTTGGGAAGGCAACCAACCTGGGGGGGGGGGGGATTTGGGGGCGGGTAAAACCCCAAAAACCGAAAGCAGAGCGCGCGGGTAAATAATAAGATAAATTTTTAAAGTTTGTCCTTTGGTCTTTTGGATCTGCTTTCAGTCTGTTGTGATATTTTGCGAACCCTCTTGCTGTTACATTTGGACTGTTTTTTGTAAAATTTCTAGATCTTTGGATACTGAAACATCAAAAAACTCATGGTGCAGATCAATTGTTTCCCATTTCAATCAATTTTTTAGATTAATACTTAGCTTTTTCAGGGGTTGAATTCGTTGCCTGATGTGGTTGGGCGTCAAAATATGTTATCAAAACAACTTAATTTGGGTGGGGGTTATCGTTCGAATGTGCTAATAAAAAATGTTGTTTGTTATTTTGATTTAGATTAGATATATTAGTTTCTTTTGATTGCGAGTGTTTTGTATGATTGTAATTTGTGTTGTGTGGCTCGTGTCGAAAATCACTTCCGTTCGTTTTCGACAAAAGAAGTCATGTCATTGACATATATGCTTTCAAATAAAAAATCAAACACGACTTATCGCCACCCTCTACTGCAAATAAATGGACTACTGTCGCCAAATTCGATCTAAAAAGTGTGGCTACATTCGACTGAATCTAAGTACTTCTCAGAAACTCAACGCTGCAATTGCATAGTTTCAAAGCTTTAAGAGGTTGTTTCCAAAGTTTGTTCCAAAGGTAGTTCCATCTGTAACGCAAACTTATATCAAAAATTAGAGTTGATTTCAGGGAATTCGTTACTGTATCCTAAATTAAACTGAATAAAACTACAAAGATACATAAAATGTTCCCCATGAAGAAAATTGTTTAAAAAAGTATAATCTGGGCGGCGAATGGGCCAAAAAATTTAGCGGTAAGGGAGTTTTTGTAATTTTTTCTTTATGTTTGAACAATTGTACGATCTCCAATCAATTGGACGTAATGTTTTACTTTTAGCAACAATCGGAAAAGATTATGACTAAAACGACAAATAGCCACGTGTCTGAAGCCATAATAAAACGAGAACAGAAACCAAAGTTCCGTCAAAACTTTCTTGCGACCGAAGTTTGAAGACAACAAACATATCGAATATTAAAAAATATTGCCTAAGGTAGCCTCGGGAATCACACCAAACCGTCAACACAAGGTTCAATAACGAAGCAGAAAACATCATTAGAAAGAAACCGCAAATTATATCAAAAAATGAAATCAATGGACTGAATCAACTTCTATCGCTCCTTGCACGAAAACAAAGCTACCTATTCAACTTGAACCATTTTGCAGCACTTGATCATGACATTGTGGAGTCCAAAAAAAGTTGACGACAAACTGACTCACAACATTGACGTTAAAACGCCCGGAGAAACAACTCTAGTTTAGGCCTCATTACTCTCAGAAAGTTCATTTACAATGTTTCCAATTGCAGAAAACGTGAAAAACTTTTAGTAAAAGAGCAAGCCGAGTTGATAGCGGTGAAAACGCTGTTCTCCAACTGTTTACCATGACATATGTCAGAAGATCGTGATGAAACGAATAGCAACAAGTAAAAAAAAACATTATTGAACAAGAACTCTCTTTTGCATCGTGAGAAGATTAAAAGGAACAAACGTTTTTTGAACAAGTGTTACGTTTTTTGAACAAGTAGATGAGAAAGCTAAGTGAAGTACTACAGCGGCATCTGCAACAAGAAAGTCAATGTATGAGAGCAGAATTACAGCATCCTTGCAAAAAAACGATTTTCTTTCAAACAGCTATTCATACAAAATTTGCGAGAAAATGGTTTTCTTGTGTTCCTTACAGGATTATGCTTCGTAAAAAAACTCGGTAACATAGGAAGCGTTCATTTGCCTGCAATTGAATGAAAAACAACCAAACTAAAGTTGCCGACTCGTAGGAACAGAATTTCAAGACAACAAAGATTGCGTTGATTTTTCAATCACATCAAAGGATAGATCATCATTCATCAACCTAAGGGCATCTGGCAAATTGCCATTGAGTTTCATTGACACCAGTCAGTTGTACACATTGATCAAAAAATAAGCAAAAGACCCAGATGACAAAAAACCATCAAGCGTTGATCGCAATTGCCCACAGGATCTCATTATTGACAACAACAGGCTTAACGGAACAGGCTAAAAATTAGAATCATTTACAGGTTTTCAAGGTTTGGTTCTTTTGTTTCGGAAAACATCAAGTTGAAACGAATCATGCAAAAAACAGAACTTTTTTGTTGGAACAGAAGCAGAGAATTGGCATCTTTCCTGGGAAATAGGGAAAAGTCCAACCTAAAAAAAATTGGACAAGCGATGAATAAACTTTGACAGCAACTTTTCAGAGAAAAAACAAGCGGAGCCTTGAAGGTTGTCTCATTTTGCAATTGTCAATCAGAGACAGCACAAATCAGTGGGCGGACGACCTTTAGCGAGCAAACAGGCACCTAAGAAGCTCTTTATTCAGACTAGAAAAACAACTTGATCTCTATTAATGATACAATGTCTTGATAGAAAAGTATGGGACACTTGGTGATTTGGAACAAGTACAATGTAAGAGCTTACTTTACTCAACGATATCATAATATCCGTGTCATTGCAGTGATTTTAAGGATACAAGTACGGCAATCCATTTCTTTTTGGTCGCTTTTTAATGGATCTGCCGAGACGAAAAGTTGTCTTTCCCCTAATGCAGACTGATGAATGGAGCAAAAATTCAGGAAGCCTTGTTCAGCATTCGGATTCGATTCCACTTATTTCGTTTTTCACATCAGCAGTCATTTCAGAGATTTATTGGCAAGTGGATCGCTTTTGATTGAGAGACCCTCTTTCAGAGGCAATTGAAACGTATCGATTGACAAGAGTAACGTATGATGTTGCTTCATCCTGGTATCATTCAATTCTACCTCTAAAACTTCCAGCTGAAAAAGCGACATAAGATAAACATCGCTTGCCCATGACAAGCAATATGACCTCACTGGTTCGACCATTTTTCAGGCCACACAAAAACGTCAGAACGCTCTAATGGAAGCTATTGCCAATGTGTTTTGACATAAGGAAATTTTCTAGTGAGTTGCTGCTTGACTGGCTGTTGTTTTCCAAGAAACTGAAGTGCAAACGGTTATCAAAACGGAAGATTACAAAATCAAGACACTCAGCGTAATTTTGAATCCATTTCATGATCACTTTGGGTTGATTGTTCAAAATGATGTGGGAAAATCTAATACTAAAAAGATAGATTTTATCAGAGGTTATACGTTTATTTGATCCGCTTGGCTGGCTTTCACAGACAACTATTCAATAAAAGTTGTTTGTCTACCTACTGTGAATGAATTAGCTTGATTTGGATCAAAAACTCAAAATTGGCATTCTACAGTAATACATGCCACTTCGAGACTCAAAGACAGTCCTTCAATCTAAAGACATGAGACACAATTAGAATAACGGTTTCATGTCTTTTGCGATGCATCAAAAACAACCCACGCTGTCGTTATCTCCTTCAAACATAGACGTGAGGACTGTATCGCCCAAAAACATTTTCTGCAGAGACGCGGGTATCTCTATTAAGTTGGTTTGTGTCCCACGCTTGAATTTCAGTACAGCTCTGCTTGACGTTAAACTGGTTGAGGCAATGTCTGCTGCAATTTTTCCGAGGCCAAAGATATTGGCCTTTTCTGCTTCAACTCTTACAATTGCTTGGCTTTAGTTCTATCTACCTTTTTACAAACCGTGTTTATAGAATACAAGAAATAATTTCAGCCGCTAATTGGAAACATGTACCTACGCAAAAACAATCCTTCTGACAGTGCTTCGCAGAGAATTGCAGCCACTTACTTGTCGCAGCTTAGGTTTTTGAGGAATGAAGCTGAATGGTTGAAACAGCAAAAAAGTTGTTGGCGCTGGCATAGTATTTTAGCTACCGCTTCAATGGAAGGGGATGTTGAAGCCACCAACCTGACAGTGGTTTGATAGACAACTGAGAACAGGATTTCGATAATGATAAAACGGCATTCTTCAATACACAAAGCGACAAATGTTTTATGAGAAGTATTAGGACGAGGACTTGAAGTGCTACACAGAAAAACGTGTTCACATGGAAAAAACGGCGCACAAAAAATTTCTGAAACCAGCTGATGGAACAGAAAGCACTTCATGTCATAACTGTCATAACAGCGCTCACCAATAGTCATTATCTTTCATTAAAAGCTCAAGTTTTCTCCACACATCAACATCATTGTTGAAAAAATTCAACAAACTACTATCGACAACAACAACACAAACATCCGACAAGGAGGTATTTATTGACATCATACACAGACGAAACCAGAGAATTAGGAAGATTTGGTGATATAGTTAGGGCCGACGGTCTTGGTAACATTGTTAGTGCTGAGAGCAAAATAACAGTTGGGAACTCATTCCGCTTTAAGAATGCTGTCTATGACTTGACGGCCTCTGGCCTATATTGCAATGTCAGCACAAGGACGTCAATTCATCTCAATGATGTTATTGGTAGGGTCGTTGGCCCAGGTTTTTGAACGCCGGGTTCGACGAAGAAACCGAAAACTCAAATCTACCCATTGATGGTGTTGGTAAGACCAGAGGCCCAAGTATTGAAATCGAATAACAATTGTTCATATATTTTGGAGACTGACGTTTTTGTTTCTGTGACATAATTGGTTAGTGACCATGATTAGATGCCTTCTAAAAAGATATTTCATTATATCGTTATTGTGTTTCCCCCGTAAAAATTGATGACAGCAAGCCAAAGAAAATTTTAGGTGTCTGTCAAGAAATCGTTTTTTGTTTTTCATTGTTTTTGGACGTCTTATTTTGTTCTATCAAAACAAAATTTAATCTGAACAAACTTTGTTGAGATGCAGAACGTTTATTGCGTGTATCGCAAATACATCTGTCTCAAACTGTTTCAAGAGTTGCGACACAAACACTTTACAAGAAATCTCTCAAATGCTGAACGAACCTGCAAAATTTTGCGCTGAAAACTTTATTTCTACATTGCCATCAATCAAATTTCTAAAAATATTTCCGAAGAAATCTAGTCCGGGATTCATATCTATCAGTGATTAAAGTAATCACATATTTGATTCAAAATTACTTTTCTTCAAAAACACCACGAACATATTAAAAAATACACATATACAAAACATTTGATAGTTTTAAATAACTTTCGATTGGCAATTTTACAGATGTATTGAACATTCCCTGGGTTGAGCAACCAACGCTAAAAAACGCAAAAGTATGTAAGAATTGCGTTGAATGCGTTGAATTTCATATAGGATCAACGCTTGAGCGTTGGTCTTACATAAATTCAACGCATTCAACGCCAATCTTACATATTTTACGTTGAGTTTAGCCTAGATCCTACGTATTTTGCGTTGAATTTAGCGGAGATCTTGCATATTTTGCGTTGAATTTAGCGCAGATCTTATATAATTTGCGTTGAATTTAGCCCAGATCTTACATATTTTGCGTTAAATTTAGCGTAGATCTGAAACTTTTTGCGTTGAAATTAGCATTGATCTTTTATTTTTCGCTTTGAATTTAGCTTAGATCCTATGTATTGCGTTGAAATTAGCAAGGAACTTACATAAAATTAACGCAATCAACGCCAATCTTACATATTTTGCTTTGAATTGAGCGCAGATTTTACATATCTTCAACGCATTCAACGCCAATCTTACATAATTTGCGTTGAATTTAACGCATTGACGCCAATCTTACATATTTTGATGTTGATATAAGCGTAGACCTAACATATTTTGCGTATAATTTAGCATAGATCTTAAAGATTTTGCGTTGAGTTTAGCATTGATCTTTTATTTTTCGCGTTGAATTTAGCTGAGATCCTATATGTCTTGCGTTGAAATTAGCGTAGAACTTACATAAAATTAACGTAATCAACGCCAATCTTACATATTTTGCTTTGAATTGAGCGTAGATTTTACATATTTTTAACGCATTCAACGCCAATCTTACATAATTTGCGTTGAATTTAACGCATTGACGCCAGTCTTACATATTTTGATGTTGATATAAGCGTAGACCTAACATATTTTGCGTATAATTTAGCATAGATCTTAAAGATTTTGCGTTGAGTTTAGCATTGATCTTTTATTTTTCGCGTTGAATTTAGCTGAGATCCTATATGTCTTGCGTTGAAATTAGCGTAGAACTTACATAAAATTAACGTAATCAACGCCAATCTTACATATTTTGCTTTGAATTGAGCGTAGATTTTACATATTTTCAACGCATTCAACGCCAATCTTACATAATTTGCGTTGAATTTAACGCATTGACGCCAATCTGACATATTTTTATGTTAGGATTAGCGTAGACCTAACATATTTTGCGTATAATTTAGCGAAGATCTTAAAGATTTTGCGTTGAGTTTAGCATTGATCTTTTATTTTTCGCGTTGAATTTAGCTGAGATCCTATATGTCTTGCGTTGAAATTAGCGTAGAACTTACATAAAATTAACGTAATCAACGCCAATGTTACATAATTTGCGTTTAATTTAACGCATTGACGCCAATATTACAAATTTTTTTGTTGAATTTAGCGTCGACCCTAAAAAAATTGCGTTAAATTTAGCGCAGATCATAAATATTTTGCGTTGAATTTAGCGTTGATCATTTATTTTTCGCGTTGAATTTAGCTGAGATCCTATAAATGTTGCGCTGAAATTAGCGTAGAACTCTCATAAATTAACGCAAACAACGCAAATCTTACATATTTTGCTTTGAACTTAGCGTAGATCTTATTAATTTTGCGTTGAATTTAGTGTGAATCTTTTTAATTTTGCGCTGGATTTGGCGTAGACCCTACATATATTTAACGCATTCAGCGCCAGTCTTACATAATTTTTTGTTAAATTTAGCGTAGATATTACAAATTTTGATTTAATATTAGCGTAGATTTTACATATTTTAAACGCATTTGACGCCAATCTTACATATTTTGCTTTGAATTTAGCGTAGATTTTACATATTTTCAACGCACTCAACGCCAATCTTACATAATTTGCGTTGAATTTAACGCATTGACGCCAATCTGACATATTTTTATGTTGAGATTAGCGTAGACCTAACATATTTTGCGTATAATTTAGCGTAGATCTTAAAGATTTTGCGTTGAGTTTAGCATTGATCTTTTATTTTTCGCGTTGAATTTAGCTGAGATCCTATATGTCTTGCGTTGAAATTAGCGTAGAACTTACATAAAATTAACGCAACCAACGCCAATCTTACATATTTTTATGTTGAGATTAGCGTAGACCTAACATATTTTGCGTACAATTTAGCGTAGATCTTAAAAATTTTGCGTTGAATTTAGCATTGGTCTTTCATTTTTTGCGTTGAATTTAGCTTAGATCGTATATGTCTTGCGTTGAAATTAGCGTAAAACTTACATAAAATTAACGCAATCAACGCCAATGTTACATAAATTGCGTTCAATTTAACGCTTTGACTCTAATATTACAAATTTTTTGTTGAATTTAGCGTCGACCTTACATATTTTGCTTTAAATTTAGCGCAGATCTTAAATATTTTGCGTTGAATTTAACATTGATCTTTGATTTTTTGCGTTGAATTTAGCTGAGATCCTATAAATCTCGCCTTGAAATTAGCGTAAGAACTTTCACAAAAAATTAACGCAATCAACGCCAATCTTACATATTTTCCTTTGAATTTAGCGTAGATCTTACATATTTTGCATTGAACTTAGCGTAGATCTTACCAATTTTGCGTTGAATTTAGCGTGAATCATTTTAACTTTGCGTTGGATTTGGCGTAGACCCTACATATATTTAACGCATTCAGCGCCAATCTTACATAATTTTTTGTTAAATTTGGCGTAGATATTACATATTTTGATTTAATTTTAGCGTAGATTTTACCTATTTTCAACTCATTCTTTGCCAATCGGGCATAATTTGCGTTGATCTTACATATTTTTATGTTGAATTTAGTGTAGAATTAACATATTTTGTGTAAAATTTAGGTTAGATCTTATATATTTTGCGTTGAATTTAGCATTGATCTTTAATTTTTCAAGTTGAACTTAGCTGAGATCCTATAAACGTTGCGTTGAAATTAGCGTAGAACTTCCATAAAATTAACGCAATCAACGCCAATCTTACATATTTTGCTTTGAATTTAGCGTAGATCTTAAATATTTCGCGTTGAATTTAGCATTGATCTTTCATTTTTTGCGTTGAATTTAGCTTAGATCCTATATATCTTGCGTTGAAATAAGCGAAAAACTTACATAAAATTAACGCAATCAACGCCAATCTTACATATTTTGCTATGAATTTAGCGTAGATCTTAAATATTTTGCGTTGAAATTAATATTGATCTCTTATTTTTTGCGTTGAATTTAGCTTAGATCCTATAAAGGTTGCGTTGAAATTAGCGTAGATTTTTCACAAAATTAACGCAATCAACGCCAATCTTACATATTTTGCTTTGAATTTACTGTAGATCTTACATGTATTGAGTTGAACTTAGCGTAGATCTTACAAATTTGTGCGTTGAATTTAGTGTAAATCATTTTATTTTTGCGTTGGATTTAGCGTAGAATTTACATATATTTAACGCATTGAACGCCAATATTACATAATTTTTCTTGAATTTAGCGTAGACCTTACATATTTTGCGTTAAATTTAGCGTAGATCTTAAATATATTGCTTTGAGTTTAGCATTGATCTTTCATTTTTTGCGTTGAATTTAGCTTAGATCCTATATATCTTGCGTTGAAATAAGCGTATAACTTACATAAAAATAACGCAATCAACGCCAATCTTACTTTTTTTGCTTTGAATTTAGCGTGGATCTTACAAATTTTGCGTATAATTTAGCGTAGATCTTAAAAATTTTGCGCTGAGTTTAGCATTGATCTTTTATTTTTCGCGTTGAATTTAGCTGAGATCCTATATGTCTTGCGTTGAAATTAGCGTAGAACTTACATAAAATTAACGTAATTAACGCCAATCTTACATATTTTTATGTTGAGATTAGCGTAGACCTAACATTTTTTGCGTATAATTTAGCGTAGATCTTAAATATTTTGCGTTGAATTTAGCATTGATCTTTAATTTTTCGCTTTGAATTTAGCTTAGATCATATATATCCTGCCTTGAAATAAGCGTAGAACTTACATAAATTTAATGCAATCAACGACAATCTTACATATTTTGCTTTAAATTTGGCGTAGATCTTAAATGTTTTGCGTTGAACTTAGCATTGATCTTTCATTCTTCGCGTTGAATTTAGCTGAGATCCTATATGTCTTGCGTTGAAATTAGCGTAGAATTTACATAAAATTAACGCAATCAACGCCAATGTTACATAAATTGCGTTCAATTTAACGCTTTGACTCCAATCTTACAAATTTTTTTTTGTTGAATTTAGCGTCGACCTTACATATTTTGCTTTAAATTTAGCGCAGATCTTAAATATTTTGCGTTGAATTTAACATTGATCTTTGATTTTTTGCGTTGAATTTAGCTGAGATCCTATAAATCTTGCGTTGAAACTAGCGTAAGAACTTTCCTAAAATTAACGCAATCAACGCCAATCTAACATGTTTTCCCTTGAATTTAGCGTAGATATTACATATTTTGATTTAATTTTAGCGTAGATTTTACCTATTTTCAACGCATTCTTTGCCAATCTTGCATAATTTGCGTTGATCTTACATATTTTTATGATGAATTTAGTGTAGAATTAACATATTTTGTGTAAAATTTTGGTTAGATCTTATGTATTTTGCGTTGAATTTAGCATTGATCTTTTATTTTTCAAGTTGACTTAGCTGAGATCCTATAAACGTTGCGTTGAAATTAGCGTAGATTGTTCACAAAATTACCGCAATCAACGCCAATCTTACATATTTTGCTTTGAATTTACTGTAGATCTTACATGTATTGAGTTGAACTTAGCGTAGATCTTACAAATTTGTGCGTTGAATTTAGTGTAAATCATTTTATTTTTGCGTTGGATTTAGCGTAGAATTTACATATATTTAACGCATTGAACGCCAATATTACATAATTTTTTCTTGAATTTAGCGTAGACCTTACATATTTTGCGTTAAATTTAGCGTAGATCTTAAATATATTGCTTTGAGTTTAGCATTGATCTTTCATTTTTTGCGTTGAATTTAGCTTAGATCCTATATATCTTGCGTTGAAATAAGCGTATAACTTACATAAAAATAACGCAATCAACGCCAATCTTACTTTTTTTGCTTTGAATTTAGCGTGGATCTTACAAATTTTGCGTATAATTTAGCGTAGATCTTAAAGATTTTGCGTTGAGTTTAGCATTGATCTTTTATTTTTCGCGTTGAATTTAGCTGAGATCTTATATGTCTTGCGTTGAAATTAGCGTAGAACTTACATAAAATTAACGTAATTAACGCCAATCTTACATATTTTTATGTTGAGATTAGTGTAGACCTAACATTTTTAGCGTATAATTTAGCGTAGATCTTAAATATTTTGCGTTGAATTTAGCATTGATCTTTAATTTTTCGCGTTGAATTTAGCTTAGATCATATATATCTTGCCTTGAAATAAGCGTAGAACTTACATAAAATTAATGCAATCAACGACAATCTTACATATTTTGCTTTAAATTTGGCGTAGATCATAAATGTTTTGCGTTGAATTTAGCATTGATCTTTCATTCTTCGCGTCGAATTTAGCTGAGATCCTATATGTCTTGCGATGAAATTAGCGTAGAATTTACATAAAATTAACGCAATCAACGCCAATTTTACATAAATTGCGTTCAATTTAACGCTTTGACTCCAATCTTACAAATTTTTTTGTTGAATTTAGCGTCGACCTTACATATTTTGCTTTAAATTTAGCGCAGATCTTAAATATTTTGCGTTGAATTTAGCATTGATCTTTTATTTTTCGCGTTGAATATAGCTGAGATCCTATAAATCTTGCGTTGAAATTAGCGTAAGAACTTTTTAATAAAAATAACGCCATCAACGCCAATCTTACTTTTTTTGCTTTGAATTTAGCGTGGATCTTACAAATTTTGCGTTGAATTTAGCTCAGATCTTACATATTTTGCGTTGAATTTAGCGTAGATTTTACATTTTTTCAACGCATTCAACGCCAATCTTACATAATTTGCATTAAATTTAACGCATTCGACGCCAATCTTACATATTTTGCGTCGAATTTAGCTTATATCTTACATATTTTGCGTGGTTGAATTTAGCGTACATCGTATTTAAATTTTACCGGCGCCGAAATAAAGTTGAAGAACTGGGTGTTCTGGAACACAGATGAGATGGTATATTTCTACAAATTGCCTTCAAATTGGAAAACTAGTTTGATTTCGGGTCAATTTTGAGAGTTTAAATTGCAAGATAAGGCGAAATTAAGGCAAAGCTGGTCATAACTTTGTCCAATCAGAGGTCAGTTGACAAGAATGGTAGCAAATATCCACTCGGAATGCGGGATAATACTGGCAAACACACTTCCTGTTGAACAGGCTGGGGCAGAGTTCGCATTTGGCACTGATGGGTGGGGGAGAAAATAACTGGCTACTCCATACAGACATGCCAGAGCAACATGATCACAAGTGAACGAAAACAAAGGGTTCCCCTCATCCATGTAACACAAATTGGTCCCGTCTATCATTGGCTCTGTGCATATATTATTGGAAGTACAACTCTGGAAATTAAAAGGGTCGATGTTTTCGAACACGGATTCGTAGAAAAATGTGTGTTGTATTTTGTCAGGAACTTTAATATCGGGGGGTAAAACGACCGACCCGAGGCCGCAAGAGCCCAAAACGGTTCCCAGATCGGGTGAGTGATTGCATGGAGGCAGTATTCGGTGAAGAGGGTAGCTGTGGTTCACTTTGATCAGGGCAATGTTGTTCACGGGTTTTTCCACCAACATCAAACTATAAACACACACAGTTGAGGATAAACACTTAATTTTTGGTACACCGGCCGAGGCGTACACCCGTATTCCACCGTTATTAAGCGAGAAGACTTATTTAGTGCATCTGATCAGACTACCGCGTGCTTTCGAGACGGTTTACGGTCCGAGGAGTTTACCGAAAAATATCGGGGAAAAGAGTGTAAAGAGTGTAAAAAAAATATTTTTACACCGTTAGTGCTACCCTTAATAAGGGTGGAAAAAGTGTAATTTAAGAGTGTAATTATAAGAAAAAGAGTGGAAGAGTGTAATAAAAAGATTTAATGGTGTAAAAAAATAAGTTAAAGGTGTAATTAAGAAGAGTGTAATCGTAAGAAATTACACCGTTATTCCAACGTTAAATCTTTTTTACACTCTTAAATTACACTTTTTCCACACTTATTAAGGGTAGCACTAACGGTGTAAAAATATTTTTTTTACACTCTTTACACTCTTTTCCCCGTTATTTTTGGGGAAAACCCTCGGCCCGGGTATATTCACACTAAGCACTCTAGACGTGCGAGGATGATTATTCTTGAAAATAACGCTAATCTTGCAAGACGCAAGATCCGGATGCTTACCTCGCAAGAATCTTACAAGAATCTTGGAAGATAGACGTCAAAAGTTTAAATTTCAAAGTCTGAATCACTCGAAGATCGTGTTCTGGCATGAGTTAACCCAACTGCCTGAAACCAGAAAACGGTTCAAAAGAGAAGTATTTGCCAGGTAGCATGTGCCTAAGTAACTATCTGTCGGTTGTTAGTTGAGAGAAAAAACGTCATAAATGTCAATTGTACGTTTTCCATTGCGATAGCATAACTTTTTTTCACTGATTAAATGTGTACCTGGCAAAAATCATAAAAGGTCAGTTTTGTCAACCTTCCAATCGTTCCGGACGATTTCCATTGCAGAATCGCGCCCCTACTGTAATTTATACACAGTTAATCTCAACTTCACTATCAATGACGTATTTAAGAAACTCGTTTGAGAAAAATTTTCCGTGGTCATTTGATTGGATATAACTGCCCAAAAAAATGTGAATAGATTGTTAAGAACTAAAAAGGTGATAAAAAAGCCTCCAGAGCCTTCCAGCGTGTGATACATAATATTTTATTCCAGTTTTTCTCCTTTAAATGGGACGTTTCTGTGAATCCAATCATTTTGAATCATTATCACGTAGAATGTTCCTAATTAACAATCTGTCTACAATAAGTGGAGAAGGAAAAAGACGTATATCCTGTATAAATATCGATTCTACGTCTTTTATTGAGATAGTATAACGTTTTTCAAGAATTAAGTGTATTCCTGGCGAAAATCAT
>NC_134474.1:83170-128170 GCF_964194025.1 Convolutriloba macropyga | reverse complement strand
ACCCCCCCACACCCCCCCCCCCCCGGGGGGGACTGTCGTCCACCCTATTACTACTTATATGGAGTTGTTTTTTGAGCCACATTCAGTGTCACCATATCTTTCGGGGAATTATTACCAGAATGATAGAGTGTTTGGCGTTTTAGCTGCTCTCATTGCAGGTGCCGCACTGCCCGTAGCCAACAATTTTTCCTGGCCGCCTGCAAAGTGAACTACAAAAATACCCGTATTCGCCCCTAGATCCTATTCCTAATCTTAATACATTAGGGACGACCCTAAGCGGTCAAAGCCGCTATAACCAATCTTAATACATGGGGTCATCACCCCCCCCTCCCCCCCCCCTCCCGGGGACTGTCGTCCACCCTATTACTACTCATATACTCGAACTGCTTGTAGCTTAGAATGATAATCGATTTTTCGGATCTTTTGAACGAAATTTGTCCGCCTGTATCTGACCATAGTCGAACGGGTATTTTTTCTTGCCAACGTATTGATATTCAAAAACAATTTGTGTACACAAAACTCAACTCGTTCCCTTCCAGGATGTCAAATGGATAATCTGCCACGTAGGCATTTGATTCATCATTGTACTTCATGACGATGCTTCCTAAAGAATCCAGCATTTTAAAACCAATTTGTGTTTCGTTTTCAGTATATATAGGAAAACTAAAATACATAGAATTTCTTTGTTAGCAAACATGATTTCATCATTTTTTCCAAATGAAACCTTGTTTTTGTTGGGTTCATAATTCAAATTGCGCATTCTTGTTACCGTTTTCAATAGGATACTTATATACCCCAGATTTTCATAGACTACATATTAGAACTCCTTTTAAGAAGCTCTGTCCTCTGAAAAGTTTGAGAACAACTCCCTCTGGTATACTCTTTTGATAAAATTTGTAACCATGAGCAGACAATTTGATAACATGATTGGGGCATACTTGGTTTATCTTTGCTGAAAAGATTCACTCACAATTACTCCAATTACTCTCCAGACGCCTTAAAAACATATTTGTTATCAAAGTTTTTCCTGAAAATTGCCGAATTGTTTAATGGGAATATTATCAAAGAAGCAGATGGAACTAGAGAAACAGTAAACTCAATCAAACGTCGTTGGGTCACTGCTATTATCCACAAATTTAACCAGTTATTATCCAAAAAATTTTGCTGGAAGGGCTCTTGGTTGGAATTGGTTAAGCTGTAACTTAATTTTTTCGGTCGGTGTATGGTAAATCTCAAATATTCAGTTTGTGAAGGTTTGTTTCAAAATTTTTCGATAAAGTATATCAGCTTTAGACATTCTCTCAAATTCTGAGGCATAGGCACTTGGACGGACAGCTGTGTTTTGTGTTAGTTTTGTTGCTTGATTGGCTCTAGAGGTTTTGCAATTGGTCATTCTACAAAGATGTCCACTTGTCTTCATTACATATGCCAATCAAACTTTTAAGCGACTGAAATTTCTCTCTGCAAACCCAAATATTTTAGCTAAAGTTTTGATAAATCTCAATTTTTTGGTTTTGTGTAATAAAATCTGTGCACACATGTCAGATGAATCCCTGCCAGCATGTCAGATGAATAATCGCCAATGTAGACATTTGATTAATGAATTCTTGTTGTCGTTTTCATAGTGTACTTATATACTCCAGATTTTCTTAGTCTCCATATTAGAACTCTTTTTAAAGCGCTCCCTTCTCTGAAAGATTTGAGAATGGCTCCCTCAGGCATACTCTTTTCATTAGGTTTTTAACTTTTCGCAGACAATTTTTAACATGAGTGGTGCTAACTTCGTTTAACTTTGATGGAAAGATTCCCTCACAACTACTCTCAAGACGGCTTATAAACAGATTTTTTACCGAAGTATTTCCTGAAATCTGCCAAAGTGTTCACTGGGAGCATGTTCCTAGAAGAAGATAGAACTAGAGGAACAGTATACTCAATCATCAAATTTAACAATTTATTATCCAAAAAATTTCTCTGAAATGGTTTTTAGTTGGAATCGATCAAGCTGTAATTGTTATAATTTTTGGTCGGTGTATCGTAAATTTCGATACATTGGTCGGATGTATCGTAAGTTTTATCAGCTTTATACAATCTCAAAAATTCTGAAGCTCAGGAGATTGGACGAACAGCTATGTTATGTGCTAGTTTTGGGACTAGTAGATGTCATTTTCTCTTCATAACATTTGCCAATCAATCTTTTAAGCGACTGAAAATTTCTCTCTGTAAAACCAGATTTTTTAGCTAAAATTTTGATATCTCAATTTTTTTGGTTTTTTGTAATAAAATCTTTGTACACAAAACTAAACTTTTTCCCTGCCAGCATGTCAGATGAATAATCTGCAACGTATAGACATTTGATTCATGAATTCTTGTTGTCGTTTTCAGAAACGTCGTTGAGCTGCTGTCGTTGAGAAAGTTGTCGTTTCAGAACTCTTTTAAAGCGCTCTGTTCCCTAATAGGTTTGAGAACGCCTCCCTCAGGAATACTGTTTTGATAAAAATTGTAAACTTGCTCAGACAATTAGATAAAATGATTGGTGGTAACTAGCTATTTTTGATACACAGTGGTAAAGGACGGACAAGCATGAGGAACGCAGTGGTTCGAATCACCCATCGTTGAATAGATGTAACATCCACGCTAGAAAATGCGTAGTTACGCAAGGTCTCCGCCTAGGCAAGGTCTCCGCAAATATTTTTAAGGTCTAAGCTTTGAAATTATACAAGCAGGAACGCAGAAATCAACGCCTTTACCGCAAAATTATGTAATAAAAAAGGCGTGCATTTTCTAATTTGTCAAGCTATTTACCGTTTATTTTACATAAGTTCGCCAAAATTACTCGGCCCGGGTGGCTTCGAAGATTTTCCATCTGTTATCAAAGATTTTATTCATCAGTTTTTATATCAATGGGCTTCTGAAGCGATAGAAAAATCCCTTAGGGGAGTAGCCACATTTGAATTCTAAAATTTCCTCTCTCAGTACACAGTTTGTGCGAAGACAATTATAATTAGGTATACAAAACTTAAAAGCTTGTTCAGTTCGGTTAGAACTAACTTGTCAGGGAAGAATATGTTGTTGACATTGTCTGTTACTGACATATTGTACCAGCAATTGTGCTCACGCACCACAATGTGATCTGCTAAAACATGATAATGTTTGTAACTTTTAAAAAAAATCTCTAGAAACATTTTTGAGTAATTGTATCTGTGTGTGTTTGGGGTTAATGTGTGAGTGTGTGTGTTTGCGTTTGTTTGTTTTTTTTATTGTTTTTTGTTTTTTTGTTTGTTTGTTTGTTTGTTTGTTTGTTTGTTTGTTTGTTTGTTTGTTTGTTTGTTTGTTTGTTTGTTTGTTTGTTTGTTTGTTTGTTTGTTTGTTTGTTTGTTTGTTTGTTTGTTTGTTTGTTTGTTTGTTTGTTTGTTTGTTTGTTTGTTTGTTTGTTTGTTTGTTTGTTTGTTTGTTTGTTTGTTTGTTTGTTTGTTTGTTTGTTTGTTTGTTTGTTTGTTTGTTTGTTTGTTTGTTTGTTTGTTTGTTTGTTTGTTTGTTTGTTTGTTTGTTTGTTTGTTTGTTTGTTTGTTTGTTTGTTTGTTTGTTTGTTTGTTTGTTTGTTTGTTTGTTTGTTTGTTTGTTTGTTTGTTTGTTTTTTTTGTTTGTTTGTTTGTTTGTTTGTTTGTTTGTTTGTTTGTTTGTTTGTTTGTTTGTTTGTTTGTTTGTTCGTTTGTTTGTTTGTTTGTTGGTTTGTTTGTTTGTTTGTTTGTTTGTTTGTTTGTTTGTTTGTTTCATACGCACATACACACATACACACATACACATATATATTCGCTTACACACAAAACATACAAACACATGCAAACACATACACAAACATACATATGCACTCACACAAAGCACAAACATACGCACGCACACACAATTAAACACATACACACATACACACACAAAACACACACACACGCACACACACTTGCAAACACACGCACACGCATACATGCAAAACACACACATACTGACACACATACACATATATACACATACACCTACTCACAAATACACACAAACAAACACACACAAACACACATACACATATACACACACATACCCACAAATACACAAAAACACACAGTCACACACAAGGCACACATACACATACATATACACACAAATGCACAGATATATTTGCACACAGACAAAAAACCATATAAAGACACCCAGAAATACACCAATAAACACAGACACACACATACAAAAACATATACACACAAATAAACACACAAAACACATACACAAAAACCCACATACACATACATACACACATGCACACACATATACACATATACACATCACACACATACACACATACACACACAAACAATCGCACACACACACACTCACACACAAATATACACACACGTGCAAACACATAGACATACGCACACATACATACACACAAACACACACACATGCACACACAAAACACACATACACACACATACACACACAATCATACTCATATACACACAAGTACACATATACAAACATACACACATACACACACATAAACTAATACACACAGACACACACATACACACACATACACACGTACACATTCAAAAACACACACTCACATACACACAAACACACATACAGAAACATACACATACACATACATACACACATACACACATATATTCGAACACACCCACAAACATTCACACAGAAACTTACTCACATGTACATACACACCCTTACAAACACATGCACATACACAAAACACACACACGCACACGCACTCACAGAAACACACACTTGCACACACATACACACATAAACACATGAACACACATACAAACAATCACACATACACAAACACATACCCACATACACTTATACACATACATACAAATATTCGAACACAAACACACAAACAAACACATACATGCAAACATATACACCTACACACACACATACATACACACATATACACACAAAAACATACGCACACAAACATGCACACACACACACACACACACGCACACACAAATGAGCACAAACACAATACACACACACACACACAAACACACGAAAACATACACAAACACACACACACACACATACTGACACACATACACATGTACACACATACACATACACACACATAAATACACACAAAAGCAACACACAAACACAGACACACAAAAACACTCCCACACACATAAACACACTTACACACATACACAAACATACACACATACACACAAATACAAACACGCATACATGCATACAAACCTACACACACATACACACATGTAGGCACACATACACATACACACATACACACATATACAAACAAATACACACTTACATACGCACTCTTACACACACACACACACAAACACATACACATACCCAAACATAAAAAAATACACGCAGACAGACACACATACATAAACACATACACACGTACACATATAAACACACAAACTCACATATACACACATACATACACATACACACACATACACACATATACACAAATAAACATATACACAGACATACACGCACACCTACACACACAACCACAAACGCCCCTACACACCCGTACACATATGCAAAAAAATTCGCACATACACACATACACACAGATACACACACACACACAAAATTAGATACACACATACACACATGCACACGCATACATACACATACACATATACACAGACATACACCCACACATACACACGAATGCACACACACACACACACAAACACACACTCAAATACAACACATACACATGCACACTGACACACTCAAATATACACACACGTATAGACACATATACTACACAAATACATATGAACACGCATACAGACATGCACACATATACACACATACAAAGGCTCAAACACACAAAAACACATAAACACATACACACATGAACACAGATACACATATACTCACTCATACACACACATACACCAATGCTGGTACACACATATAAACTGTGTGTATGTGTGTGTATGTGTGTAGATGTGTGTATATGTGTGCATGTGTGTATATGTGTTTATGTGTGTGTATGTATGCGTGTGTGTGTATGAGTGAATGTGTGTATGTGTGTTTGCCTGAATGTGTGTGCATTTGTGTGCATGTTTGTATGAGTGTATTTGTGTGTATGTGTTTATGTGTGTTTATGCGTGTGTGGGTGTGTGTGTATCTGTGTGTATATGTGTATCTATGTATATTTGTTTGTGTGTCAGTGTGTGTGTGTATGTGTGTTAGTGTGTTTGTGAGTGTGTGTGTTTTGTGTATTTGCGTGTGTGTATGCATGTGTGTGTGCGTGTGTGTATGCATGTTTGTGTGTGCGTGTGTGTGTGTGTGTGTGTGTTTTGATTGTGTGTATGTGTATGTATGTGTATGTGTGTGTCTGTGTGTGTGCGTGTGTGCATGTTTTATGTAAATGCAGGTGTGTGTATGTTTGTGTTTTTGTGTGTGTACGCGTTTGGGTGTGCGAGTGTGTTTGTGTGTGTATAAATCTCTGATCATTGTTAGGAAACATAAGTGGAATAGGAGTGGAGAAAATCAGTATTGGATTTAAATTGGAAAGCAAGCTATGGATGGAATAATTGTGGTTCAATTGTATAAATGAAGTGGACCTTAAGTTTAAAACCAGCCCTGTCAGATTTAAGTTTTTGAGCTGAGTAGAGATGGAATTGCTGTGAAAGAAAGTTGAACTAAGAGGGATTTTCCAATCTGTCTGCTTTTCTACCCTTATCCCCATTTTTAATATCCCCATTTTTAACGGTGGATAAAATTTTCCACTCCCAACCACAACGGTGGTTTTTGAACGGTGGAATCGCGCAAAATTCCCGACCCGGTCAGTTTCCATTTATGAATCTCATCACATTGATAGATTTGAAAAAAAAGAAATAGGAATCGGACAGCCAAATTGGTATAATTTGTTCTGATGGAGCCATTGAATAATCCAGGGTCGAGGTGTCACCGCTAAAAACTGCTAAAAGATGTAAAATTTGCGGTGAATTTGAGTAAAAATGTAAGGTTTGCGCTCAATGCGATTAATGCGGTGACAAAAAAAAATTTAAGCGATGAAAGTTTTTTTCGCCGCTTAAACAGTGAAACAAAGTTTTTCATCGCTTCCAGCAGAATACGGTGAAAAAAAATGTTTCAGCGCTATCAGCAGAATGCGGTGAAAAATAATTCTTCACCGCTACCAGCAGAATGCGGTGAAAAAAATTTTTCACCGCTAAAATCGCAAACCTTACTAATATTCACCGCTTATTTCAAACGCTTATCGTTAATTCACAAGAATTATGAATAAAGTAAGTGACAGATGGCGCAATGGATTAAGAAGTTGCTGACACGCAGAAAATGAGTGGTTCGAACCCCTGTACGGCAGTTTCTTTTAAAATTTATCACTGCTAAAAACCGCAAATCTTACAAAATTCACCGCTTTCAGCGCATTCAAGGCGTAAAGATGCGGGCGGTTTGCGGTGAAAAAATTTTTTTTTTCACCGCTGTTAACGGCTAATCTTACATTATTGTTTGACAAAACCTCCACCCAGGATGGAATAGAAACAAAATGGTGGTATACTATAATGAGTTCCACCCAATATTCCCTATCTCTTCATTTTACTGGAAACCATCCAAAGTTCAACTTGCTTCTAATTGTTCCCAAACCCAATTGTTCCTTGTACCAGTTTTATTACCGAGAAATTTCGAGAAAATGGTCATTGAGCAAGAAAATAGGATTATCGTAATGCCCAGGTCGAGGTGGCCAGAACGAAGTGACCTCTCATCAAACCATCTTCCAGCGCACACATGTTCCCGGTGCGCTCGAGTTATATGCTCTGGAAAAAGCCGCGAGCGCACTTTTGTCATGACATGAAAATTAAAGATAGAACCCGGGCCGAGGAATATCCCCAAAAATAACGGGAAAAGAGTGAAAAGAGCGTAAAGATGAAAAAAATACACCCCTTTTTCTGCATTTAATTATGGGCGGAGGAGTAATTATAACTGTTTAATTTTAAAAAAATTAAATTGGAAGTAGGTAGTCAGGATTGATCCCCCATCTTCCCTCTGTCGGACGTGTTACTCTCACTTTGTGCATTAACCATTACGGCAACTGATGCTAGCATTTAATTTTTCGATTTCGTTATATTCTTAACTGTGTAAGAGGGCAATTTTTTTGTCAGTCCACCCTAAATTACACTCTTTGCAAAGAGTGTAAAAAATTTGCGGAAACGAGTGTAAATGTTGTGCAACTTTTTAAAATTACCTTTTACTCTTTTCCCCGATAAAGAAGAGTTGAATAGGCATTACACCCTAATCTCCGCTAATTAGGGTTGAATCAAGGGGAAAACTCGGACCAGGAAGTTATAGCCTTAGTACTAGGATAATTTCTAACCTATTGGTCAAATAGGTCCGCAAATACAACCGATCCTTGCTGCTATTTTCTGGAGGTTTTCTGAAAATATATGATGCATACAAACTTAAAATGTCCAACTTCTTGTCGATTTCGGATGTTTTTATTTTAGGTTCCTTCCCTCTCAAATTGCCACTTGCAAAAGATAAAAGAGTAAAAGGTAATTTTAAAAAATTGCACTACATTAACACTCGTTTCCGCACTCTCTCTACACTCTTTGCAAAAGGTATTTTTAAATAGTTGCACTACATTTACACTAGTTTCTGCACTGTTTTTACACTCAACACAATTTGCAAAGAGTGTAAAAAGAGTGCGAAAACCAGTGTAAATGTAGTGCAATTTTTTAAAATTACATTTTGCAAAGGGTGTAAAAAGTGTGCTGAAACGAGCGTAAATGAAGTTCACCTTTTTAAAATTACCTTTTTTTCTTTTATGTTTTGCAAGTGGCAATTTAAGAGGTAAGGAAACTAAAATAAAAACGTCTGAAATCGGCAAGAAGTTGAACATTTTAAATTTTTATGCATCATATATTTTCAGACAACCTGCAGAAAATGGCAGCAAGGATCGGTTGTATTTACGGACTTATTTGACCATTAGGTTTGAAATTATCCCAGTACTAAGGCTATAACTTCCTGGTCCGAGGTTTCCCCATAATTCACCCCTAATTAGCGGAGATTAGGGTATAATGCATATTCCACTCTTCTTTATCGGGGAAAAGAGTAAAAGGTTATTTTAAATAGTTGCACTACATTAACACTAGTTTCAGCACTCTTCTTACACTCTACACAATTTGCAAAGAGTGTAAAAAGAGTGAGAAAACGAGTGAAAATATATTGCAATTTTTTAAAATTACATTTTCCAAAGGTTGAAAAAAGTGTGCTGAAACGAGCGTAAATGAAGTGCAACTGTTTAAAATTACCTTTTACTCTTTTCCCCGATAAAGAAGAGTGGAATAGGCATTATAGCCTAATCTCCGCTCATTAGGGTTAGATTATGGGGAAACCTTGGTCTGGGAAGTTATAGCCTTAGTAATTGGATATTTCTCCCCTAATGGTTAAATTGGACATTAAACACTACAGATCAATGCTGCAATTTTTGCAGGTTGCCTAAAATTATATAATCCATGCAAAATTCAGTTGTCCATTTTCCTGCCTTTTTCAAAAAACTTTTTTAAGGTTTTAAGGTTTTAGGTTTCTTCCCTCTTCAATTACAACTTTTCTCTAAGTTAATTATTGAAAAGAGGCAGTTTTTCAAAGTAAGGAACATAACTTGGAGGTGTGTTATGCATAGTGTTCGAAAAATTTTTTATGGCCGTTACCAATCTAGACTAATTTAAAAGAAATGATTTTTTCAATCAATTAACTATTGAAACTATCATAATCAGAATTCAATTGTTGATTACCACCGTTTCCAGATATAAATACAGTAAAAAGGTAACAAAAACACCAACTTTGGAATTATTCATTTTTTAATTATTTTGCAAAAAGTGTCAATTATTTCCTCTAGTTAGTTTTGTGATTATTATTTCAAAAAGAAGGAAAATCAAAATTTTAATTGTTTATCTGGTTTTTCTCTTTTTGTAGAAAAATAAATATTAAAACATTACTTATTCATTTATCAAAACATTTTATAAAAAGTTCGTCCATCATCATTTACGGTGATTCAAACTTTCTGTGCGCACAATTTGGTGGCTAATTCTGGATCTATACAGTTATGATTTTTTAGTGTTTTCTGGTTTTTGGTTATTTATCTTCCGTCAGTTTGCTGCATATTATTTGCCACATCAAAAAAAATATGTTACACACCATTAACAAGACAAAAAAAATGTCAGGGTCTACAAAACTGGCGCTGGTAGTATCGGGAAATGATTCGTATGGCTTGTATCTTTCAAACACTGTAAACAGCAAAAACTATGGGATTCGGCAATGTCAAAAGTAGGCTTGAATTCTTTTTGACTTTTGTTAATTATTCACTAATTTTTGGAACCTATTCTATCAAATTAAAAATTATTATTTTAGAAAGCAGATTTTGAGAACTACATTTGACAACTTTAGAACCCGTTCTATAATGTCTAATTTGTCGAAATCGGATGATACTTGACTATTCCGCCCAGCCACAGCCCCCTTCTATCGGATGTTTGATCCAGGCCATTCAACAAGTGGTTTGCCTTTTAAAAATTTCTCGAATTTTAGCCACGGATTACACTCCAAGAGTCAAAGGAGCTTCAGACCAACTAGATCAGTTTGTAGAGAACAATGATTTAATTGATATTTCATCCACGATACTCACTGTCACCTGATATTCAGTGAGATTTTACCAGTTTCCTTACCATCAGAAAAAAAACAACACAGGAATAAACCACTAGCATTTCAAGACGGTGCGTACTGTCGGACTCCTCACCTGGCTTAGCTAATCAGATCGTTGAACTGAATAGTAATGATGGCAAATCTCCGTTACCGCTTGAGCCAAAAATTTTTCACCTTGATAAAATATAATCTTTATGACGTCCACAAATTGTAGCACATAGCACAAATCTGTAACATCTCAATTGAGATGCCTGCATTGGGGGTTCAACCTACAATGAATGGGTATGCTCTAAATCAGATTGGCATATTTGAAATGTACTCAACTTTTGTGATCAGCGACAAGTTTACCAAACGATTCATCTGCTCGTGTAGACGAAATGGTTCAATCTGCAACACTGGAAATGATTCATTGGGCCTCAGTGACAATTCATTCATTTTAGCAGACCTACATACGTTCTTTAGTAGCAATTTTTAACGCTAAACTATGTAAACGTTTGATTTCATTTGCAGTGATCTGCAATTTTTTTGTTTCTCGTAGAAGACTTCATCGCAAATTGTTACTGTGCTGTAGGAAAATTATCTGCAATCATTAAAATTATTGTTTACTGTGTTTCAAACAGAAGTGAAAAAAAGTTAGCAGCAGGAGACGAATTTAAAGAGAAACAAATTTGAGAGCGGTTGAGTTTGCTGCTCTTTACTATAAAAGCATCTTCAAGGAAACAAGCAAGAAAAAAGTCAACGAAACAATGGAGGCGCTTGTTTTCGGAGCCAAGAAGCTTTGTTTTCAAAAAACAATTGGGCTGTGCAGCAGAGATTTTGTCACAAGTTTCATAGCACCCAAAAATTGATAAAACCTCAGCAAACTCGAGAAACTACGTCCAAGTGAAAAAAAACTTGATCCGATGGAAAACTACAACTGCGAATATTTTCAATTTGATCAACCAAAGACGCTTTGCAATTTCATCAGACTTTTACCAAATTTACAGCAGCTGAGCTGTCAAACAGTTACTCAGAGCACATTTTCACGCAACCAATTGTTAAAGTTCCGCTCAATCCGAGCCGGCAGGGACATCCCTAAGCAGAGGCCAGCCGCCGCATTTTTGTCGCTCCTTTTTTTGGCGTGAAGCAGCTTGCGCATTCTGTCAAGGATCAGACAAGAGCATAGTGTAGGTCACAACAATTAGTTTTGAAGAAATGAAGAAAACGAAGATTGGCGGGATACGCTCCGATCAAAAATTTTGGTCAAGAAATATCCTTTTCTCAACCTTATCTTTATGCCTGATAAAATGTCCTTTGCGTCATTTGTAATTCTCATCATATCAATTTGTTTATCAGTATCGCAACGGTTTGCAGTTTGTCGGGAGTGCATCAGGAGATTTATTGGAATCGGGTTTGTTTTGCCCGGCCATCTGGTTTTTTTTTCATTACAGAAATTGAAAACAAGATACCATCTTCTCACAAATATGGTGGTGTCTTGATGACGAATATTTTCAGATTCTCAAATTGAATTATGTAAAACGTAGAATTTCTGACACTATCAGGATCGAAAAAAGTAGACGCAATTGATGTCTTGGGAAATGTTGAAGGATCTGATGCTTTTCTTTCTTCTTGTTTATCAAGACACGCGAAAAAAAATTAGAGGAACTACTCTACAATGTAACCTATGTTGACAATCCACAATTTTCTCCTGGTATACTCCTTGCGTTATATTTTGCATCAGAGGAAATGGCAAATTCTGCTTGAAATTGCCATTTTTGAACGCACAAAATGTGAAGGCATTTCAAGAGCTCTAGTGACATGTGCTTGATGGGACCGGGCATGCCCTCCAATTAGCAAAACAGACATTATAATTATTAGGTCAGATGATCAATTTCAATTCGCGTAGGTTGGTTCTGCACTCCAATCTTCCGATCTAGTCGGAAGCCTAACAGGGCCTAATTCAAGTGAAGACATCTCATTTGTAAAAACAAATGAAGAATTAATTGAAAATGCAACTGCTCAGTTATCTCACAGAATAACTCAAAAAGAACTTAATAAATCAGCATGACACCTTGTTAGCCAAACATTCAGCCACCACAGAAAAATCTTGTTTAATATCTGTTTCTCCAGCACAACCAGGTGACAGGTTATCTGCAGTCTTCCTTCGCCATGCTTATCTTGTCTCCAAACGAATTCCGTGCTGGTCTCAAGTACCGACTGGGTGTCCAAGTGTACCAGTATGAACGAGAATGTCTTTTATAAAAGGATGGGACTGTGGACGTAATGAGTGATCATATCGAGTTTTTCCAGGGTCGGGGTGATATGACCACTCGTCATACGGGACAAAATTGTGTCACTCTGCTTAAGTGGACATTTTTCAGCCATCACTGAGCAACAGAGTTAAAAACCCGACAACAACTCCAGACGGTGTGACATAATCCTACCTCTATGAAATGCGAGTCCGCAAGAAGCAATGGGTGTTACAATCACCTCTCCATTCCAATCAAATCCGGCAGAAAACTTTGGAGGTTGACTGCCATTCAGCAGATTACGAGACAAGGAAAATAAAATAAACCTAAACAGCAATAACAGACATTTACAATTAGATATCTTTTTTGAACAGAAAGTTACATTATAACACAAACAAATAATCTTCAAAAAAAACCTATACTATCCCCATAATTTTTTCTTCAATACAAAAAATATAAAAGATGGGACAGTCCTACAACAGTTAAAAAGATACCTTTGTCTTTTTTTAATGGATTCCAGAAAAGAGATCATTATACAAAAATTGAATATTTATATAGGTAAATGTTGTTTTCCACTCGAAAATGGAAACCACAATATTTGTCATTGTGAAGAACACGTACGTCTACAAAATAAGCACCAAATTCAGACGAGAAACAGAAAAATTCAGGCCAATTTTACAAGAAACGGTGTCAAGGCCAATAAAACAAAAATCTTTTACGTAAAAACTAAGGTATAATCGATTCTGCGTTTTTTGAACAACAATATTAAACTAAGTGACCTCTGAAAAAGGAAACTAGATAACAAGCATCAAAAAGGTGTATTTAGGCCGTTACAAGAAAAAACAAAGCATTAAAAGTCTTGGATGTGTTCAATTGTACATTTCTTAAACATTGAATTTGACATCCGACGTGTAATTTTGTGAGACTGGGCAATAAATAGACTAATGAAGAAAAGCGAAATGCAATTTTGAAACGTATGTCTGTTTTTTCATGTCATTTGATTCTAAGGTCAAGAAAAACCAAATGGAAAAATATAAATAGTGTACTCTGTTCATTGATATGACGCCGCTACGACCTTGAAATGTCCTGAAATTATAATACGACTGAAAACAACTAATATAAAGAAAAACGTGAAAAATATTAAATTTTTTGCAAAAAAAAACCAATGTCGAGACCGTTACAGCAGCAATAAGTAAAACTGATATGCAACCTGTTATATTTCGGACTAAGTATCAAGTAAAAAAAGTGCAGAAAAAAAGCAAAGAAAAAAAACTCGTCTAGAGTTTTTTTAAAATGATTTGATTTCAAAATCATGACAAGCTTCAACTTGAAAACGAACAACTTTGACTTAAGTTTAAAAGAAAGATTCTTTTTTTCATCTATAGGAAAATGCTAACACTTGCAGTCGTCCAAAAATTATCTCACGACTACAAAAGGTACCAAAAGCGAGCAAAAACAACAAATTCCTTTAAGTTCTGCTGTGTTGAAGCGGTTAAAACCATAAACTGTTTACTGAAGATCTGATAGCTTTAATATGCCTCCTTTCAAACGTCAATAATCTGACATTTGATCTGTCAAAAATGTGACAAGACCAAAAAATGAACCTCAAAATGTTGAAAAATCAAATTCTTTTCTAAAATTTTGTTATATCAAAAACCATCAAAAAGATTAGTCTTTAGTCAATTAGAAAGATAATGCGCCTTTTTTATCAATTTGGCAACAACTTGGCCAAACTTTTTTTCCCAATGTAATCCTTTTTATTTTGAAAACATAGATTTCTAAAAGACAAAATTTCTATTGTCTTTAAATTATAAAACTGGATAGGTTTCCTTTAATTTCCTTAGAAGGCCTATTGGAAAAGTCTCCAGTACATTTGGAAGTGAATTATTCTTTTCTTCAATTAGGTTACAAAAAACAAAAAATGCAAAAAATATTGTAAAAAATATCATCGCCTGAATACCTTCCAATTTTTGCGGGCCTCCAAAATACAATGAATCAAAATTAACCTTGCTGTTGCCGCTCGTCCATTAGGAACACGTCTTTCCGCTAAATCTTTTGAACATAGAAAACTTTTATAAAAGGGGAATATATATGAACACTGATGCAGTTTGTAAAAATATTGAGTTGAAATAGCAAAAACCCGCAGACTGTTAATTCCAGAAAACTCTCAAAGAATGCACCCGAAACAATTGCTGCGTCAATAGTTTATCAAGTTTAAACTTTAACAAGGTTGCGTCAGTAGTTTTCAGGTGCGTTAATTTGGCAAATTTAAACGAAATGGACTTAAACGCTTATTTTTTCCATTTTTGGTTTTTAGAAAGGCTAAAATATGCCAATTTTAGAAACAATTTTAGCTGAAAAATGAAATATACAGTTCCTCAGTACTCTAAATAGAAAATAGATAGGATTAATACAAAAAAAGTGCAGAAAAATGCAAAAAAGAACCTTAGCTATAAAAGGAAAAATCTTGACTAATGTCAGTAACTGGATTCATTTGTTCATGCAAAGGGAAGCCCCTAAGACCTGAGGTTAATGAGAATATATCATAGGATCACAAAAAGAACGACAAATGAAAACAAAATTCAGAAATATTTTGGTATTTTGCAAAAAAAGGTATCGGAGAAGTAAAGGCATCGAGCAATGCACTAAAATTTTTTGATATAATGCATTGTATTTTCCGCCTAAGCCAGTAATTTGATATGCATTATAAATTTATTGGGACTAGATACCAAGTAAACAAAAAAGTGCAGAAAAAAAATGAAGAAAAAACAGGTCTAGATTTTTTTTAAAAAAATTGATATCAAAATTATGACAAGCTTCAGCTTGAAAAGTAAAAATTTGACCTAACTTTTAAAAAAGATTCCTTTTTTCATCTATAGGAAACCGCTACGACCAGCAATTTTCCATTTGTCCTGAAATTATCATACGACTAAAAACGACTAATAAAAACAAAAACGTGAATATAATTAATTTTTTGCGAAAAAACCGTTGTCGAAACCGTTAAATCAGCAATCAATCAAACTGATATGCAACCTGTTATTATTGGGACTAGGTATAAAGTGAAAAAATAGTGCAGAAAAAGCAAAGAAAAAAACACGTCTAAAATTTTTTAAAATTATTTGATTTCAAAATTATGACAAGCTTCAGCTTGAAAAGGAACAACTTTGACTTAACTTTTAAAAAAGTTTCCTTTTTCATCTACAAGAAACCTCTAACACCTGCAATTTTCCAGAATGTCTTCAATGTAAAAACGGTAATGTGGACGTACTGAGTGATCATAAGTGCACACTTTTCAGCCTTCTATGAGCAATATAGTTAAACACCCAACAACAACTCCAAACAGTGTAGCATATTCCTGCCTCTATGAAATGCGGGTCCGCCAGCAGCATTGGGTGTTAGGATCACCTCTACATTCCAACCAAGCCTTTTCCCAAATGCGACAGAAAATTTTGGAGGATGAATGCCATTAAGCAGAATACGAGACAAGGAAAATAAAAAAATGAACAGCAATAACAGACATTTACATCTAAATGTATTTTTTTGAACAGAAAGTTACATTATAAAACAAACAAAAATCGTCAAATAAAACCTACACTATCCAAATTATTATCACTTCACTACACAAAAGATAAAAGATGGGATAGTCCTTGACGGGACTCAGTAACAAGTAGACAGAGTGATCAGTGAAGGCAACAGAATACTTTTGTCTTTTTTTTAAAAATGGTTTCCAGAAAAGAAACCATTATACATCGAATGAAGTTTTATATAGGTAAATGTTGTTTTCCAACTGAAATTCGAAATCTTTTATGCCTGTCAATCATTATGAAGTACATGAACGTCTACAAAAATAAACAAAATTAGACTGAAAACACAAAAACTCAGGCCAAATTTCCAAAAATGTTGTCAAGGCCAATAAAACTAGAATCTGTTACGTAAAAACTAAGATATAATCGATTCTGCGTTTCTTGAACAACAATATTGAAATAAGTGACCTCAGAAAAATTAAATTAGATAACAAGCATCAAAACAGAACATTTAGGCCGTTACAAAAATAAACAAGGGATTAAAAGTCTTGGATATGTTCAATTGAGCATTTCTTAAACACTGAATTTGACATCCGACCCGAAATTTTTGACTCTGGGCATTAAATAGACCAATAAAGAGAAGCAAAATGAAACATGAAAATATATGTCTTTTTTTATGTCATCTGATTCTAAAGTCAAAGAAAACCAAATGAAAAACATGAAAAGAGTACTTTGTTCCGTGATATGAAGCCGCTACGACCTTGAAATGTCCATAGGTTATCAAACGACTATAAACGACCAATAAAAACAAAAGTGTGAAATTAATCTAATTTTTTGCAAATAACCGGTGTTGAGACCGTTAAAACAGCGATCAATGAAACTGATATGCAACCTTTTACTGCTGGGACTAGGTAGCAAGTAACCAAAAAAGTGCAGAAAAAAGCAAGAAACAAACAATTCCAGAAGTTTTTAAAATTATTGGATTTCAAAATCATGACAAGCTTCAGCTTGAAAAGGAACAACTTTGACTGAAGTTTAAAAAAAGTATCTTTTATTCATCTATAGGAATTTGTCTGCAGTTGTCCAGAATCTATCTCACGATTACAAAAAGTACCGGAAATGAACAAACACAACAAATTCTTTTAGTTGCCGCTGTGTTGAAGCGTTTAAAACCACAAAATGTTCACTGAAGATCTGATAGCTTTAATATGCCTCCTTTCAACCGTCATTAATCTGATATTTTAACTGTCAATAATGTGACAATACAAGAAAAATAAACCCAAAGACGTGAGAATTTTGGAATATCAATTCTTTTCTATAAGTTTCGTTGTATCAAAGCAAAAAACAATTACCTAAAACTTAAAGCCACCAGAAAAAATAGTTTTTAGTCCAACAGAAAGATAATGCGACCTTTTTGATTAATTTTGGCAAGAACGTCACCAAGCTTTTTTTTCCATTGTAATTCATTTTTTATTTTGAAATCATATTTCTAAAAGACAAATTGTCCACTGTATTTCAACTATAAAACTGGATAGGTTTCCTTAAACTCCTTAGAAGGCCCATTAGAAAAACTTCTAGTACGTTTGGAAGTGAAATGTTCTTTTTTAATTAGGGTACAAAAAACAAAAAATGCAAAAAAAATGTAAAAAAATCATCACCTGATTACATTCCCATTTTTGCGGACCTCCAAAACACAATGAACCAAAATTAGCCTTGAGGTTGCCGCCCGTCCATAGGATCACGTCTTTCAGTTAAATCTTTTGGACCTAGATAATTTTACTAAAAGGTTTATATAGATGAAAACTGATGCAGTTTGTAAAAACATTGAGTTGAAACAGCAAAATCCCGCCGAAAGTTAATTCCGGAAAATTCTCGAAGAATACAGCCAAAACAGTTGCTACCTTTGGATTTAACAAGGTTCCGTCAATAGTTTTTATGTGTGTTAATTTGGCAAAATTAAACAAATTGGACTTAAACGCTTATTTTCGCCATTTTTGGTTTTAAGAAAGGCTAAAATATGCAAAACTTAGGAATAATTTTAGCTGGAAAAGGAAATATACAGTTCCTCAATACTCTAAGTAGAAAATAGGTAGGAAAAATGCAGAAAAATGCAAAAAAGAAACTTAGCTATAACAGGAAAAATCTTAATTAATGTCAGTAATTGGATTCCTTTGTTGATCCATAAGAAGCCCCTAAGACCTGAGGTTAATGAGAATTTATCATAGAATCACAAAAAGAAGGATAAATGAAGACAAAATTCAGAAATACTTTGGTATTTTGCGGAAAAAGGTATCGGAGAAGTAAAGACATCAAGCAATGCACAAACATTTGTTGATATGCTGCATTGTATTTTTCGTCTAAGCCAGTAATTTGATATGCAACCTGTAATTATTGGGACTAGGTACCAAGTAAACAAAAAAGTGCAGGAAAAAATATGAAGAAAAAACAGGTCTAAAATTTTTTTAAAATATTTGATTTCAAAATTATGACAAGCTTCAGCTTGAAAGGGAACAACTTTTGACTTAACTTTTAGAAAAAATTCCCTTTTTCATCTATAAGAGAAACCGCTAAGACCTGCAATTTTCCAGAATATCTTATATAAATGAACGGGAATGTGTACGTAATGGGTGACCATATCAAGTCACTCCATGCTCGGGTTGATATGACTGCTCGTTATACCGGACAAAATTGTGTCAGTCTGCTCAAGTGCACATTTTTCATCCTTTTCTGAGCAACAGAATTAAAAACCCGACAACAACTCCAGACGGTGTGGCATATTCCTACCTCTATGAAAAGCGGGTCCGCCAGAAGCATTGGGTGTTACAATCAGCTCTCCATTCCAACCAAAATCCGGCAGAAAACTTTGGAGGATGACTGCCCTTAAGCAGACTATGAGACAAGGAAACCAAAAACATTAAACATTAAACAGCAATAATAGACAACTACAATTAGATATGTTTTTTAACAGAAATTTACATTATAACACAAACAAACAATCGTCACATAAAACCTACACTATCCCCATAACTTTTACTTCACTACAAAAAAGATAAAAGATGAGACAGTCCTTGACGGGACTCAGTAACAAGTAGACAGAGTGATCAGTGCAGACAACAGTTAAAAATATACGTTTGTGAAGAAACTATTACACATCAATTGAATATTTATATAGGTAAATATTGTTTTCCACTTGAAAATGTAAACCTTAATATCTGTCATTGTGAAGAACACGTACGTCTACAAAATAAACACCAAATTCAGACGAGAAACAGAAAAACTCAGGCCAAAGTTACAAGAAACGGTGTCAAGGCCAATAAAATTAAAATCTATTACGTAAAAACTAAAATATAATCGATTCTGCGTTTTTTTTGAACAATAATATTAAAATAAGTGACCTCTGAAAGGGAAACTAGATAGCAAGCATCAAAGGTATATTTAGGCCGTGACAAGAATAAACAAAGCATTAAAGCATTAAAAGTCTTGGATATGTTCAATTGTGCATTTCTTAAACATGGAAATTGACATCCGAATTGTAATTTTTGAGACTGGGCATTAAATAGACCAATGAAGAAAAGCTAAATGCAATTTTAAAACTTATCTCTATTTTTTCATCTCATTTGATTCTAAGGTCAAAAAAAACCAAAGGTCAAGAAAAAATACAAATAGACTACTCTGTTCATGGATATGAAGCCGCTACGACCTTGAAATATCCTGAATTTATAATACAACTGAAAACAACTAATAAAAAGAAAAACGTGAAAAAAATTTAATTTATTGCAAAAAAAACCTGTGTCGAAACCGTTAAAGCAGCAATCAATAAAACTGATATGCAACCTGTTATTATTGGGACTAGGTATCAAGTGAAAAAAAGTGCAGAAAAAGCAAAGAAAAAAACACGTCTAGAATTTTTTAGAGTTATTTGATTTCAAAATCATGACAAGTTTCGGCTTGAAAAGGAAAAACTTTGACTTAACTTTTTGAAAAGTTTCCTTTTTTCATCTAAAAGAAAACGCTAAGACCTGCAATTTTTCAGAATGTCTTTTATGTAAAAACGGGATTGTGGACGTAATGAGTGATCATATCGAGTCATTCCATGATCGGGGTGAAATGACTGCTCGTCATACGGGACAAAATTGTGTCAGTCTGCTTAAGTGCACTTTTTTCATCCATTTCTGAACAACAGAGTTAAAAACCCGACAACAACTCCAAACCGTGTGGCATATTCCTACCTCTATGAAATTTGGGACCGCCACTGGCATTGGGTATTACAATCACCTCTCCATTCCATCCAAGCCTTTTCCCAAATGCGGCAGAAATTTTTAGAGGATGACTGCCGTTAAGCAGACTACGAGACAGGGGAAAAAATAAAACAGCAAAAACAGACATTTAAATTTAAATATCTTTTTTTGAACAAAAAGTTACTTTGTAACACAAACAAAAAATCGTCAAAAAAAACTACACTATTCCCTTAATTTTTCCTTCACTACAAAAAAAAATAAAAGAGAGCATAGTAATTGACGGGACTCAGTATCAAGTAGACAGAGCAATCAGTGAAGACAACAGTTAAAAAAATAGGTTCGACCTTTTTTTAAAAAAAATGGTTTCCAGAAAAGAAACCATTATACATCAATCGAAATTTTATATAGTTAAATGTTGTTTTTCCCCTGAAAATTAAAACCTTGATACCTTTCATTGTGAAATGCATATACGTCTACAAAAAAAACAACATATTCAGACGAGGAATACAAAAAATCGGGCCAATTTTAAAAGAAACGGTGTCAAAGCCAATAAAACTGAAATCTCTTGCGTAAAAAATAAGATATAAAAATTTCTGCGTTTTTTGAACACCAATATTGAAATAAGTGACCTCTGAAAAAGGAATTTAGATAACAAGCATCAAAGGTATATTTAGGCCGTTACAAGAATAAACAAAGCATTAAAGCATTAAAAGTCTTGGATATGTTCAATTGTGCATTTCTTAAACACTGAATTTGACATCCGAACTGTAATTTTTTAGAGTGGGCATTAAATAGACCAATGGAGAAAAGCGAAATGCAGTTTTAAAACATATCTCTATTTTTTCATATCATTTGATTCTAAGGTAAAGAAAAATCAAATAAAAAAATAGAAAAAGAGTACTCTGTTCATTGATATGAAGCCGCTACGACCTTGAAATGTCCTGAAATTATAATACGGCTGAAAACAACTAAATTAAACAAAAACGTGAAAAACATTTAATTTTTTGCAAAAAACCGGTGTCGAAGCCAAGTAAACAAAGAAAGTGCAGAAAAAAATATGAAGAAAAAACTGGTCTAAATTTTTTTTAATTATTTGATTTCAAAATTGTGACAAACTTCAGCTTGAAAAGGAACAACTTTGATTAAAATTTTAAAACAGTATCCCTTTTTCTTCTATAAGAAACCGCTAAGACCTGCAATTTTCCAGAATATCTTTTATGTAAGAACGGGAATGTGTACGTAATGAGTGACCATATCAAGTCACTCCATGCTCGGGTTGATATGACTGCTCGTTATACCGGACAATATTGTGTCAGTCTGCTCAAGTGCACATTTTTCATCCATTTCTGAGCAACAGAATTAAAAACCCGACAACAACTCCAGACGGTGTGGCATATTCCTACCTCTATGAAAAGCGGCTCCGCCAGAAGCATTGGGTGTTACAATCAGTTCTCCATTCCAACCAAAATCCGGCAGAAAACTTTGGAGGATGACTGCCATTAAGCAGACTACGAGACAAGGAAACCAAATAATTAAACAGAAATAATAGACAACTACAATTAGATATGTTTTTTAACAGAAATTTACATTATAACACAAACAAACAATCGTCACATAAAACCTACACTATCCCCATAACTTTTACTTCACTACAAAAAAAATAAAAGATGAGACAGTCCTTGACGGGTCTCAGCAACAAGTAGACAGAGTGATCAGTGCAGACAACAGTTAAAAATATACGTTTGTTAAGAAACCATTATACATCAATTGAATATTTATATAGGTAAATGTTGTTTTCAACTTGAAAATGTAAACCTTAATATATGTCATTGTGAAGAACACGTACGTCTACAAAATAAACACCAAATTCAGACGAGAAGCAGAAAAATTCAAGCCAAACTTACAAGAAACGGTGTCAAGGCCAATAAAATTAAAATCTATTACGTAAAAACTAAAATATAATCGATTCTGCGTTTTTTTTGAACAATAATATTAAAACAAGTGACCTCTGAAATGGAAACTAATTAACAAGCATCAAAAGTATGTTTAGGCCGTTACAAGAATAAACAAAGCATTAAAGCATTAAAAGTCTTGGATATTTTCAATTGTGCATTTATTAAACACTGAGTTTAACATCCGACGGGTATTTTTTGACACTGGGCATTAAATAGACCAAGGGAGAAAAACGAAATGCAATTTTAAAATATATCTCTCTTTCTTCATGTCATTTGATTCTAAGGTCAAGAAAAACCAAATGAAAAAAAATAGACTACTCTGTTCATGGATATGAAGGCGCTACGACCTTGTAATATCCTGAAATTATAATACGACTGAAAACAACTAATTTAAACAAAAACGTGAAAAACATTTAATTTTTTGCGAAAAACAGGTGTCGAAACCAAGTAAACAAAGAAAGTGCAGAAAAAATATGAAGAAAAAACAGGTATAATTTTTTTTTAATTATTTGATTTCAAAATTGTGACAAGCTTCAGCTTGAAAAGGAACAACTTTGATTGAACTTTTAAAAAAGTATCCCTTTTTCATCAATAAGAAACCGCTAAGACCTGCAATTTTCCAGAAAGTCTTTTATGTAAAAACGGTAATGTGGACGTAATGACTGATCATATCAAGTCATTCCATTGCCGGGTTGATATGACTAATCGTTATACCGGACAAAAACCCACCGAATGCTGATTCCAGATAATTCTCAAAGAATGCACCAAAAACAATAGCTACCTTTGAATTTAACAAGGTTGAGTCAGTAGTTTTTAGGCTTCTAATTTGACAAAATTAAACAAAGTGGACTTAAATACTTATTTTCTCCGATTTTGATTTTAAAAAAGGCTAAAATATGCAAAATTTAGCAACAATTTTAGCTGGAAAAAGAAATATACTGTTGCTCAATACTGGTAGGAATAAGTCAAAACAGTGCCTTCAAACAGTGCCTCTTAGATCTGAGGTTAATCAGAAATTATCATAAGGTCACAAAAATAACAAAAAATGAAGCAAAACTCAAAAATATTTTGGTATTTTGCAAATCAATGTATCGGAGAAGTAAAGGCATCGAGCAATGCACTAAAATTTTTTGATATAAAGCATTGTATTTTTCACCTAAGCCAGTAATTTGATATGCATTATGTATTTATTGGGACTAGATACCAAGTAAACAGAAAAGTGCAGAAAAAAGAGAAGAAAAAACAGGTCTAGAATTTTTTTTTTAAAATTGATTTCAAAATTATTACAAGCTTCAGCTTGAAAAGTAAAAATTTTGACCTAACTTTTAAAAAAGATTCCTTTTTTCATCTATAGGAAACCGCTACGACCAGCAATTTTCCATTTGTCCTGAAATTATCTTTTGGAGCTAGATAATTTTACTAAAAGGTTAATATAGATGAAAACTGATGCAGTTTGTAATAACATTGAGTTGAAATAGCAAAATCCCGCCGAAAGTTATTTCCGGAAAATTCTCGACGAATGCACCAAAAACAATAGCTACCTTTGGATTTAACAAGGTTGAGTCAGTAGTTTTTAGGTTTCTAATTTGGCAAAATTAAACAAAGTGGACTTAAACACTTATTTTCTCCTATTTTGATTTTACAAAAGGCTAAAATATGCAAAATTTAGCAACAAATTTAGCTGGAAAATGAAATATACTGTTGCTCAATACTAGTAGGAATAAGTCAAAACAGTGCCTTAAAACAGTGCCATAAAACGAAGCCCCTTAGATCTGAGTTTAATCAGAAATTATCATAAGGTCACAGAAATAACAATAAATGAAGACAAAACTCAAAAATTTTTTGGAATTTTGCAAATCAATGTATCGGAGAAGTAAAGGCATCGAGCAATGCACTAAAATTTTTTGATATAATGCATTGCATTTTTCGCCTAAGCCAGTAATTTGATATGCATTATGTATTTATTGGGAATAGATACCAAGTAAACAAAAAAGTGCAGAAAAAATTGAAGAAAAAACAGGTCTAGAATTTTTTTTTTAAAATTGATTTCAAAATCATGACAAGCTTAAGCTTGAAAAGGAAAAACTTTGACTTAACTTTTAAGAAAGTTACCTTTTTTCATCTATCAGACCTGCAATTTTTCAGGTCTGAAATGTCTTTTAGGTAAAAACGGGATTGTGGACGTAATGAGTGATCATATCGAGTCATTCCATGATCGGGGTGAAGTGACTGCTCGTCATACGGAACAAAATTGTGTCAGTCTGCTTAAGCGCACATTTGTCATCCATTTCTGCACAAAAGAGTTAAAAACCCGACAACAACTCCAAACCGTGTGGCATATTCCTACCTCTATGAAATTTGGGACCGCCACTAGCATTGGGTATTACAATCACCTCTGCATTCCATCCAAGCCTTTTCCCAAATGCGGCAGAAGATTTTAGAGGATGACTGCCATTAAGCAGACTACGAGACGGGGGAAAAATAAAACAACAAAAACAGATATTGACATTTAAATATCTTTTTTTGAACAGAAAGTTACTTTGTAACACAAACAAAAAATCGTCAAAAAAAACTACACTATCCCCATAATTTTTCCTTCACTAGAAAAAAGATAAAAGAGAGCACAGTCCTTGACGGGACTGAGTAACAAATAGACAGAGCAATCAGTGAAGACAACAGTTAAAAATATAGGTTCGACCTTTTTTTAAAAAAAAATGGTTTCCAGAAAAGAAACCATCATACATCAATCAAAATTTTATATAGTTAAATGTTGTTTTTCCCCTGAAAATGAAAACCTTGATACCTGTCATTGTGAAATGCATTTACGTCTACAAAAATAAACAACATATTCAGACGAGAAACACAAAAATTTTGGCCAATTTTAAAAGAAACGGTGTCAAAACCAATAAAACTAAAATCTGTTACGTAAAATATAAGATATAATTGTTTCTGCTTTTTTAACACCAATATTGAAATAAGAGACCTCTGAATAAAGAAACTAAATAACAATCATGAAAAAAGGTATATTTAGGCCGTTACAAGAATAAACAAAGCATTAAAAGTCTTGGATATGTTCAATTGTGCATTTATTAAACATTGAATTTAACATCCGACGTGTATTTCTTGACACTGGGCATTAAATAGACCAAGGGAGAAAAGCGAAATGCAATTTTAAAACATATCTCTATTTTTTCATCTCATTTGATTCTCAGGTCAAGAAAAACGAAATGAAAAAATATAAATAGTCTAATCTGTTCATGGATATGAAGCCGCTACGAACTTGAAATATCCTGAATTTATAATACGACTGAAAACAACTAAGAAAAACAAAAACGTGTAAAAAAATTAATTTATTGCAAAAAAAACTGTGTCGGAACCGTTAAAGCAGCAATCAGTAAATTTGATATGCAATCTGTTATATTTCAGACTAGGTATCAAGTAAAAAAAAGTGCAGAAAAAAGCAAAGAAAAAAAAAACGTCTAGAATTTTTTAGAATTATTTGATTTCAAAATCATGACAAGCTTCAGCTTAAAAAGGAACAACTTTGAACAAAATTTTAAAAAAGTATCTTTTATTCATCGATAGGAAATTGTCTGCAGTTATCCAGAAATATTCTCATGACTACAAAAATTAAAAGAAATGAACAAACACAACAAATTCTTTTAGTTTCCGCTGTGGTGAAGCGGTTAAAACCATAAACTGTTCACTGAAGATCTGATGTCTTTAACATGCCCCACTTTTCAACGTCAATAAGCTGATATTTGAACTGTCAATAACTGACAAGACAAGAAAAAGAACTTCAAAGGCGTGAAAATATTGCGAAATCAAATTTTTTTCTGTAAGGATCGTTGTATCAAAGCAGAAAAACCAACACCTAAACCCTAAAACCACAAACAAGATCAGTTTTTAGTCCATTAGAAAGATATTGCGACGTTTTATATTAACTTTGGCAAAAACTTCAGCCAAATTTTTTCCCATTATAATCCATTTTTTATTTTGAAAACATATATTTCTAAAAGAAATTTGTCCATTGTCTTTCAACTATAAAACTGGATAGGTTTCCTTAAACTCCATAGAAGGCCCATTGGAAAAGTTTCTAGTACGTTTGGACGTGAATAGTTTTCTTTTTTTAATTAGGATACAAAAAACAAAAAATGCAAAAATATTGTAAAAAAAATCATCCCCTGATTACATTCCAATTTTTGCGAAAACTGATGCAGTTTGTAATAACATTGAGTTGAAATAGCAAAATCCCGCCGAAAGTTAATTCCGGAAAATTCTCGAAGAATGCACCAAAAACAATAGCTACCTTTGGATTTAACAAGGTTGAGTCAGTAGTTTTTAGGTTTCTAATTTGGCAAAATTAAACAAAGTGGACTTAAACACCTATTTTCTCCGATTTTGATTTTAAAAAAGGCTAAAACATGCAAAATTTAGCAACAATTTTAGCTGGAAAATGAAATATACTGTTGCTCAATACTGGTAGGAATAAGTCAAAACAGTGCCTTAAAACAGTGCCATAAAACGAAGCCCCTTAGATCTGAGGTTAATCAGAACTTATCATAAGGTCACAAAAATAACAAAAATAATGCATTGTATTTTTCGCCTAAGCCAGTAACTTGATATGCATTATGTATTTATTGGGACCAGATACCAAGTAAACAAAAAAGTCCTTTTTTCATCTATAGGAAACCGCTACGACCAGCAATTTTCCATTTGTCCTGAAATTATCTTTTGGACCTAGATAATTTTACTAAAAGGTTAATATAGATGAAAACTGATGCAGTTTGTAATAGCATTGAGTTGAAATAGCAAAATCCCGCCGAAAGTTAATGCCGGAAAATTCTCGAAGAAAGCAGCCAAAACAATAGCTACCCTTGGATTGAACAAGGTTCCGTCAGTAGTTTTTATGTGTGTTAATTTGGCAAATTTAAACGAAATGGACTTAAAGTTATTTTCTCCATTTTTGGTTTTAAGAAAGGCTAAAATATGCCAAATTTAGAAACAATTTTTTGCTGAAAAAAGAAATATACAGTTCCTCAGTACTCTAAACAGAAAATAGATAGGAATAATACAAAAAAAGTGCAGAAAAATGCAAAAAAGAGCCTTAGCTATAACAGGAAAAATCTTAATTAATGTCAGTAATTGGATTCCTTTGTTCATCCATAAGAAGCCCCTAAGACCTGAGGTTAATGAGAATTTATCATAGGATCACAAAAAGAAGGATAAAAGAAGACAAAATTCAGAAATATTTTGTTATTTTGCAGAAAAACGTATCGGAGAAGTAAAGACATCAAGCAATGCACTAAAATTTTTTGATAAGCTGCATTGTGCTTTTCATATAGGCCAGTATAATTTGATATGCAACATGTAATTATTGGGACTAGGTACCAAGTAAACAAAAAGGTGCAGAAAGAAGTGAAGAAAAAAAACAGGTCTAGAACTTTTTTTAAAAATTGATTTCAAAAATATGACAAGCTTCAGCTTGAAAAGTAAAAATTTTGACCTAACTTTTAAAAAAGATTCCTTTTTTCATCTATAGGAAACCGCTACGACCAGCAATTTTCCAGAATCTACCTCTAATTACCTTTAAAAATTCTTTCCAGAATTTATCTTTAAAAAGTACAGAAAACGAACAAAAAAACAACAAATTTCTTTTAAACGTCTTTAATCTGATATCTGAACTGTCAATAATGTGACAAGACAAAAAAAGAACCTCATAGACGTGAAAACGTTGCAAAATTAAATTTTTCTAATAAGTTTGTTGTATCAAAGCAGAAAAACCGTTACCTAAAACCTAAAACCACCTAAAATAGTAAATTTTCGTCCATTAGAAAGACAATGCGACCCTTTTTTATTGACTTTAGTAACTACTTGACCAATTTGTTTTCCGTTATAATCCCTTTTTCATTTTTAAAACATGTATTTCTAAAAGTTAAATCTTCCATTAGCTTTCAACTTTAAAACTGGATAGGTTTCATTTAAACACCTTAGAAGGCCTATTGGAACTGTCTCTAGTACGTTTGGAGATGAATTGTTCTTTTATCTTTTTAGGAAACAAAAAACAAACAATACATCTTTTTAGGAAACAAAAAACCAAAAAATGTAAATAAATTGTAAAAAATTATCGCTTGATTATATCCCAATTTTTTGGGGGCTTCCAAAAAACAATGAACCAAAATAAGCCCTGCTATCGCTGCTCGTCCATTAGGAAAAAGTCTTTCTGCTAAATCTTTTCGATGTAAACATTGAAATAGCAAAAAAATGGCAGAGTGTTGAATTCAGGAAACTATCAAAGAATGCACCAGAAACAATTGCTACCTTTGGATTTAACAAAAGTTGCGTCAGTAGTTTTTAGGTGTGTTAATTTGGCTAAATTAAACAAAGTGGACTGAAACGCTTAGTTTGCTCCATTTTTGATTTAAACAAGGCTAAAATTTGCAAAGTTTAGCATAATTTTCAGCTGGAAAATGGAATATACAGTTCCTCAACACTCTTCTTCATTCTTCAAGTAGAAGTAAACGCAAGAAAACTGTTCGTATAAATTTTAACATACTTTTGGCAAAATAGCCAAAAAAAATGTGTTAAGTTGCAGAAAAATATAAAAAAAGGCATCAAAAATCAGTCAATTAGTCGAAAAAATCAAACCCCGATAACCCCGTGGTCTTGGAAAAAGCAAAACTCAAAAGCATCTTTTAAGTTATATATTCTGCGCTAGACGGGCTTTTTATTGTTACCCCTCACAAACCGCTACCATAACTATATCGATATGCCCAAATTGGCTGACCAAAAAACGGTTTGAGTACATTGCTCCTCGTCACTAAAAAGGGTCGGAACAAAAAAGCCACCAAATTAAGAGTAACATATGGTTATCATATTATCATAGAAAGAATTGTTTTTTAATTCACAAAAACGAACATTACTGCAGCTATGTGCGCAATTGAATAACTTTTATCGTAGAGCAGTGAAACTCTCTTAACGCTTTCAACGCTTTGTCCCCAATTAAAACATAGTTTTGTTGAAAATTCGGCTAGGTAGAAACTAGAGGTCACTTATTAGTGAAAATTTGTACGGCTTGCGGTTTTTAGCAGGTTTTTCTTGTGAATTTAAATCAGATTCAACAAGCGTTTTGAGAAACAAATAAGTTGAATTTTTGCGATTTTAGCGGAGACCTCTTTATATTCAACGCCTAAGCGGTAAAAAAAATTCACTGCTACCAAAAGGGAAGCAGTTAAAAGTAAAATTTCAATGCTAAAAACTTCGAATCTTACGAATATTTCCTGCAAAATATTTAAGGTAATTTTTAGCAGTAAATTGAACTGAGATACTTGCGGTTTCTAGGGGTGAATTTTTTCTCACTTCTTTCACAGATGAAAATGAAATTTGTTCCTGGAGAACCTACCTCAAAATACTCGATGAATTAGTCTTACCATACATAGCGGTTCTCTGACTATGTCTTTGAATTGACCCGAGTAACTTGTTGTTCCGGTTAAAAAACCCTTTTTAAAAATATTGTTCGCTTATATGCAAACAAAAACGGGTGAATATTTAACGTTTTCTAGATAACAGTTTTTTGAGATTGAGTTTTTTTGTGATTTGATCTCATTTGGTGCAGAGGCTGCAACCAAATAGCTTTTTTATATTCGTTGTTTTATTAAAAAAATTCTTTGAAAAGTTAAAAACCTTCAATCGGTCTGCTGGTTGTTGCGAAAATAATTAAAAACAAGGAAACTCCGAAGTTTGCGTTTGTACATAATGCTCCGATCCCACTCATCCACAACTCTGACTTGTTTATCTACCTAATGAGGGAGAGAGACATAAAATTTTCAAAAAAATCTTACATGCTGATCTCAAAAATAATTAGTATATGAATTGAAACATCCGTGTCCAACTCAAATCACTTAAAACGGTAAATAATGTCAAGTTAGAAAATAATGTCAATTTAATGACCCGCCTTTCCTTGCGTCAATTATTTTGTTTTTATTTTATTTTTACTTTACTTTTTTGACATGACTTTTAAGAAATTCATATACTGTTCAAAAAAATTCGGTGTATGCTAATAGAAAATGAAATCCACTAAGCAAACTATCCAGAAAAAACTTCAACAAAAATCAGTTAAAAGTTTATTTTTCATCTATAGGAAGCTGCTAAGACGGCAGCTATCCAGAATTTATTTTACGACTACAAAAAGAACGACAATTAAAGAAAAACCAAAAACCTGAAACTGCGCTAGGGGACGGTGTCAAATTAGTTAAAACCATGATCTAATCGCTGCAAAAACTGATGTTTTCCATTATGCCCGTTTTTAAACAAATAATATGATATCTGATCTTTCAATAATGTGACAAGACAAGAAAAAACCTCAAAAGAGGGAAAATGTGTTTCGGTAGAAACGTGTGCTCACTTAGCGGTAAAGTTTTGTGCTCACCGCTCTTAATGCACTCACCGCTACTCCTTCATCTTTTTGCGGTATTTTCTGCGGTGAGGATAATTGGTAAATATAGCGATCAAAATTTTTTAAGACAATCGAATTTTAGCGATGAATTGTTATTTTTACCGCTTTGAACTCATTCACAGCTATTTTTACATCTTTTTTGCAACGTGTTCCATGGTAAAGATATTTGGTAAACTAAGCGTTTAATTATTTTTTTTCAACGCATTCACCGCATTCAACGCTAAAAATCGCAATTCTTACATCTTTCTCGCATTCGCCGCAAATCTTATATTTTTTAGCAATTTTCAGCGTTGACACCTCGACCCGGGTTGTTTGATTCCATCTGATTCGAAATGAGCTGATAATAAATGTTATCAATATTCCAAGTTATGAACAAAGATCTCAAAAATTTGCAATTTCTAAAAATGTTAAAAAACTGTGAAGAGGAACCAACCTGTTACATTTATTACACAGGAAGCAGCTGTTATAACCCATTTGCTATCAATAATGGTGCCACCGCAGAAGTACATTGCCGTAAGGTCCAATGGGTGTTTTCTAACTTCAATTTTGACGAAAAAAGGTTTGCAATCGGAATCTAAGCCGTTGATAATGGAGTTTTTCACCGATTTCCGTAATCGAGTATCTTTTTTCTCAACTTCAGATCCATCATTGTTTGTTGCAATTCTGTCAATAAGAAACCCAGTAACCGAAAATTTGCATAAACTAATTGCAAATGACAGAACCAAAATGTCAGACGACATATTTTGTTGCACTTTTAACAGTTGATTATGATTGTTGATGACAAAAATATAACTACGAAAGGATTTAGTGAAACACACAAATTTTTGTTTTGATTTAAATATTTGCGAGAAACGCCATAAAGCAAAGAAACGTATTCCAATTTTATACTTTATGTGAGAGTAAAACTGTTTGCAGCCAATCAGGTTTAAAGAGTTACTTTATATAAAGGTTCTCGCTTTCGTCAAGAAACACTACTCGATTCCATACAAACATGCATCGATACCAGACAAACATCGCCTTATTTGCTAGCCAACATGGCCTACCATTGTCTTTGACCTATAAGGTCACCAAACAAATAAAATGACAAAATCGATAAATAATATTAAAAAAGGAGTTCCAGCGTGCCTTAACGAACTCTTACAAGTTGTGGAATTGCTCGTTTGTTTCGAGCCCTGGTCAAAGTCGTCTGGCTTTATTCCTGAAGTCTGAACTTACGGACCATGGTCTTGAACTGTTATGCTCCAGATTCGCTAAGAACTAAGAAGTTAAATCAGTTCGACTTGGATAGAACACAGCTATCGAAAAATCTGCTGCCCTATAGAAAATATAGCTGAAAGCAGATATACACAATTCATTTCTCAATGCAAGAAACAGTAGTAATTTCACTATTACACTGAAGAAAAAAAAACAAAAACCAAGAAAACATAAGCAAATATTTGCTGTCCAATACGCTAATTTTGTGAGAAAGAATATTTAATAACATGCGAAGTACTTTTCTCGCCAATTATTTACGGTCCATTCGTTGAGACCTCAATTTTTGCCCTCCCCACTCATTGCGTGAGACATTAAAAACTCAGCGATATTGATTTTCCCCAATCATTTGGTGACACATTTTCGAGAAGACTCACCTCTCAACGGGTCGATAAAGGTTTGCTTGGGTTTCATATGTGCCTACAACTTTGCTTCTCTTGAAATCAGCATGATTCCGGGTCCAAAAATTGCTGTAACAAAGACTGAAATAGCGTAACGAAACCTGGCGATGAATCAGAAGGCTTCAATTTTGTGTAATCAGTCAGAATGGCGATTAGTTTGAACGTCTTACAATTAGTCGATTAATTTCCCCAGAAAAACTTTCACCAGAAGGACCAACAGAACGAACTGAAATCTACGTTCGCTACTTTTCTTAGAATAGTATTTTTACTTCATGTCCGCAGCGGTTGACAAATCCAAGCCACAATTCTCGGCCGCTTTTACATAAAGGATTGGTTGCAAGGGAGAAGTGACAGTAACATACAAAGCCGCTGGCTGTTCAGCCTTCTATAAAAACAAAATATGCCCCATCTGGTGTTGTAGTGAGATAGTACGCTAACAGATGGATGAATTATAAGTGAGATTAGGTTGACATAAATCTCCCTCATATCCAAACTTGACGCGAGATCTTATCATCCCGGCCAACGAAAGACAGTGCATGATAGCCTGTTAAATATAGAATCCCATATGAACAAAATGGAGAAATTTTTTCGTTTTCCTGCAATTTTATGCGCAGCTGATAATTCAATGCAGCCGGAAAATCTTTCGGAGAAAAATTCAGTCTCCCAACAAATTGATGTCAAACGAACGTGATGAGGAAGTTTTATTTTCGAACTAAGCGGATAACGTTTTTGCTGACGACATTGAATAGAATGCAGTTGCTGTGCAGTTTGGGGGCTCTTGTTTGACGCGAGATAAAGAATAGAAACATTCTATTGGTTTTAAAGGCAGTAAAGATATGGTTCGTGGTCAAAACCAGTTGTCAATTGGCTCTCCCAAAGAGAGTACAGGAGTTGGGTCTATCAAAGTTTTCAGACGAGAGGACGAGTCATAATCACAGAAAGCTTTTCATAAAAAACTTAGTCATGGCAAAGGCGTATGGCAGCTTTTTAGTGATCACAAATGAAACAAATTGTAGTTTACAATTGCAAAGACATAGGATTAACTGCTCAGTGGTCAAAATGTCCTGCATCAGATTCCCACACATTTTCGATGCAAGAATAGTTTGAACCAACTAAGTACAATAAAAATTGAATGGGATGACAATCAAACTATTTAGCAATGACAATCACTCACATTTCTAATTTCAAATAAAGGTAAGGTCTCTTCAAATATTTTTTTTCAGATTGACTTCCGAGTTCAGCGATTTTTTTATGATTTCAACATTTGTCAAACGTATCAATTGAACAATGAGTGTCTAAGCCGAATGAAAAGTTCTGATCACGTGTTATCACTAATTAACGCAGTATAGACTGTATTTTTGCCGAATGATCAAAATTACTTCAAAATGAAGTCTGTACTCTGAGAAAGTTTTGCCAAGGAGAGTACATTCTTTTGCTTTCCTATTTGGTTTGATGGTTCAAAACTGGCCATACATACTCAGTTGGGAGATATGTTTTTTGTCCAAATTTGTATTTTAAGCCTTTTGTAATTGAGGTTGATTTGATTTTTATTTCCCACATAGAACATAGGAAGTCTCGTTGTTGAGCCGTTGGACAAAACCTGATGACCATTCACATACACTAACAGCACACCTCTGACAACTAGAACTTTTCTCAAAAAGCGCTAAGTCATTATTAAGGCATATGGCATTTTATACGATCAAAATTTTTTTAATTACAACAGCAAAATCTAGGCAAATATTTCTTCTGATTGATCGTTTATGACTGATTGATCCAAATTAACTCTAAAAACGAAAATAAAGCTCAAAAAATGACATATGTCTGATTGATCCAAAAAGCCTCAAGAAACAAAAATTAAGCTTTGAGAAAGCTTGCCAAGCAGACTTCGTTTTTCTGCCCACCTAATTTTTATGATGGTATAAAAAAATGCAAAAGATCCCACCACGTTCATTTTAAAATTTTTTGTTTTTCTGTTGCTGAATTTTTAGTCTGTAAATATTTCTGTTGTAATTCAGATTCATTTGACTTACTCGATATAGAACAAATAAAGTTCATTGTGGACTTGCTGGACAAAATCTGATTGCTTTTCATTTATTCGAACATTCTAATTAGGGCTACTAGAAGTTTTTTCATTTAGGACTTAGTTTGAGCACATGACAGCTTTATGACGAATACCAAAAAGTTTTTAAATTACAAATCCAAAAGCAGAAGAAAATCGGTTTTAGTTGGAATATCGTGTATCAGCTTTCCATATTATCTCAGTGGAATAACAATTATAGCCAAGTGAAAATAATAAAAAATTCAATGTGATAACACCAAATCTTCATACCAATGGCAATCACCTACTTCTATATACAGATAAAAGTGGGTTCTCCTCACATTTCATTTTCTGACTGACTTCAGTTAACAGCCATTTCTAGATCTTCACTATTCTATAATATTCCATTTTAGCTAATGGGGGGTCATTAACGCAATATGGGTTCCGTTCGCGGGAAATGTTAAATACTATTTAACGCACAATTATCTACAATTTAGCCTGAGTTATCAATATTAGCCCAACCATGAAGTTTTGCATCGACAAAGTTTTGTCACGCAGAAAACATTTTCAATTCTTCTCCTTCTGGAATGGTAACCTAAATTGTCCCTATTGAAACAATTCAGAGCTCAGGCTTCCGTTTTTCGTCTTTAGTTTTTGTCTTTTAGCCTTCTGTAATTCAGATTATTTGGTTTAGGTTTCTTGACATAAAACAAAAAAAAATTGGTTGTGGGGTTGTTGGACAAAATCCAGTGGTCTTTCATTTAGTCCAATAACTCAACTCTGGCTACTAAAATCTTTTCATTTAGGATTCTTTATTTTTTGGCGTATAACAAAGGAAAATAGGTGTTCTGTGGTCACAACATTCTGTATCATAATCACTTTTTTTGTGATAAAACACTTTGAACCAGCCAAAAAGTAAGAAATGAGATCAAGCTAAAATAAATACCAATAACAACCAAACACGTCTCTATTTTCATATAAAAATAAGTTCTCTTCGATTTTGTTCTTTCAGATTTCATCGTTTCGTTCAGTTTAATGCTTTTCAAACTTCCAATTTAGCAATGGGGGTCTCAAGCACATCAAAGTTTTGGTTCAGTGACATATTATCCCGCACTCTGTTTTATCTCTCACTATGTTACGTGACAGTATCACGCACTATGGACACCATTCTTCTGATTGATCAAAATTACCGCAAAATTATGAACAAAATTTTGTATCAATCAAAATTAGGGAAGCACAATATCTTCTTTTTTTCCGATTTGTTATGATCACCTAAAACTGTCGCTCTGCAGCCGTAGGAGAGTTATTTTTTTGGTTCTTCGCTCGATTATAGGCCTATTATAATTCGGGCTGCTTTGATTTACTTTTATAGACATCGAACATATAAAGTTTATTTGTTGATTTGTTGGACAAAATCGGATGGTCTAGAAACCATTTTATTTATCCTTTAGTCATGGTTAACTTCTATTACAACTTTTTAACCATCACAAGAAATATTATGTACTAAAAATTCATGAAACTATGGAAATCACTGTTCTGTGGTCACATTATCCTGCATTAGTCTCGAAAACCTTTTAGGTGCCACAACATTTCGAACCAACTAATTACAATAGAAAACTGAAAGGGATATTAAAAAAGTTACTTAGCATTGGCAACCACTCATACTTCTAAATTCAGATAAAGATTTTTTCTCCAATTTTTGTTTTTATACTGACTTCAGACTTCAGCGTTTTTAAAGATGTCATAAGTTTTAAATCCTCCCAACCGCTTAAATCATTTTAAGGCAAGTGACAGCTTTTCTACGATCGGAAAAAAGTATAATTGCAACTGCAAATACGGCGGCAAATAATTGTTTTGTTGTCACAATTTCCTAAATCACATTCCCACCCTTCGTTATTAGAAAAGTAAATTTTAGCCAATCAAACGCAAAATAAATAAAAGTTATGAGGACCACGCTAAAGCGAATTACTAGCTGCAAGTACACTAGAAATATTACCTAAATTTTAATTAGAATTTTTGAATAATTTTCTCCCATTAATATATACATATCTAATTTAATACTGTTGTTTTGAGTTTGTGGGTAATTTCCAGGTAAAGTAGTCGAGGTGAACTGGTCGTACCACTCATTTGCAGGTAATTTCGTGGATATTATTGCCTGAAATTTTGCTAGCCCGAAAAAGTTGTAGGTAAGTTTACCTAGATATTTTTTCAAAGTGTAATACGCGTACCACCATACCAACAAATTTGCGTTACCAAAAAAGCAAGTTTGTCAAATTGCAGCTCTGGTGTTTCAATTATTCCAATTCGCGTCATTAATTTCAATTAGTTATAAGAGATCTCTTTCTCAGCTCTGAACCAAAAGGCAACTACCTTTCTACATTGTGTACAAGATGGAGCTGATAACCCAAAACTTCAAGTCTCTTCGCTTATACCAAACTATGTGATCGAATCAAAATTAACAACTATTAGTGCAATTTCTATGTTCTGTGCCACAAAAGATTAAATAATTAGCACTTTTGGGTTCGTTTGCGTTGGTGCCCCCAAACCCCCCACCCACCCCCCCCCCCCCCACCAGGTAAGTTATGCACCCCCCATACGTTTTGCTCGTGTCATTACATAGCAATTCATTATGTAAAAATATGGCGCGTGCGTCTGGGTGCGCATAGCAAAATAAATGCAACATAATAATATGCACTCACAAAGCTGGGGGGCACAAACGGAAAAGATCCCATTATTGTGTGCTAATTGAACGATAAATATCTGAAAGTGGAAAAATGATATTGCATAGTGGGAAAATGAAATTAAAGTCTCCATCTGTATAGGACACTATACCACAGAGCTCTGTGATTTCCATTAAATCTCCAACGGACTAAAATTTCATTCTGCACGTGACCAATTTCGGAATTACACCATTAAAAGGCGTCTTGTGGGGTCTTTCCCATTATAGCCCCCCCCCCTCACGAAATTATAGCCCCTCCACCCATTCTGGTATAATTATATAATTACGGTGATTGGGGGCTATAGGTTATCTGACCCCTAACACTAAGGTGGGAAGGGGGCTATAATGGGAAAGACCCATCTTGTGAATTGAAATTGGTGGCCTCGCAAGGTTAGTAGTACGTGACAAATATCGTTTCTTTTTCCTGGTCATTTAGATACGTTCAAATGACTATGACACCGAGCCCCAAAAGACCTAAAACTTTGAAAGAATCCGTGGGTCTTTCCCATTATAGCCCCCCCCCAGCTTAGTGGGCATGTAACCTATACCCCCCCAGATGAAAATTCATAACCACCTCTTTAACACAAAATCGGAAATCGATGTAGGCGAGCCACTGAAATTAATAACCACTTCTTTAACACAAAATCAGAAATCATTGTAGGCGAGCCGCCGGATGATGACATGGGCTTGCCCATTATAATTGATTTTAGTTGACTTCTCATAACCGCATTTCAGCTGCTACAGAGATAATACGAAATGGCTCTTATGAACTTAATGAAAAAACCTGGACCCGTTCCATGAAATAATGACGGCGATTGGAAAATTCCAGCATTCGATACTGGAACAAAACAAAAACTTGTAACCAACAATTGTAAGCATAAATGATGAATTTAATTGTATGCTATAACTTGATTTTTTTGGGGGGGGGGCTATAATTTTCTGTGGGGGCTATAATGGGAAAGACCCGAATCCGCTTAATAAAAACAAATCTCGCGATCTATTCTGTTTCGACCCCCCCCCCAGTGTTTTTTATGACCCCCAGTTACAAGTTATATGTTATTATATAGCACGTTACTATGTAAGAAAATAGCACGTGCGCCTAGGGGTCGTAAAAAAATTATGCTCATTAAGCTGGGGAGGCCGAAACAGAATAGATCCAATCTCGCCTTAACAACATCCCCCCTTGCAAAGAGCAGTGATAGTTCAGTGATCAGTGCCCAGGTTGAGGTGCCAGACTGAAGAAAGTCTATCCATACAGTCCCAGACGGAAAGTGCCTATGTTCCGCCTTTGTTACAGCTTGTCTAAGAAAAATTTGGTACTCCAGACGGAAATTTGCGATTTATTCGAATAACAAATTTTATATATAGTTTCTTTATGGGGTCAAGGAAATGCTCAAATGGTATGGAGTATTCCCAATGTATGTAGAGACTACAACAAAATAATTTTTGGTACGACAATTTTTAACCTTGAGTAAATAATTATTAGTAAATGATTATTATAGTAAATCTGTTATCTTTTCTACCTATTGTACTCGAACTCTTAAAAGAACAAACAGAATCACTTATAGAGAACAATAGATATTTATATGAAGACTTTAAATCAAACGCTGATGCAACATATGCAGTATTTTAACATAACTTTTTGATAAAAGATGATGATGGTCGCATAACTATGACACCGTATGGAACAATAAAAGGTCTATTGAATCAAATTCTGAGAGTATTAATCAATCAAAAAATACAAGACAAGAGTCATCGGAAAGGGTAAAGTTAACATTAAAGTTGTTGATGCTCAACTAAAACAATGTGGAATTAAAATGAAAGGTAATGAATATCAATTCACGGAAGGGTTAATTGGGTTTTTATTTACTAAAAAATAAAAAAGGAAGATATAGAACGTGGAAAAGATTTTATAGAGAAGGTTTTAAAGATATAAACTATGATTATGATAATGATGATGATATGAAACGTAATAGAGTTATTTAATAAACCTACTAATGCCAGCACTCGAAGCCATTGGTCTAGGTCTTCTAGCATGCTATTGGACTGGGTCCTCAAAAACAAGCTAACAAGACTTAGAAAGACTGGAGCAATTGATACGAGAAACAATAGCAGGACATGATTGATTATATGATGAGATGCTAGAGATATCTAAACAACTAGATAACGATGATAAATGAAACTTCTTTTGCAGATAGGAACAACAGTAAACCAGCAACAACAACTAGATAAAGAAGTTCTAAGTACTCAAATAGAAAAACTCTAAGAGAAAAAACTAAACCAATAAACAAAGATGAATTGTGGTCAGTTGATTTAACTGACAAATCATTTTTACATATTTTGGATCTTTTCTGTTTCGCCCCCCAGCTTAGTGAACTTATTTTTTTATGCCCCCCAGGCGCACGTGCTTTTTTTTACATAGTAACGTGCCATATAACAACATATAACTTGTAACTGGGGGGCATAAAACACACGGGGGGAGGCGAAACAGAGTATACCTGGGCTTTAACTTTAAAAACAACATGTATATCTATAACTAAGGCTTTCAAATCCCTTCCTCTGGTATCCAGTTTTAAGAAATTGGCTATTATTTTAGAAAATCAAAATACAGCTCATCGCTAATCTTGATCTACAATAACATAATTTAATAATACGGTTAATCGGAAAATTTAAACCAAGTTAAATATAATGAATACGGCACGTTTACACTCATTTTCGTATTTCGCCGAAAATGCTGATAATCTAAGAGAATCTACCAAATCTACAATCAACATATCATTGCCATGCTCAACCATCGTATAAAAAAGTCAGTCCGGTAGATCTAAGAATTGCTTTTTATGCGCCGGCTTCTTTCATTTTCTGATCACGCTAAAACACAAAAATCTATTTGTATTACGATGCTTTTAACCAGCTCTTTAAGATAAAAACACGTAATTGAAACTATAAAAGTCTAGTTGAATCTTTTTTCTACGTTTAAAGTTTTGAATTGGATGTAACATTTACTTAAATGAACATGCTTCTAAGCTGTGATTAATTTTACACAGTCATCGTTTTAGTTTTAATACTTTGTAGTTGATTGTCGGTTTTGCTACTCTAATATCTAGCTTGATTTATAATATATTCGGAAAACGATTATAATATAGTCGGATAACAAAAAAAATGTTATATTAATTAAAAACTAACTGAATCCTATTTTATTCAATCGGACTTTGAATGAACATTATTGCTACGGGTATCTAGAAATGAACAGCGGAAACGGAGACAGTGAGCCCAGTGATGGGCTTAAAAGTGAGTCCAAAACTCTACTGGTGACTGGCGGTGCGGGTTACATTGGGTCTCACACAGTGCTGGAACTGCTGAACAAGGACTATGAGGTGGTAGTTGTAGACAACTGTGCCAACGCCTTCAAAGAAGGCAAGTTTTGTTTTCTACCAATTTAACTGAAAACATGAAAAATAGACGACAAGAAGGTGCTAGGTTGCAATGAAGCAATGGTTAAGTGACTCTGCTTGAAGTCACTGAGAACTTCTGGCGTTTATCGAGAACCGCGAAGCAGTTCGAGATATTAAATCAGAATTTCGAAGTGACTTCTGCAGAGTCACTTAACCCTGCTTAAAACACAAAACGCGCACGTTTTAAAATGACAAAAGTCAACGAAATTCAACTTCTGGCTAAATAGCAACTTCTGGCATTTAAACTTCTGGCACTGCAGACTTTCGGCATTTTAAAATGTGCACGTGAGTGTTTTTATTAAAATTAATCGCAAACTTTCATCTTGACTGTCCAATTATTCTGGGCCGGTTGAGTAATCTAGACTACCCAAGACCATGGTATGAAAAAATTTGGCCAGGACATTTGTCTGCTATAAATAAAATGTTCTCAATGTGACCGATCTGGCATAAGCATACTTTTGGTCCGGTAGGTCCTGCTGGCCCGCTGGCTATAAAGATAAAATTTTTGAGTTGACATTTCCGAACTGTTTAAGTGCCCGGAGATTGATGGCAGAGCAAATCACCGCTGAATCAGACTAAATTCCAGGCTACTATACAGGATAAATTTAGCCTAGGCGAACTCTATGACCTAATGAGGAAATCATAATGAAGGAAAACTGCACATAAAGAAACTTGAAATATTCTGGAGAGCAATCTTTCAGAACTGAATTAAATTTTTACACTTGGAATGTGCTGGTTCAGCGCTGAAATGCTCTGAGATTCAAGTCCAGTTTTACAAAACACTTTTGAATTTTCATATAACTTGATTATTTCCCCGACTTCTCAAATTTTCTCTAAATTTTAGGCAAATCTAGTGAGACAAATTACCATAATTACCATTACCAGAATTCCCAAAAGTAAACGCTCAGAATTCAATTTTTCACGTTAAACCGCTTGTTTTTGGTGATGGTTTGAACCAATCTAATTATAACTGTTTCGTTTGAGGTTTTTCTATCAATCAACACAATACTCGGAAAAATGACAGGTTTTTTTTTCAGAATAACATACTGGCTCACCTACAAAAAATGTCTGTATTCACGTGTAAAAAGGCTAATCGATTTCGTGAAATTAGACAAATTGAACTTCTAGCAATTGTTTGTTTATTGGTTTAAACATGAGAACTCAATTTCGAAGGTTGATTTTTTTCATACTGAAGAAGTAAAGGGAGCAGCAAAGCAAGTAGTGTAATGTGGCAAATTGTTTCGAATGGCAACAGATGAAGTGGAGTGAGAAACCGGTGTTTAACATATGTTTGATTTTCGAAAGCAAATGTTTCCACGTATGGTATATGTTGTCTTCTTTTTGCTGTTTTCGTCCTGATTTTCTTAACTAAGAATTTCAACGTGTCATTCTTGAGTGTTTAGGTAAAATAAAGGAATTTTCAAGCGTGAGCGAATCGTGACGAATCGTGTGTCACGTTTTGTCGTGGGAGGGGAGGTTCCCATCCGTTACGATTCAAGTTTCAGATTTTGTTACATCCCCACACGTTACGAATCGTGCAATAACAGGCTTGCTTTCAAAAACTGCCATGGGGATAATCTTATAACATTTTGGCTTAAAATGTACGGGAGACAAAAATTTGTTTAATTTTCTCGGTTTTAAGGAGGTGAAAGAAATTTCACAAACATTTGCATATTTTGGGGTCGATAACATTTAACTTCAAAATTAAAAGATCTTAAACCCTTTTTATTTGGAAAAAATATACTCGGGTTTTTATTCAAATTTTAAATGTAAGCTCTGTGTTTTATAGAGACATTGCCAAGACATTGCTCAATTTCGACAGTAAAAAATGAACTCATATCTTGGTGGTTTTTAATTTGATGGCTTCAGTGACCATATGTTAATCGATTAAAATGTGTTCGCGGAGATTGGAAATCTAATTAAATCTAGGTAGCAATACTCCACGAAAATTATTGTGTATGCTGGCCAGAATAACCACGCTTTTGCTTGGGCTAAGAAAAGTTAAAAACAAGTTGGATAGAGCTGTTAGTAGACAAAATTAGCCCTTCTTCAAGACGGCAGCTAATCACTGAAGTGCTGCCTCCGGTAATTTGGTTACAGTTTTTGTCAAGGCTAAAAAACGCATATTGGAAATTGTACTAGACAGACAAAGCTTTTCCGGACTCGGCAGCCAATCAAAAAAGAGCTGTTTTAGGTAAAAAAAAAAACAAAAAAGAACACATGTTTACATATTTAGTGATAGACAGAATACATGTTTCAACACCTAGTCACCAAAGTATGCACACAAATACCTAAATTTTACTATAAATTTCAATTACGCAAGTTTCTTAGCCGCAGAGAGCATGTGTAAAACATGCGAAGGCATCTTAAAGTTAACATATACTAAAATATCAACGGGATTATGATTAGACTTTTTCTCGTGAAAGGCGATCGAAATTCAAACATTGATTTGTTCATCTGGGGTAAAATTTTACCTAGATTTTAAACCAGGTTTATAAATAGAAAGAAAAACGTTCGCTCTAGACTTTAGTCGTACATCATTTCTTCCCGTCGAAACTTCGAAATTGCTTCATTATTCTACGCAACTTTTTACCCAAAATGCAGGTTCATGTTTGGGTATATTAGTAAAAACCTTTGGTTTTACAGCCTATCAGCCCTCCTTTATTTTTATTAAAATAAAAATGCTGTTCAGTTTTTGGATAGCTAATTTTCTTTTTATTGAAGTTTTTTAGCATTAAATTAATCAATTTGATCACAAAATGTACTCTTTTTCCTCAAAGTCAACTGTCATATCTGGAAGCATATATAAATTAAATGCTCTACAGCAAGCTTTAGAGCATTGTTTCACATCATTTTACGCATTACTTTTGTCAAATGCAACTACTTGTTACCTTTATTTAACGCAAACTTGCTATTCTTTTCTCCTTCAAGGTTGTTTTGATGTCAATAGCGTGCAATTGGTCAGCAGGTTTAATGCTCCACGTGGAGCCCTGCTACCTAAACTTTATTAGGTTTCGAACCTGTGCGTACACAGTAATCTGGGTAGTATATGGTCAATAAAACTATCAAATTAATAACACCTGGATAAAAAAATTGTGCTATATTCTCTTTGCTGTCGAAATTTAGCAATTACACTCTCTCTACCATAAACAGTTTAGTTTATACTAATTTTGAAATTAAAAATCCGATAATAGTCTATTCCGACTAAAAATTGGCTTAAGATTTTTCAATTTTGAAATGCAAAATGCAATCCCATCGACCCCAAAATTTTTCAAGATTTTGCTACCTCTACAAAACTATACCCATATAACATGTTCTTGCCGCCCGCAAAAATTAGACCAGAATTTTATAACTGTTTTCTCAACGCACCAATTCACCACCAAAGTTGAAAAAAGTTACAAGGTGTTTCTCTACCACTCATATGTACCGCACGATTCGTAACCGCTGGGGACGTCCCCACCCGTGACAAAAATTGATGCACGAATGGTAACGGGCGGGGAGGTCCTCACGCGTGACAGAACCTGATACATGATTCGTCAAGGGGTGACGTCACCCACCCCTGGCAATATTAAAAAAATAGTAGATAAAATTTTTTCAGCTGTTTTTTTTTAATTACATGGTTGGTTCAGTAAAATTTGTAACAGCAGGTAGATTCAAGGTAAAAAATTGCTGCTTAAGTTACCTTTGGTTCTGTTTTCTCACAGCAAATGTAATTTTCTGTATTTAGAAGGTACAAACATGCCAGAGTCTCTGAGAAGAATTCAAAAAATGACAGGGAAACAGATAACTTTCTACATTCTTGATTTGTGCAACAGATCCTTACTTCAAAAAGTTTTCCAAAAGGTATATCCGCTTCCAGGTATGAACTTTACCTCATGAAAATATATTGAAAGAACAGAAAAAACGTGGACGTTAAACAAAGATTGCAATAACTGAGTCCAACAATTTTTTAAACGCCGATCATTATTGAGGTCAATTCTATGAGTCCAGTTCTTACTGCAGCCT
>NC_134474.1:0-80000 GCF_964194025.1 Convolutriloba macropyga | reverse complement strand
TAAAAATCAGCTGAATCTGCTGATTTTATGTAAAATTTGTTCTGATTGAGCAGAAAATTGAAAAAAAAAGGTGCTGAATTCGCTGAAAAAAAAACGGGTCTTTCCCATTATAGCCCCCAGCTCAGTGGTCAGATAACCTATACCCCCAATCATGATAAATATACCATAATGGGGGCTATAATTTCATGGGGGGTGGCTATAATGGGAAAGACACAAAAAAAACATTTCAGCAAAATTCAGTGCATTTCTTACATATATGAAAGCAGCATTTGATTCAGCACCTTTCTCACATGTTTTCAGCACAAATTCAGCGCCTTCAGCGCTTTTGTTATTGAAAATTTAAAAAAAAAATGCCAAATTGTTTAAGGAAAGCGTTGAAAATGCGTAAGATGAGTGTTGAACATGTTGAACATACGACAATGGGTACTATGGTTTTGTGAAGGGGCTATATGGGTAAAACATGTTTAATCAAAGCTAATGAAATTTCTGGTCCCCATTGTGGTATCATTACCATGATTGGGGGGAATTTGAGAGACCCATAATATCGTGGTGGGACGAGGGCTGTAATGTGCAAATGACACCAAACGGAAAAAGGGATGCATTTTTTTCCGGGTCCCCCAGCTTAGTGAGCAAAAACTTTTTATGACCCCCAGGCGCACGTGCTTTTTACCTACATAGTAACGCGCTAAATAACAACATATAATTTGCAACTTGGGGGCGTAAAACATACTGGGGGCCGAAACAGCATAGATCCAAATTGCCTAATCCCAGCTTACTAGATGAAAATTCAGGGATCATTGGGACAACTTATAAGTCTGGAGAGCTAGATATCTTCTCCTTTATTCTTGAATTTCTGCATCATTACCCTCGTCGAGGGGTCAGCAGCTGTCAGCGGATATTGTGTAAGAAATCAGCTAAATCTGCTGATTTTATGTAAAATTTGTGCTATTTTGCGCAGAAAGTTGAAGAAAAATGTGCTGAATCCGCTGAAAAAAAAACAGGTCTTTCCCATTATAGCCCCCCAGCTCAATGGTCAGAAAACCTATAACCTCCTCCCCAATCATGGTAAAGATACCATAATGGGGGGCTGTAATTTCATGTGGGGCTATAGTGCGAAAGACCCAAAAAAAAAACATTTCAGCACAATTCTGTGCATTTCTTACATATATGAAAGCAGCATTTGATTCAGCACCTTTCTCGCATATTTTCAGCACAAAATCAGCAGATTTAGCGCCTTTATTATAGAAAATTCAAAACAAAATGCCAAATTGTTTAAGGAAAGCGTTGAAAATGCGTAAGATATGTGTTGAACATGTTGAACATACCACAATGGGTACTATAATTTTGTGAAGGGGCAATATGGGTAAAACATGTTTAATTCAAGCGAGTGTAATTTTTGGTCGCCAATGTGGTATAATTACAATGATTGCGGGGAATTGGAGAGACCCATAATTTCGTGGTGGGACGAGGGCTGGAATGTGCAAATGACACCAAACGGAAAAAGGGATGCATTTTTTCCGGGCCCCCCAGCTTAGTGAGCAAAAATTTATTATGACCCTCAGGCGCACGTGTTATTTCCTTACATAGTAACGCGCTATAAAACAACATATAATTTGCAACTGGGGGCGTAAAACACACTGGGGGCCGAAACAGCATAGATCCCAATTGCCTAATCCCAGCTTACTAGATAAAAATTCAGGGATCACTGGGACAACTTATAAGTCTGGAGAACTAGATATCTTCTCTTTTGTCCTTGAATTTCTGCATCATTACCCTCGTCGAGAGGTCAGCAGCTGTCAGCGGATATTTTGTAAGAAATCAGCTGAATCTGCTGATTTTATGTAAAATTTGTTCTATTTTGCGCAGAAAATTGAAAAAAAATTGTGCTGAATACGCTGAAAAACAAAACGGGTCTTTCCCATTATAGCCCCCCAGCTCTATGGTCAGATAACGTAATGCCTCCCCCCAATCATGGTAAATATACCATAATGGGGGGCTGTAATTTCATGGGGGGGGCTATAGTGGGAAAGACCCAAAAAAAAAACATTTCAGCACAATTCTGTGCATTTCTTACATATATGAAAGCAGCATTTGATTCAGCACCTTTCTCACATCTTTTCAGAACAAAATCAGCAAATTTAGCGCCTTTGTTATAGAAAATTCAAAACAAAATGCCAAATTGTTTAAGGAAAGCGTTGAAAATGCGTAAGATGAGTGTTGAACATGTTGAACATACGACAATGGGTACTATAGTTTTGTGAAGGGGCTATATGGGTAAAACATGTTTAAACAAAGGTAATGTAATTTCTGGTCCCCACTGTGGTATAATTACCATGATTGCAGGGAATTGGAGAGACCCATAATTTCGTGGTGGGACGAGGGCTGTAATGTGCAAATGACATCAAACGGAAAAAGGGATGCATTTTTTCCGGGCCCCCCAGCTTAGTGAGCAAAAATTTATTATGACCCCCAGGCGCACGTGTTATTTCCTTGCATAGTAACGCGCTATAAAACAACATATAATTTGCAACTGGGGGGTAAAACACACTGGGGGCCGAAACAGCATAGATCCCAATTGCCTAATCCCAGCTTACTAGATAAAAATTCAAGGATCACTGGGACAACTTATAAGTCTGGAGAACTAGATATCTTCTCTTTTGTCCTTGAATTTCTGCATCATTACCCTCGTCGAGGGGTCAGCAGCTGTCAGCGGATATTTTGTAAGAAATCAGCTGAATCTGCTGATTTTATGTAAACTTTGCGCTGATTGCGCGGAAAATTGAAAAAAAAGGTGCTGAATCCACTGAAAAAAACGGGTCTTTCCCATTATAGCCTCCCAGCTCAGTGGTCAGATAATCTATAGCCCCCCCAATCTTGGTAAATATACCATAATGGTGGGCTATAATTTCATGGGGGGGGCTATAATGGGAAAGACCCAAAAAAAATCATTTCAGCACAATTCAGTGCATTTCTTATATATATAAGCAGCATTTGACTCAGCACCTTTCTCACATCTTTTCAGCACAAAATCAGCAGATTTAGCGCCTTTGTTATAGAAAATTCAAAACAAAATGCCAAATTGTTTAAGGAAAGCTTTGAAAATGCGTAAGATGAGTGTTGAACATGTTGAACATACCACAATGGGTACTATAGTTTTGTGAAGGGGCTATATGGGTAAAACATGTTTAATCAAAGCTAATGTAATTTCTGGTCCCCATTGTGGTATAATTACCATGATTGGGGGAATTGGAGAGACCCATAATTTCGTGGTGGGACGAGGGCTGTAATGTGCAAATGACACCAAACGGAAATAGTAATGTGCTACATAACAACATACAATTTGTAACTGGCTGTCATAAAAAACACCGGGGGCCGAAACAGAATAGATAATGATCCTTAAAAGCTTTGATTGCACATTTTTGGATTCTGTCGTGGAAAAAAGAGACAGTTCCCCAAAATGGGAGAAACAGTTGATGACCTCTGGCTCCTGGCACAATAGTGAAATCTCGGACACAGGAACACTTCTGGAGTAAACAGATCCCAAACAATAATAACAGACGAATGATAGACATTAGTTCCAATAATATAGATCGATCTATCTTTGTTAATTCACCTTTATCTTTGTTCACTTTGATCCTTTGGCTTCAAAATCTGATGATTTGTGGGGTCTTTCCCATTATAGCCTCCCGTGAAACTATAGCCCCCCATTGTGGTATATTTACTATGGTTGGGGACTATAGATTATCTGACCATTAAGCTGGAGGGGGGGGCTTAATGGGGAAAGACCCAATAAGTGAAAGCGTAGAAATTGTTTTCCATGATTTGCAGTTCCTTTATTAAACTTAGTTAAAAACTCAAAAGACTGGATTTTGTTCGGTCTCAACTACTAACACTTAATTGTTTTGCCCCCCTCCCCCATAGCTCAAAAGCGACAATTGGAGTTGGGTCAGTGAAGGGAGCCTATTTGCAACATTATTTGCAGCCCCCAAGTGCGCGTGCAACGGGGGGGGGGGCACAAATTAAGAATATCCAAACTTCCTTTGATCTACCTACAATGGGAAGAAACCAAAAATTGAACTTACAATAACCCTCAACTAAAAATTAAAGTTAAACTTCCACGTGCAGAATTGAAACGTTATACATTTTAACATTTTATAGAGAGCATAGGGAAAATATTAGGGTCTTTCCCATTATACCCCCCCCCACCTTACTGGCCATATAACGTATTGCCCCCCTCCCCTTATGGTACGGACCTTTTCCGGTTACGCCCCCAATCTTAGTGGGTGCATATTATTTGCACCCCCCAGACGCACGTGCCATATTTTTACATAATGTAATGGCACGTCTTCTGTAACTGGGAGGAGCATAACGTACTGGGGGCACAAACGGAAACGATCCTATGACAGTTACTACATCATAATGGGGAGCTATATTTTCGATGGTGGGGGCTACAATGAGAAAAACCCGAATATTATACGTCAATAATAAAGAAAAAAGGATCAAAGATGGGATCCAACTGCAGCTTTTTTGTGATCAACATGCAAGTCGATCCTAATCACAAGCTCTAAAATAATCTACCTGTATAAAACACAAAACATTGATTGATTACCGATCAATTTTATATTAAATATAGCAATCGTATATATGCTATCATAGGTAAAATAAAAGAAATTAACTGCTCCAATTCGACTGTATATGCCAGGTTTCAATTAAAAAAAATAAAAATAATTGTGTTTCCTGTGTTATCACAGTGGAACCATTAGGCCTACAGTAACTTGATCTCAACTGTCCATTTTCTTATTATCCTCCACATCTCGTCAAGGGGTCAGCAGCTGTCAGCGGATATTTTGTAAAAAATCAGCTGAATCCGCTGATTTTATGTAAAATTTGTGCTGATTGCGCAGAAAATTGAAAAAAAAAGGTGCTGAATTCGCTGAAAAAAACGGGTCTTTCCCGTTAAAGCCCCCCAGCTCAGTGGTCAGATAACCTATAGCCCCCCCCCCCAATCATGGTAAATACACCATTATGGGGGGCTATAATTTCATGGGGGCTATAATGGGAAAGACACAAAAAAAAACATTTCAGCACAATTCAGTGTATTTCTTACATATATGAAAGCAGCTTTTGATTCAGCACCTTTCTCACATCTTTTCAGCGCAAATTCAGCGGATTGGGCGCATTTGCTATAGAACATTCAAGAAAATGCCAAATTGTTTAAGGAAAGCGTTGAAATTGCGTAAGATGAGTCTTGAACATGTTGAACATACCACAATGGGTACTATTTTTGTGAAGGGTCTATATGGGTAAAACATGTTTAATCCAAACTAATGTAATTTTTGGTCCCCATTGTGGTATAATTACCTTGATTGGGGGGAATTGGTGAGACCCATATTTTCGTAGTGGGACGAGGGCTGTAATGTGCAAATGACACCAAACGGAAAAAGGGATGCATTTTTTTCCGCGCCCCCCCGCTTAGTGAGCATAAATTTTTTTATGACCCCCAAGCGCACGCGCTTTTTCCTTACATAGTAACGCGCTATATAACAATATAAAATTTGTAACTGGGGGATGTAAAACACACTGGGGGCCGAAACAGCATAGATCCCAATTGCCTAATCCCAGCTTATTAGATAAAAATTCAGGGTTCACTGGGACAACTTATAAGTCTGGAGAACTAGATATCTTCTCTTTTGTCCTTGGATTTCTGCATCATTACCCTCGTCAAGGGGTCAGCAGCTGTCAGTGGATATTTTGTAAGAAATCAGCTGAATCCGCTGATTTTATGTAAAATTTGTGCTGATTGCGCGGAAAATTGAAAAAAAAGGTGCTGAATCCACTGAAAAAAACGGGTCTTTCCCATTATAGCCCCCCAGCTCAGTGGTCAGATAACCTATAGCCCCCCCAATCATGGTAAATACACCATTATGGGGGGCTATAATTTCATGGGGGCTATAATGGGAAAGACACAAAAAAAACATTTCAGCACAATTCAGTGTATTTCTTACATATATGAAAGCAGCTTTTGATTCAGCACCTTTCTCAGATCTTTTCAGCACAAATTCAGCGGATTGGGCGCCTTTGTTATAGAACATTCAAGAAATTGCCAAATTGTTTAAGGAAAGCGTTGAAATTGCGTACGATGAGTGTTGAACATGTTGAACATACCACAATGGGTACTATAGTTTTGTGAAGGGGCTATATGGGTAAAACATGTTTAATCCAAACTAATGTAAGTTTTGGTCCCCATTGTGGTATAATTACCATGATTGAGGGGAATTGGTGAGACCCATATTTTTGTAGTGGGACGAGGGCTGCAATGTGCAAATGACACCAAACGGAAAAAGGGATGCATTTTTTCCGGCCCCCCCCCGCTTAGTGAGCATAAATTTAAAAAAAATTGGATCTTTTCCGTTTGTGCCCCCCCAGTTCGTTATGCTCCCCCCAGTTACAGAGCACGTGTCATTACATAGTAAATCATCATGTAAAAATATTGCACGTGCATCTGGGGGTTGCAAATAATATGCACCCACTAAGCTGGGGGGGCACAAACGGAAAAGATCCAATTTTTTTTATGACCCCCAAGCGCACGCGCTTTTTCCTTACATAGTAACGCGCTATATAACAATATAAAATTTGTAACTGGGGGGCGTAAAACACACTGGGGGCCGAAACAGCATAGATCCCGATTGCCTAATCCCAGCTTACTAGATAAAAATTCAGGGTTCACTGTGACAACTTATAAGTCTGGAGAACTAGATATCTTCTCTTTTGTCCTTGGATTTCTGCATCATTACTCTCGTCAAGGGGTCAGCAGCTGTCAGCGGATATTTTGTAAAAAATCAGCTGAATCCGCTGATTTTATGTAAAATTTGTGCTGATTGCGCAGAAAATTGAAAAAAAAGGTGCTGAATTCGCTGAAAAAAACGGGTCTTTCCCGTTAAAGCCCCCCAGCTCAGTGGTCAGATAACCTATAGCCCCCCCCCCAATCATGGTAAATACACCATTATGGGGGGCTATAATTTCATGGGGGCTATAATGGGAAAGACACAAAAAAAAACATTTCAGCACAATTCAGTGTATTTCTTACATATATGAAAGCAGCTTTTGATTCAGCACCTTTCTCACATCTTTTCAGCGCAAATTCAGCGGATTGGGCGCATTTGTTATAGAACATTCAAGAAAATGCCAAATTGTTTAAGGAAAGCGTTGAAATTGCGTAAGATGAGTCTTGAACATGTTGAACATACCACAATGGGTACTATTTTTGTGAAGGGTCTATATGGGTAAAACATGTTTAATCCAAACTAATGTAATTTTTGGTCCCCATTGTGGTATAATTACCTTGATTGGGGGGAATTGGTGAGACCCATATTTTCGTAGTGGGACGAGGGCTGTAATGTGCAAATGACACCAAACGGAAAAAGGGATGCATTTTTTTCCGCGCCCCCCCGCTTAGTGAGCATAAATTTTTTTATGACCCCCAAGCGCACGCGCTTTTTCCTTACATAGTAACGCGCTATATAACAATATAAAATTTGTAACTGGGGGATGTAAAACACACTGGGGGCCGAAACAGCATAGATCCCAATTGCCTAATCCCAGCTTATTAGATAAAAATTCAGGGTTCACTGGGACAACTTATAAGTCTGGAGAACTAGATATCTTCTCTTTTGTCCTTGGATTTCTGCATCATTACCCTCGTCAAGGGGTCAGCAGCTGTCAGCGGATATTTTGTAAGAAATCAGCTGAATCCGCTGATTTTATGTAAAATTTGTGCTGATTGCGCAGAAAATTGAAAAAAAAGGTGCTGAATCCGCTGAAAAAAACGGGTCTTTCCCATTATAGCCCCCAGCTCAGTGGTCAGATAATCTATAGCCCCCATCTTGGTAAATATACCATAATGGGGGGCTATACTTTCATGGGGGGCTATAATGGGAAATACCCAAAAAAAAACATTTCAGCACAATTCAGAGCTTTTCTTACATATATGAAAGCAGCAATTGATTCAGCACCTTTCTCACATTTTTTCAGCACAAGTTCAGTGGATTGGGCGCCTTTGTTATAGAACATTCAAGAAAATGCCAAATTGTTTAAGGAAAGCGTTGAAATTGCGAAAGATGAGTGTTGAACATGTTGAACATACCACAATGGGTACTATAGTTTTGTGAAGTGGCTATATGGGTAAAACATGTTTAATCAAAGCTAATGTAATTTCTGGTCCCCATTGTTGTATAATTACCATGATTGGGGGAATTGGAGAGACCCATATTTTCGTAGTGGGACGAGGGCTGTAATGTGCAAATGACACCAAACGGAAAAAGGGATGCATTTTTTTCCGGGCCCCCCCGCTTAGTGAGCATAAATTTTTTATGACCCCCAAGCGCACGCGCTATTTCCTTACATAGTAACGCGCTATATAACAATATTAAATTTGTAACTGGGGGCGTAAAACACACTGGGGGCCGAAACAGCATAGATCCCAATTGCCTAATCCCAGCTTACTAGATAAAAATTCAGGGTTCACTGGGACAACTTATAAGTCTGGAGTACTAGATATCTTCTCTTTTGTCCTTGGATTTCTGCATCATTACCCTCGTCAAGGGGTCAGCAGCTGTCAGTGGATATTTTGTAAGAAATCAGCTGAATCCGCTGATTTTATGTAAAATTTGTGCTGATTGCGCAGAAAATTGAAAAAAAAGGTGCTGAATCCGCTGAAAAAAAACGGGTCTTTCCCATTATAGCCCCCCACCTCAGTGGTCAGATGACCTATAGCCCCCCATCATGGTAAATATACCATAATGGGGGGCTATAATTTCATGGGGGGCTATAATGGGAAATACCCAAAAAAAACATTTCAGCACAATTCAGTGCTTTTCTTACATATATGAAAGCAGCATTTGATTCAGCACCTTTCTCACATCTTTTCAGCACAACTTCAGCGGATTCGGCAACTTTGTGAGAGAAAACTTAAAAAAATGCCAAATTGTTTAAGGAAAGCGTTGAAAATGCGTAAGATGAGTGTTGAACATACCACAATGGGTACTATAGTTTTGTGAAGGGGCTATATGGGTAAAACATGTTTAATCAAAGCTAATGTAATTTCTGGTCCCCATTGTGGTATAATTACCATGATTGGGGGAATTGGAGAGACCCATAATTTCGTGGTGGGACGAGGGCTGTAATGTGCAAATGACACCAAACGGAAATAGTAATGTGCTACATAACAACATACAATTTGTAACTGGCTGTCATAAAAAACACCGGGGGCCGAAACAGAATAGATAATGATCCTTAAAAGCTTTGATTGCACATTTTTGGATTCTGTCGTGGAAAAAAGAGACAGTTCCCCAAAATGGGAGAAACAGTTGATGACCTCTGGCTCCTGGCACAATAGTGAAATCTCGGACACAGGAACACTTCTGGAGTAAACAGATCCCAAACAATAATAACAGACGAATGATAGACATTAGTTCCAATAATATAGATCGATCTATCTTTGTTAATTCACCTTTATCTTTGTTCACTTTGATCCTTTGGCTTCAAAATCTGATGATTTGTGGGGTCTTTCCCATTATAGCCTCCCGTGAAACTATAGCCCCCCATTGTGGTATATTTACTATGGTTGGGGACTATAGATTATCTGACCATTAAGCTGGAGGGGGGGGCTTAATGGGGAAAGACCCAATAAGTGAAAGCGTAGAAATTGTTTTCCATGATTTGCAGTTCCTTTATTAAACTTAGTTAAAAACTCAAAAGACTGGATTTTGTTCGGTCTCAACTACTAACACTTAATTGTTTTGCCCCCCTCCCCCATAGCTCAAAAGCGACAATTGGAGTTGGGTCAGTGAAGGGAGCCTATTTGCAACATTATTTGCAGCCCCCAAGTGCGCGTGCAACGGGGGGGGGGCACAAATTAAGAATATCCAAACTTCCTTTGATCTACCTACAATGGGAAGAAACCAAAAATTGAACTTACAATAACCCTCAACTAAAAATTAAAGTTAAACTTCCACGTGCAGAATTGAAACGTTATACATTTTAACATTTTATAGAGAGCATAGGGAAAATATTAGGGTCTTTCCCATTATACCCCCCCCCACCTTACTGGCCATATAACGTATTGCCCCCCTCCCCTTATGGTACGGACCTTTTCCGGTTACGCCCCCAATCTTAGTGGGTGCATATTATTTGCACCCCCCAGACGCACGTGCCATATTTTTACATAATGTAATGGCACGTCTTCTGTAACTGGGAGGAGCATAACGTACTGGGGGCACAAACGGAAACGATCCTATGACAGTTACTACATCATAATGGGGAGCTATATTTTCGATGGTGGGGGCTACAATGAGAAAAACCCGAATATTATACGTCAATAATAAAGAAAAAAGGATCAAAGATGGGATCCAACTGCAGCTTTTTTGTGATCAACATGCAAGTCGATCCTAATCACAAGCTCTAAAATAATCTACCTGTATAAAACACAAAACATTGATTGATTACCGATCAATTTTATATTAAATATAGCAATCGTATATATGCTATCATAGGTAAAATAAAAGAAATTAACTGCTCCAATTCGACTGTATATGCCAGGTTTCAATTAAAAAAAATAAAAATAATTGTGTTTCCTGTGTTATCACAGTGGAACCATTAGGCCTACAGTAACTTGATCTCAACTGTCCATTTTCTTATTATCCTCCACATCTCGTCAAGGGGTCAGCAGCTGTCAGCGGATATTTTGTAAAAAATCAGCTGAATCCGCTGATTTTATGTAAAATTTGTGCTGATTGCGCAGAAAATTGAAAAAAAAAGGTGCTGAATTCGCTGAAAAAAACGGGTCTTTCCCGTTAAAGCCCCCCAGCTCAGTGGTCAGATAACCTATAGCCCCCCCCCAATCATGGTAAATACACCATTATGGGGGGCTATAATTTCATGGGGGCTATAATGGGAAAGACACAAAAAAAAACATTTCAGCACAATTCAGTGTATTTCTTACATATATGAAAGCAGCTTTTGATTCAGCACCTTTCTCACATCTTTTCAGCGCAAATTCAGCGGATTGGGCGCATTTGCTATAGAACATTCAAGAAAATGCCAAATTGTTTAAGGAAAGCGTTGAAATTGCGTAAGATGAGTCTTGAACATGTTGAACATACCACAATGGGTACTATTTTTGTGAAGGGTCTATATGGGTAAAACATGTTTAATCCAAACTAATGTAATTTTTGGTCCCCATTGTGGTATAATTACCTTGATTGGGGGGAATTGGTGAGACCCATATTTTCGTAGTGGGACGAGGGCTGTAATGTGCAAATGACACCAAACGGAAAAAGGGATGCATTTTTTTCCGCGCCCCCCCGCTTAGTGAGCATAAATTTTTTTATGACCCCCAAGCGCACGCGCTTTTTCCTTACATAGTAACGCGCTATATAACAATATAAAATTTGTAACTGGGGGATGTAAAACACACTGGGGGCCGAAACAGCATAGATCCCAATTGCCTAATCCCAGCTTATTAGATAAAAATTCAGGGTTCACTGGGACAACTTATAAGTCTGGAGAACTAGATATCTTCTCTTTTGTCCTTGGATTTCTGCATCATTACCCTCGTCAAGGGGTCAGCAGCTGTCAGTGGATATTTTGTAAGAAATCAGCTGAATCCGCTGATTTTATGTAAAATTTGTGCTGATTGCGCGGAAAATTGAAAAAAAAGGTGCTGAATCCACTGAAAAAAACGGGTCTTTCCCATTATAGCCCCCCAGCTCAGTGGTCAGATAACCTATAGCCCCCCCAATCATGGTAAATACACCATTATGGGGGGCTATAATTTCATGGGGGCTATAATGGGAAAGACACAAAAAAAACATTTCAGCACAATTCAGTGTATTTCTTACATATATGAAAGCAGCTTTTGATTCAGCACCTTTCTCAGATCTTTTCAGCACAAATTCAGCGGATTGGGCGCCTTTGTTATAGAACATTCAAGAAATTGCCAAATTGTTTAAGGAAAGCGTTGAAATTGCGTACGATGAGTGTTGAACATGTTGAACATACCACAATGGGTACTATAGTTTTGTGAAGGGGCTATATGGGTAAAACATGTTTAATCCAAACTAATGTAAGTTTTGGTCCCCATTGTGGTATAATTACCATGATTGAGGGGAATTGGTGAGACCCATATTTTTGTAGTGGGACGAGGGCTGCAATGTGCAAATGACACCAAACGGAAAAAGGGATGCATTTTTTCCGGCCCCCCCCCCGCTTAGTGAGCATAAATTTAAAAAAAATTGGATCTTTTCCGTTTGTGCCCCCCCAGTTCGTTATGCTCCCCCCAGTTACAGAGCACGTGTCATTACATAGTAAATCATCATGTAAAAATATTGCACGTGCATCTGGGGGTTGCAAATAATATGCACCCACTAAGCTGGGGGGGCACAAACGGAAAAGATCCAATTTTTTTTATGACCCCCAAGCGCACGCGCTTTTTCCTTACATAGTAACGCGCTATATAACAATATAAAATTTGTAACTGGGGGGCGTAAAACACACTGGGGGCCGAAACAGCATAGATCCCGATTGCCTAATCCCAGCTTACTAGATAAAAATTCAGGGTTCACTGGGACAACTTATAAGTCTGGAGAACTAGATATCTTCTCTTTTGTCCTTGGATTTCTGCATCATTACTCTCGTCAAGGGGTCAGCAGCTGTCAGCGGATATTTTGTAAAAAATCAGCTGAATCCGCTGATTTTATGTAAAATTTGTGCTGATTGCGCAGAAAATTGAAAAAAAAGGTGCTGAATTCGCTGAAAAAAACGGGTCTTTCCCGTTAAAGCCCCCCAGCTCAGTGGTCAGATAACCTATAGCCCCCCCCCAATCATGGTAAATACACCATTATGGGGGGCTATAATTTCATGGGGGCTATAATGGGAAAGACACAAAAAAAAACATTTCAGCACAATTCAGTGTATTTCTTACATATATGAAAGCAGCTTTTGATTCAGCACCTTTCTCACATCTTTTCAGCGCAAATTCAGCGGATTGGGCGCATTTGTTATAGAACATTCAAGAAAATGCCAAATTGTTTAAGGAAAGCGTTGAAATTGCGTAAGATGAGTCTTGAACATGTTGAACATACCACAATGGGTACTATTTTTGTGAAGGGTCTATATGGGTAAAACATGTTTAATCCAAACTAATGTAATTTTTGGTCCCCATTGTGGTATAATTACCTTGATTGGGGGGAATTGGTGAGACCCATATTTTCGTAGTGGGACGAGGGCTGTAATGTGCAAATGACACCAAACGGAAAAAGGGATGCATTTTTTTCCGCGCCCCCCCGCTTAGTGAGCATAAATTTTTTTATGACCCCCAAGCGCACGCGCTTTTTCCTTACATAGTAACGCGCTATATAACAATATAAAATTTGTAACTGGGGGATGTAAAACACACTGGGGGCCGAAACAGCATAGATCCCAATTGCCTAATCCCAGCTTATTAGATAAAAATTCAGGGTTCACTGGGACAACTTATAAGTCTGGAGAACTAGATATCTTCTCTTTTGTCCTTGGATTTCTGCATCATTACCCTCGTCAAGGGGTCAGCAGCTGTCAGCGGATATTTTGTAAGAAATCAGCTGAATCCGCTGATTTTATGTAAAATTTGTGCTGATTGCGCAGAAAATTGAAAAAAAAGGTGCTGAATCCGCTGAAAAAAACGGGTCTTTCCCATTATAGCCCCCAGCTCAGTGGTCAGATAATCTATAGCCCCCATCTTGGTAAATATACCATAATGGGGGGCTATACTTTCATGGGGGGCTATAATGGGAAATACCCAAAAAAAAACATTTCAGCACAATTCAGAGCTTTTCTTACATATATGAAAGCAGCAATTGATTCAGCACCTTTCTCACATTTTTTCAGCACAAGTTCAGTGGATTGGGCGCCTTTGTTATAGAACATTCAAGAAAATGCCAAATTGTTTAAGGAAAGCGTTGAAATTGCGAAAGATGAGTGTTGAACATGTTGAACATACCACAATGGGTACTATAGTTTTGTGAAGTGGCTATATGGGTAAAACATGTTTAATCAAAGCTAATGTAATTTCTGGTCCCCATTGTTGTATAATTACCATGATTGGGGGAATTGGAGAGACCCATATTTTCGTAGTGGGACGAGGGCTGTAATGTGCAAATGACACCAAACGGAAAAAGGGATGCATTTTTTTCCGGGCCCCCCCGCTTAGTGAGCATAAATTTTTTATGACCCCCAAGCGCACGCGCTATTTCCTTACATAGTAACGCGCTATATAACAATATTAAATTTGTAACTGGGGGCGTAAAACACACTGGGGGCCGAAACAGCATAGATCCCAATTGCCTAATCCCAGCTTACTAGATAAAAATTCAGGGTTCACTGGGACAACTTATAAGTCTGGAGTACTAGATATCTTCTCTTTTGTCCTTGGATTTCTGCATCATTACCCTCGTCAAGGGGTCAGCAGCTGTCAGTGGATATTTTGTAAGAAATCAGCTGAATCCGCTGATTTTATGTAAAATTTGTGCTGATTGCGCAGAAAATTGAAAAAAAAGGTGCTGAATCCGCTGAAAAAAAACGGGTCTTTCCCATTATAGCCCCCCACCTCAGTGGTCAGATGACCTATAGCCCCCCATCATGGTAAATATACCATAATGGGGGGCTATAATTTCATGGGGGGCTATAATGGGAAATACCCAAAAAAAACATTTCAGCACAATTCAGTGCTTTTCTTACATATATGAAAGCAGCATTTGATTCAGCACCTTTCTCACATCTTTTCAGCACAACTTCAGCGGATTCGGCAACTTTGTGAGAGAAAACTTAAAAAAATGCCAAATTGTTTAAGGAAAGCGTTGAAAATGCGTAAGATGAGTGTTGAACATACCACAATGGGTACTATAGTTTTGTGAAGGGGCTATATGGGTAAAACATGTTTAATCAAAGCTAATGTAATTTCTGGTCCCCATTGTGGTATAATTACCATGATTGGGGGAATTGGAGAGACCCATAATTTCGTGGTGGGACGAGGGCTGTAATGTGCAAATGACACCAAACGGAAATAGTAATGTGCTACATAACAACATACAATTTGTAACTGGCTGTCATAAAAAACACCGGGGGCCGAAACAGAATAGATAATGATCCTTAAAAGCTTTGATTGCACATTTTTGGATTCTGTCGTGGAAAAAAGAGACAGTTCCCCAAAATGGGAGAAACAGTTGATGACCTCTGGCTCCTGGCACAATAGTGAAATCTCGGACACAGGAACACTTCTGGAGTAAACAGATCCCAAACAATAATAACAGACGAATGATAGACATTAGTTCCAATAATATAGATCGATCTATCTTTGTTAATTCACCTTTATCTTTGTTCACTTTGATCCTTTGGCTTCAAAATCTGATGATTTGTGGGGTCTTTCCCATTATAGCCTCCCGTGAAACTATAGCCCCCCATTGTGGTATATTTACTATGGTTGGGGACTATAGATTATCTGACCATTAAGCTGGAGGGGGGGGGGGCTTAATGGGGAAAGACCCAATAAGTGAAAGCGTAGAAATTGTTTTCCATGATTTGCAGTTCCTTTATTAAACTTAGTTAAAAACTCAAAAGACTGGATTTTGTTCGGTCTCAACTACTAACACTTAATTGTTTTGCCCCCCTCCCCCATAGCTCAAAAGCGACAATTGGAGTTGGGTCAGTGAAGGGAGCCTATTTGCAACATTATTTGCAGCCCCCAAGTGCGCGTGCAACGGGGGGGGGGCACAAATTAAGAATATCCAAACTTCCTTTGATCTACCTACAATGGGAAGAAACCAAAAATTGAACTTACAATAACCCTCAACTAAAAATTAAAGTTAAACTTCCACGTGCAGAATTGAAACGTTATACATTTTAACATTTTATAGAGAGCATAGGGAAAATATTAGGGTCTTTCCCATTATACCCCCCCCCCCCCACCTTACTGGCCATATAACGTATTGCCCCCCTCCCCTTATGGTACGGACCTTTTCCGGTTACGCCCCCAATCTTAGTGGGTGCATATTATTTGCACCCCCCAGACGCACGTGCCATATTTTTACATAATGTAATGGCACGTCTTCTGTAACTGGGAGGAGCATAACGTACTGGGGGCACAAACGGAAACGATCCTATGACAGTTACTACATCATAATGGGGAGCTATATTTTCGATGGTGGGGGCTACAATGAGAAAAACCCGAATATTATACGTCAATAATAAAGAAAAAAGGATCAAAGATGGGATCCAACTGCAGCTTTTTTGTGATCAACATGCAAGTCGATCCTAATCACAAGCTCTAAAATAATCTACCTGTATAAAACACAAAACATTGATTGATTACCGATCAATTTTATATTAAATATAGCAATCGTATATATGCTATCATAGGTAAAATAAAAGAAATTAACTGCTCCAATTCGACTGTATATGCCAGGTTTCAATTAAAAAAAATAAAAATAATTGTGTTTCCTGTGTTATCACAGTGGAACCATTAGGCCTACAGTAACTTGATCTCAACTGTCCATTTTCTTATTATCCTCCACATTTCAGGTTGTTCTCTTATTGAGCAGCATTGCTCATTTTTGTTGACTATGCTCTCACTTTTGCGTCTGAAACTTTCACCTGGTACCATCATTGCAGCCCAGCTGGCCAGGCTATGGTCAACCTGAAGCTATGCTTAATTAAGAGCTCATCCTCACACAGACAGTTTCACGGAGGAAGGGGATTGAACTCTCAATCATTGGCGTTTTAATCACACACCTTACTTCTCGGTGTGTTACACTCCATGTGTGTTTGATTTGTATATATGATCATATGCGACAATTGAGGTTAAAAGAATCCTATTTGCAACATTTTTTGCAACGCCCATGTTCACGTTCAACCGGTTGAGAGGACATATGGAAAAAATTCAAACTTTCTCTGATGTACCTACAATGGGATGAAACCAAAAATTGATCCAACATAAACCTCAACCGAATTAATGTTAAATTTCCACGCGCAGAACTGAAATTTCATTTTGATAAGGATACTAGGGAAAAAATTAAGGACGTTCCCCCACCCCACTTAGTGGTCATATAGCGTTTTGCCCCCCCCCCCTCCCCCTTCATGGTAAGATCATATTTTAAAAACAAAAAAAAAACAAAATATTATACGTTGAAAACCAAAAAAGTGGGATCCAATTGCAGATTTTTCTTTTATCAAACTGCAAGTTAATCCTAATTATGCCTCCAAAACAATATTATTATTTAAAACACAAAGCCTTGTTTTGATACATATTTATAATATACTTAATAAAGCGATTTGGAGCTGATCGCGTAAGATATGTAAAATAAAATTTTAAATGCTCTTATTTGTCTGGTAAGAGCCAGATACAAATGTAATGAGAAACTTCCTTGCAAGCTTCAAAATGTTTGTTCCAATACATGTGTAAATATCCTGTTCCAATACATGTGTAAAATGCGTAGCTCGTAGCCTACAAATTGGAGCATTTGAATCTTGGATTATATATATAGAGCTGACAAAAAGGAGACTTTCGCATAGTATGTTAGCTCTCTCGTCACATCAAGGTAAAGAAAACTTGTTAATATCACGACGTTAAAAAACAAAAGGCACCCAGCATAAGAGCAACAAATCTAGCGCCATGTTTTTGCCGGTATTTTCCGTGTTTTTCTTCTCAGATTTGGAAACACTAGATTGTCGCAGTCAAGACTATGTGTCAAAAAGTTTGTTCAATTTAGAGAAGTATAGTACTCTCTCGTCAGTCAATATCACTTTTCGGTAGAACCTAGTTATTTCAAAAAACTCTGTAATATCCTATGGCCGGGAAGAAGTTGCTGCGAAGACTGGGACAAACTTAATGATAGGGCCGACGAGCGATCCGGATGACCTGCGCACAAAGCCGGATAGTGCAACGCTGTCGGAACCGTGCCGGCCTTCTTCAATTCAAGCAGTGTGATAGTATAAATCATCAATCGTGAAGTGCTGCTTACCAAGCGTCTGACACTTAGATCTACAGTTTGTAGTGGGTACCTACTCCGTTAGCCACAGTGCCCCATTATCGTTGTCTCAGGACAGTGTGCGACCGCAATGCTTTCGATTGTTGAACTCGCCAACGGCGATCCTTGACGGAATTCCTGTTGTTTTAATACAAATTAAAAACGTGATTAGGTATTATTGCGTCTAGGTAAAGCGGATCAGCGCATACAGGCGTTAACGGACCTGCGGTCTATGCGTAATCGACTAGGCAAAATGTGGTGATGAAAACCCCATGGGTGAGGTGACGGTATACAGCAATCTCCTGAAAATGGTTCCGAACACCTTCAGACGCAACCTTGGTCTGGCGCACTGGCTGGAATGAAACTCCTATTTATGGATTTATGCGCAAATTCCCCTGCGAGGTAAACGATAATCCACCCCTAGAATTTCCCACGCAACTAGTTTTTGGCTCCAATGAAGTTCGTACCATTATCTGAACAAATCATTGCAGCCAAATCATGGCCGGACACAAACCATTCTATTCCCATATTACAGGAACTACTATCAACGGAGAGAACAATTACAAAATAGACAGCATGAGTAGTCAGACAAGTGAAAAAAAACCCGACATGTTATGGGTAGTCCGACGATCAGCAACGTAAAATGAACCAAGGTAATCAATCCCCATGTTTTTGAAAGTCTCTCCTTTCAGATGTCTGCCATGATTGGTTGAAGAATTGCTGCGCGGACTTATTTGCTGATTAAGAATAGATTTTTGAATAACATGTTAGCTCTCTCGGAACATCAAGGTACAGACAACGTGTTAAAATCACGACGTTAAAAAAACAAAAAGCACCCAGCATAAGAGCAACAAATATTGCGCCATGTTTTTGCCGGTATTTTCCATGTTTTTCTTCTCAGATTTAGAAACACTAGATTGTCGCAGTCAAGACTATGTGTCAAAAATTTTGTTCAATTTAGAGAAGTATGGTACTCTCTCCTCAGTAAATATCACTTTTCGGTAGAACTTAGTTATTTCAAAATACTCTGTAATATCCTATGGCCGGGAGGAACATGTTGCGAAGACTGGGACAAACTTAATGAGAGGGCGGACGAGCGATCCGGATGACTTGCGCACAAAGCCGGATAGTGCAACGCTGTCGGAACCGTACCGGCGTTCTTCAATCCACGCAGTGTGATAGTATAAATCATCAATCGTGAAGTGCTGCTTACTAAGCGTCTGACACTTAGATCTACAGTTTGTAGTGGGTACCTACTCCGTTAGCCACAGTGCCCCATTATCGTTGTCTTAGGACTGTTTGTGACCGCAATGCTTTCGATTTTCGAACTCGCCAACGGCAATCCTTGACGGAATTCCTGTGGTTTTATTACAAATTAAAAGCGTGATTAGGTCTTATTGCGGCTAGGTAGAGCGGATCAGCGCATACAGGCGTTAACGGACCTGCGGCCTATGCGTAATCGACTAGGCAAAATGTGGTGATGAAAACCCCATGGGTGAGGTGACGGTATACAGCAATCTCCTAAAAATGGTTCCGAATACCTTCAGATGCAACCTTGGTCTGGCGCACTGGTTGGAATGAAACTCCTATTTATGGATTTATGCGCAAACTCCCTTGCAAAGTAAACAATAATCCACCTCTAGAATTTCCCACGCAACTCGTTTTTGGCTCCAATGAAGTTCGTACCATTATCTGAACAAATCATTGCAGCAAAATCATGGCCGGACACAAACCATTCTATTCCCATATTACAGGAAGGAACTACTATCAACGGAGAGAACAATTACAAAATAGACAGCATGAGTAGGCAGAGAAGTGAAAAAAAACCGACATATTCTGGGTAGTCCGACGATCAGCAGCGTAAAATGAACCAAAGTAATCAATCCCCATGTTTTTGAAAGTCTCTCCTTTCGGATGTTTGCCATGATTGGATGAAAAATTGCTGCGCGGACTTCTTTGCTGATAAAGAATAGATTTTCGAATAATATGTTAGCTCTCTCTGAACATCAAGTTAAAGAAACCATTTTCAAATCACGACGTTAAAAGTGCAAAAGGCACCCAGCATACAAAAAACAAATCTACCGTCATTTTTTACTGGCCTTTTCGGTTTTTTTCTCTCAGACCTAAAAAAAGTAGACTGTCGCAGTCAATACCATGTGTCGTATGCTTTGTTCAATATTGAGAAGTAGGTTACTGCATTTCTGTATCCAATATCACTCTGAGGTAGAACTTAAGTTTTAATGCAGACTGGTTAGCGAGTCTCTCCATTGGGAGGTGTGCCATGATCGGTTGAATGGCTGCTGCGCGGAAATATCTGCACAAGACGCAATTTCACGTGATGGAACGCAGTGGTGACTGTCGTGTCAAATTGAATGAGCGTTCTTGTACCTTTGACCTTAGGTAACTGATGCCCTAATGATGGTTTTTGAGTGTGTAGGAACAATTCAACGAAGCTGTGTCGTGCATCTAACGCAATTGGATGTCGATGGTTCGGTAACTTTGGTGGGATGTTAAGAAACGGAACAAGTAGGTCTTAACAAGAAATAATTTTTGCTAAGATCTGAACCTATCAAACCAGATTAATGGAATGAAATGAAGTCAATCTTTTGTTCAATGGTAACAATGCCGAGTTCAAAGACCGATATGTTATTTGGCATCATAGGAAATTGCTTAGCTTTCATGAATTTAGGGATTCATGATGGAGCACCATTGGTCAAAGCGAGTGTTTTCCAGTACTTCAACTGCACAATTTGAATTAAAGATGGTGTGTTTCCGATTGAGTTTATCCACAGCAAAACGACGGTACCCTCTCTCTATACGAACAATTTGTCCACAGTAAAGGTCAGAGTTCGACAGATTCCACTTTTCAAGCGTGCAGAGCTCAGATTGACTAGCAGATCCAACTTATGAACGGTCATGGCCTTCAAAGGTGCAATTTGAGCCTAAGCCCAGAACAAATGGCAATTCTGTTCTAACTTTTCCACAACTAGAAGCTCTCTGAGCATTTAGAAACACTAAAGCACTGAATACGTCTTGTCAGATATCATCAAATATGAAAGGTTAGGGATGTTTGATAGAAACTAAAAAGTAACCTCTTAGTATTGTGATTGTGGACAACTGTGGATTTTCAACTTTCCAGGCAAGGAAAATATTAATTGTCTACTTGGGTAACTTGTCATCTGAATGCTATACACTGACACATCAAATTTCTTTGAGTAATACTCGTGCACCAACTCTGAATGATGCTACAGGCTCACTAGAGCTGAACGCCTAAAACACAGTTTCTAACATCAGGCTCAGTGTTAAACTTTTTGCGATCTGGCTTCTGATGCCCTCGCTGAAACAAGAGCCTCGTTGTTGTGGTCCCAATAAAACCCGAGCAGATGATAAGACTCTTCCTTTGACAAAGTGACTACTTTAAATTCAGACAACTGCGATGACCCATCATCTTGTTCGTACCGATCTGGTACATTGCTAACAAACTTAGTAGGCTTGAATCCAACTAGATGGAGAAGTTGAAACAATTCCTCCAATCTAAAAAGCTGTCCTTAGCACCTAATATTTGGCGAGTTTATTGACGTACCAAAACAGTACATGTGTTGTCGTACCGCCACAAAAAATGTGAAGATGACTCATTGTGTGATGGTACTCCGAACTGGAAAAACTTTCCCCCGATGTCAGCTGATACGGCAAATTGATGTTGTCTGAAGCGTTTGAAAATATAGATAAGGTTTTGTAGTAAACCGTGTACAGCGATTAATCAATTATTAAGAGATGCACCGTAGAAATAAGTTTCCCCATTTAGTACCCTATAATCCTTTCCTGGTTTAGTCGTTTAACCGGGTTAACAGCCGGATGTTGTTGTCGGTACCACTCAAATTCCCAGCGTCTTTTCGCCTTGTGGGCATATTTGACCAAGACTATGTAGCCCCTGTCTAAGTCCACGCTGATTTCCTCTGAAAACTTTTCCCTCAGAGAATAGTCTTTCGTGAGCCGCGTTTCTAAACGTTGTAATTGAACCAACGCTGTAAATTAAAAAATGGTCAATTCGATAATGTCTTCAACCCATAGCCTTCCATAATCATAATATGTTTTTTCTTTATACACTGTTGTGTTTTGAAGTATTTTGTTCTTCTCGTTGGCAGCAAAGTACTGTAACTGGTGGTTGGCGTACTTCACATCCTGTCCAAATGACATCATGATGTTTTCATAGCAACAAGTTACGGCATCTAAAATTGCTAAGTGATAGTAAGTTTCTTGTATTGATATTATCTCTATCCTATCCAAATTCTATCAACTCTTCCAGTTACTGAATAACTCTTAACTGAAAAATTGGAAACATTTATCTTTTTCAATCTTTTTTCTGGTGCAAAATTTCACTTGAATACATTTCAATTACAATTGAAATGAAAGTTTAACTCACAGATTACCCTGTAACCCGCGACTTCCTTGATCTCACAGTGGAGCAACTATGGATCACTCGCTCAAGACATGAGTACTCAGTTCACTCAGCAAATATTCAGCCTCAGTCTACAACCAGAATGAAACTTTTTACCGCGGAAGGATGCAGCAGATGAAAATTTGTTATGTGCATTCTCCAGCACCCACAGAATACGAAAACTCGATTCTCATTTACATATAGCAAGACGCTCGTTCATTTTCAGTTGTCTGAAATTTTATATCATATGTATATCATTGACTCAGATGCTTTGTACGTTTATCGCCGTTATAATTGAAGTTTTTCTTCAGCGTTTTCCTTGATCGTTTATTCAGTCAGAGTTTGGGAAGTCTACTTCGCAAGCAGAAATATGTTGTTTTAGTCCTCTAAACCATAAGGCTGTAAAAGAATCCAAATATAATCCAGCTTAATTGCGTCTAACCCAGGTCTTGGGTCTGTTGGTTTGGATCAGAACGACCAAAGTGTGTTCGGTCTCAATCCATTGTCATCAACCCCCCTTAGCTTAGAGTGCAACTAACTTTTGCGTCCCCAGGCGCGCGTGCTATTTTTTACATAGTATCGCAATATAAAACAATAAAACATTAATTGTAATTGGAGGCGTAGAAACACTGGGGGCCCAAAACAGAATAGATTCTAATATTTTACGCCACCTTGTTGTTTTTACATAGTCACGTGCTCTAAAAAAAACACATAGCTTGTGTATTCTATAAGCAGGGGTCATAGAAAAAACTGTGGGGGCCTAAACAGTATAGATCAAAGAAATTAATGCTAAAACTCTATCTCTATCCTATCCAAATTCTATCAACTCTTCCAGTTACTGAATAACTCTTAACTGAAAAATTTGAAACATTTATCTTTTTCAATCTTTTTTCTGGTCCAAAATTTCACTTGAATACAATTCAATTACAATTGAAATGAAAGTTTAACTCACAGATTACCCTGTAACCCGCGACTTCCTTGATCTCACAGTGGAGCAACTGTGGATCACTCGCTCAAGACATGAGTACTCAGTTCACTCAGCAAATATTCAGCCTCAGTCTACAACCAGAATGAAACTTTTTACCGCGGAAGGATGCAGCAGATGAAAATTTGTTATGTGCATTCTCCAGCACCCACAGAATACGAAAACTCGATTCTCATTTATATATAGCAAGACGCTCTTTCACTTTCAGTTGTCTGAAATTGTATATCATATGTATATCATTGACTCAGGCGCTTTGTACCTTTATCGCCGTTATAATTGAAGTTCTTCTTCAGCGTTTTCCTTGATCGTTTATTCAGTCGGAGTTTGGGAAGTCTACCTCGCAAGCAGAAATATGTTGTTTTAGTCCTCTAAACCATAAGGCTGTAAAAGAATCCAAATATAGTCCAGCTTAATTGCGTCTAACCCAGGTCTTGGCTCTGTTGGTTTGGATCAGAACGACCAAAGTGTGTTCGGTCTCAATCCATTGTCGTCAACCCCCCCCCCCTAGCTTAGAGTGCAAATAAATTTTGCGTCCCCAGGTGCGGGTGCTGTTTTTTACATAGTATCGCACTATATAACAACAAAACATTAATTGTAATTGAAGGCGTAGAAACACTGGAGGCCCAAAACAGAATAGATTCTAATATTTTACGCCACCTTGTCGTTTTTACATAGTCACGTGCTCTATAAAAACACGTAGCTTGTGTATTCTATAAGCAGGGGTCATAGAAAAAACTGTGGGGGCCTAAACAGTATAGATCAAAGAAATTAATACTAAAACTCTATCTCTATCCTATCCAAATTCTATCAATTCTTCCAGTTACTGAATAACTCTTAACTGAAAAATTGGAAACATTTATCTTTTTCAATCTTTTTTCTGGTGCAAAATTTCACTTGAATACATTTCAATTACAATTGAAATGAAAGTTTAACTCACAGATTACCCTGTAACCCGCGACTTCCTTGATCTCACAGTGGAGCAACTATGGATCACTCGCTCAAGACATGAGTACTCAGTTCACTCAGCAAATATTCAGCCTCAGTCTACAACCAGAATGAAACTTTTTACCGCGGAAGGATGCAGCAGATGAAAATCTGTTATGTGCATTCTCCAGCACCCACAGAATACGAAAACTCGATTCTCATTTACATATAGCAAGACGCTCTTTCACTTTCAGTTGTCTGAAATTGTATATCATATGTATATCATTGACTCAGGCGCTTTGTACGTTTATCGCCGTTATAATTGAAGTTCTTCTTCAGCGTTTTCCTTGATCGTTTATTCAGTCGGAGTTTGGGAAGTCTACCTCGCAAGCAGAAATATGTTGTTTTAGTCCTCTAAACCATAAGGCTGTAAAAGAATCCAAATATAGTCCAATTTAAATGCGTCTAACCCAGGTCTTGGCTCTGTTGTTTTGGATTAGAAAGTGTGTTCGGTCTCAATCCATTGTCATCAACCCCCCCAGGTGTGCGTCCCCAGGCGCGCGTGCTATTTTTTACATAGTATCGCACTATATAACAACAAAATATTAATTGTAATTGGAGGCGTAGAAACAATGGGGGCCCAAAACAGAACAGATTCTAATATTTTACGCCACCTTGTCGTTTTTACATAGTCACGTGCTCTATAAAAACACATAGCTTGTGTATTCTATAAGCAGGGGTCATAGAAAAAATTGTGGGGGCCTAAACAGTATAGATCAAAGAAATTAATACTATAACTCTATCTCTATCCTATCCAAATTCTATCAATTCTTCCAGTTACTGAATAACTCTTAAATGAAAAATTGGAAACATTTATCTTTTTCAATCTTTTTCTGGTCCAAAATTTCACTTGAATACAATTCAATTACATTTGAAATGAAAGTTTAACTCACAGAATACCCTGTAACCCGCGACTTCCTTGATCTCACAGTTGAGCAACTGTAGATCACTCGCTCAAGACATGAGTACTCAGTTCACTCAGCAAATATTCAGCCTCAGTCTACAACCAGAATGAAATTTTTTACCGCGGAAGGATGCAGCAGATGAAAATTTGTTATGTGCATTCTCCAGCACCCACAGAATACGAAAACTCGATTCTCATTTACATATAGCAAGACGCTCGTTCATTTTCAGTTGTCTGAAATTTTATATCATATGTATATCATTGACTCAGGCGCTTTGTACGTTTATCGCCGTTATAATTGAAGTTCTTCTTCAGCGTTTTCCTTGATCGTTTATTCAGTCGGAGTTTGGGAAGTCTACCTCGCAAGCAGAAATATGTTGTTTTAGTCCTCTAAACCATAAGGCTGTAAAAGAATCCAAATATAGTCCAATTTAAATGCGTCTAACCCAGGTCTTGGCTCTGTTGTTTTGGATTAGAAAGTGTGTTCGGTCTCAATCCATTGTCATCAACCCCCCCAGGCGTGCGTCCCCAGGCGCGCGTGCTATTTTTTACATAGTATCGCACTATATAACAACAAAATATTAATTGTAATTGGAGGCGTAGAAACAATGGGGGCCCAAAACAGAACAGATTCTAATATTTTACGCCACCTTGTCGTTTTTACATAGTCACGTGCTCTATAAAAACACATAGCTTGTGTATTCTATAAGCAGGGGTCATAGAAAAAATTGTGGGGTCCTAAACAGTATAGATCAAAGAAATTAATACTATAACTCTATCTCTATCCTATCCAAATTCTATCAATTCTTCCAGTTACTGAATAACTCTTAAATGAAAAATTGGAAACATTTATCTTTTTCAATCTTTTTCTGGTCCAAAATTTCACTTGAATACAATTCAATTACATTTGAAATGAAAGTTTAACTCACAGAATACCCTGTAACCCGCGACTTCCTTGATCTCACAGTTGAGCAACTGTAGATCACTCGCTCACGACATGAGTAATCAGTTCACTCAGCAAATTTTCATCCTCAGTCTACAACCAGAATGAAACTTTTTACCGCGGAAGGATGCAGCAGATGAAAATTTGTTATGTGCATTCTCCAGCACCCACAGAATACGAAAACTCGATTCTCATTTACATATAGCAAGACGCTCTTTCACTTTCAGTTGTCTGAAATTGTATATCATATGTATATCATTGACTCAGGCGCTTTGTACGTTTATCGCAGTTATAATTGAAGTTCTTCTTCAGCGTTTTCATTGATCGTTTATTCAGTCGGAGTTTGGGAAGTCTACCTCGCAAGCAGAAATATGTTGTTTGAGTCCTCTAAACCATAAGGCTGTAAAAGAACCCAAATATAGTCCAATTTAATTGCGTCTAACCCAGGTCTTGGCTCTGTTGTTTTGGATTAGAAAGTGTGTTCGGTCTCAATCCATTGTCATCAACCCACCCAGGCGTGCGTCCCCAGGCGCGCGTGCTATTTTTTACATAGTATCGCACTATATAACAACAAAATACTAATTTTAATTGGAGGCGTAGAAACAATGGGGGCCCAAAACAGAACAGATTCTAATATTTTACGCCACCTTGTCGTTTTTACATAGTCACGTGCTCTATAAAAACACATAGCTTGTGTATTCTATAAGCAGGGGTCATAGAAAAAACTGTGGGGGCCTAAACAGTATAGATCAAAGAAATTAATACTATAACTCTATCTCTATCCTATCCAAATTCTATCAATTCTTCCAGTTACTGAATAACTCTTAAATGAAAAATTGGAAACATTTATCTTTTTCAATCTTTTTCTGGTCCAAAATTTCACTTGAATACAATTCAATTACATTTGAAATGAAAGTTTAACTCACAGAATACCCTGTAACCCGCGACTTCCTTGATCTCACAGTTGAGCAACTGTAGATCACTCGCTCACGACATGAGTAATCAGTTCACTCAGCAAATTTTCATCCTCAGTCTACAACCAGAATGAAACTTTTTACCGCGGAAGGATGCAGCAGATGAAAATCTGTTATGTGCATTCTCCAGCACCCACAGAATACGAAAACTCGATTCTCATTTACATATAGCAAGACGCTCTTTCACTTTCAGTTGTCTGAAATTGTATATCATATGTATATCATTGACTCAGGCGCTTTGTACGTTTATCGCCGTTATAATTGAAGTTCTTCTTCAGCGTTTTCCTTGATCGTTTATTCAGTCGGAGTTTGGGAAGTCTACCTCGCAAGCAGAAATATGTTGTTTTAGTCCTCTAAACCATAAGGCTGTAAAAGAATCCAAATATAGTCCAATTTAAATGCGTCTAACCCAGGTCTTGGCTCTGTTGTTTTGGATTAGAAAGTGTGTTCGGTCTCAATCCATTGTCATCAACCCCCCCCCAGGCGTGCGTCCCCAGGCGCGCGTGCAATTTTTTACATAGTATCGCACTATATAACAACAAAATATTAATTGTAATTGGAGGCGTAGAAACACTGGGGAACCAAAACAGAATAGATTCTAAAATTTTACGCCACCTTGTCGTTTTTACATAGTCACGTGCTCTATAAAAACACATAGCTTGTGTATTCTATAAGCAGGGGTCATAGAAAAAACTGTGGGGGCCTAAACAGTATAGATCAAAGAAATTAATACTAAAACTCTATCTCTATCCTATCCAAATTCTATCAACTCTTCCAGTTACTGAATAACTCTTAACTGAAAAATTTGAAACATTTATCTTTTTCAATCTTTTTTCTGGTCCAAAATTTCACTTGAATACAATTCAATTACAATTGAAATGAAAGTTTAACTCACAGATTACCCTGTAACCCGCGACTTCCTTGATCTCACAGTGGAGCAACTGTGGATCACTCGCTCAAGACATGAGTACTCAGTTCACTCAGCAAATATTCAGCCTCAGTCTACAACCAGAATGAAATTTTTTACCGCGGAAGGATGCAGCAGATGAAAATTTGTTATGTGCATTCTCCAGCACCCACAGAATACGAAAACTCGATTCTCATTTACATATAGCAAGACGTTCTTTCACTTTCAGTTGTCTGAAATTGTATATCATATGTATATCATTGACTCAGGCGCTTTGTACGTTTATCGCCGTTATAATTGAAGTTCTTCTTCAGCGTTTTCCTTGATCGTTTATTCAGTCGGAGTTTGGGAAGTCTACCTCGCAAGCAGAAATATGTTGTTTTAGTCCTCTAAACCATAAGGCTGTAAAAGAATCCAAATATAGTCCAATTTAATTGCGTCTAACCCAGGTCTTGGCTCTGTTGTTTTGGATTAGAAAGTGTGTTCGGTCTCAATCCATTGTCATCAACCCCCCCCCCAGGCGTGCGTCCCAAGGCGCGCGTGCTATTTTTTACATAGTATCGCACTATATAACAACAAAATATTAATTGTAATTGGAGGCGTAGAAACACTGGGGGCCCAAAACAGAATAGATTCTAATATTTTACGCCACCTTGTCGTTTTTACATAGTCACGTGCTCTATAAAAACACATAGCTTGTGTATTCTATAAGCAGGGGTCATAGAAAAAACTGTGGGGGCCTAAACAGTATAGATCAAAGAAATTAATACTAAATCTGTTTAGGGCTGAAAAAATGTGATGAAACTTCCTTGACCTGCTGCAAAACGTTTAGAGACTCATCGTTTATTTTATTATCAAATAAACTCACAGTAGTACCTACAAAAAACGGCTCTTATCTTGGTACACTTTGCAAAATTCTGCGTAAAAATGAAAGGATTTCTTCTAATTCGACTCTGCCGGTGTTCTTTATGCCCTCCCCGCTCATAAACCTGATTTACCACATAGCACAAATCTATGTAAATATACAGCACGTGCACCTGGGCGTAAAAACAGTATGCCCACTTTCGATTCCTTCTTGCTCATTCTTGGCTCGTTCTTTTTAATGAGAAATTAAAGAGATCTTACAGCTCACCTTCCAAGGAATCGAAGCAAACGCAAAAAGTTTTCAAGTGAGCGATGCTTCATGTTTACATTATTGGCAAGAAATTGGTCAGATCTGACAATTTGTTAAGTTCAGACGAAATAAATGCACGTCAGTCAACGGATATTAACAGTTTGTTCCCCCCAGCTTAGTGGTTGCGTATTATTAGCACTCCCCAAATTTACCTGCCATATTTTTACATAATCAATTACTGTGTAAAACCACAGACTCGAAACAAAAACGATCGCAATCAACTAATGGTGCAACTTCACTATTATTCGTGACAAATTCACAAGGGGCATGATTTTTTTTGCTCAAAGTAATTTATTCGTGTTTTTCATTAAATATATTTGATTTTTAGCGTATTCGCGAAAAGCAAGAGTGATTCACATTACTATTAAATTGATAAAGTGAGTGCGATTAGTTTTTTTATTCAATGAAAAATCTTTCATCTTCCTTTCCGTTTTGCGTGACTGAGTAGATGCCTTAGAAATCCTGTACAAAAAAAATTATCTCGGAAAATAAATTTCCTTAAAGAATTATACCGGAAATCTTTAGGAACTCTAATTTTGAGGAAAGAGGAGTTTTAGATCAAATATTATTCAATGAAATATTTTAAAAGCAGTGGTTTTCTGAAGAGACTGTCTTTGAATCACGAAATAAAGGGTAGTCCTCGCAAATTTTTTTTGGTTGAATGGCGACAAGAGGTTGTCATTCATTTTTCAAGCTTAAAAGTTTTAGTCATCCAACTTTTATATGAAAAAATCTGTAATAAGCTTTTATTTGAGTTTTTTTCCAGATTATGTATATTTTCGTATTTGTTGGGAGCAATTTTCAAGGATATGATAAGTGATAACTTCTTTTTTTCTCATAGTTGAATAAATTACCCCATTTTCAATATTAAATTAATCAGATATCTCAGCAAAGAGAACTGAAAATAATTGTAAACACAAAAATACATATTTAAGTGCTTCAAATTCTGGAAAAAAAGCAAAGAGCTATTGCAGCAGTTAGTATTTGGCAAATTCGGCATAAAACTGTGCCGATAAACAGAAAAAAAATTGCATTAATTGGGTGAAATTTTTGAATGGTTTAATGCAGATAGAGTCTTTGGCACAACTATGATCATGGTGGAAGATTTATGAAGACATTTTTTTCAGGCTTTCAAGATATGCATTGCAATTAAAAATATATATTGTACTGTGAATGTGTGGAAAGTATATTGAAATTTCCAGTCACGAGGGCCCGATTTATTTCGATACATAATGAGCATGTTTTTTTTCCTTTAACATCGGGCGATCTAGGTTTTGCTATGCCTTTACGCAGCAGCAAGAGGAATCTAGAACAAAAGTAATTATAAAAAAAGAAATTAAGCTATCAGGACGGTTGCGAATAGTGTTCATGACAGAAAACAATCACAAGATTGTCGTTATCCTATTAGTCCATAAATTTATTTAATATCATTTCGGAATTTAAAAACGTGAAAGTGCATAAAAGTTGCGTCTTTTTAAAAATTTACACAATCACTCTTTGACAATCTGTCGCTTTCTGATTTTCAGCTACGTTGCACAATGGAGGGACACTGTCATCAAAGGTTTCGTCAAACAAAATAAACAAATTGATATTAATTGATGAAGAAAGATCTACGTTGCTGCATCTCTAGTTCCCCTCTTCCACTTCTGGACGCTACTGAAACTTAGATTGCCACCTAATTAGGTAATTCGCAAAAGACTGGTCATTTAGAAAAAAACTGCTTGCACCTCAATGGGAGAACATTTTTATGGCAATTTATTATAGTAATTAAGATAATAATACTAACACAAAACCAGGGATCCACCTTCACATGAAATTAATCAAAACTTTCAGTCTTGAAACTGGTCCTAAATTTGCAAACTTTCATCCCAAATTTAGGCTCGCTAAACTGAACATTTTAAAGCCTTTTTTCCACGATTCGATTTCTGGAATTGCTCCTCTCGGTTAAATAAATGTTAATTTCCGTCGTCTGTTTACTCATGCAAACAAATCATTGCAAAACTTGATCCATCATTCAACTGCTGTTAGCAATTGGTCAACTTTCACTTTATCTTAAATAACCGACCTATGAATTCTGAAGTAAACAAGCACGATTACTTTTTCAACATGACGTGCTTGACATCTCAATCACTGATTGCATAATAAATTTTAAATCGCTACTTGGAGCATTCTTATCGATGCAATTTCATAACTTTAGGCAGTCTCTGTCAACAGCCATCACGTAGGGGACAAACATCAGAGACAAAGACTCCATATGGTAAAAACACAACTATCATCCCAAATAAAGTGTTCCCACAGGTAAACCAATCTACCTCCAACTCACGGTATTATCTAAAGAACAATATTACACCAAAAAAATCGTGCACTCATTTTTGCCAAATTTCAATGTGAACTAAAATTACAAAGGTCAAAACTTGCGATTTAGGATTCCATTATTCTTCGAGCAGAAACATAAAGACACAATTTATCCTCAAACCTCCTGTGCATTCGACAAAAGTGATCGGGTGCGAACATTTTATCACTTGTTCTCTTGGTTTATCAAATTATTCCCATATCAAAGTCAATCAGTTGCTTAACTATTCAGCCCGAATGACAATTTTTGACCTATAGAGTTGAAGTCTTTCACATCATGCTAGTCAGGCTCCAACTGCTTGAAGAAAATATTAATTTGACCGTGTATCTCTACAACTTTTGAACAATTATTCGAGAAACATCCACATAGTTATAAGTTCAGCTTTTACGGGAGACAAAAAATTTATTCTCTTTTCGTTTTCAGAATGAAAAAGAATCAAAATTTATTCACTTCTTTTTACGTTCAGCAAAACTTTCTTTCAATTTTAAATTGATTGGACATCAAAAAGTTTTTTGAAGTCCTTAACATTTTGCCATCCAGGCGTTACCCTATTTTCATAAAACAACTAGATTAATCATTTTCTTTAAAAATAGTTTCTTCACTTCAAATTCAAAATCTGGTTCTCTTCTAACTACAATATAACCCTCGAAATTAAAATCACTCTTTAGTGGATGTCTAAAGTTATCTAGGCCTGATCACATATACAACACTGACCTGATCCGCATAAACAACTTTGCTAAGTAACTGGCATTTTTTTCTTCGGAGGAACTGCAAATCATTCTCCTACAGCCGTCATAGAAAATTAAGAGAATTAATCCTACAGAAAATTAAGAACATATAGGTAATTCGGCCATTTGAGCTAAGCCGCTTTATAAGAAATCTATCTGCATATATTGACAAACAATTCAAAAATTGTGTTAGAAAAATACAATCGCTTTTTTGCACATCACAATAGAGCCGACAACTTTCGATTAAATGCTACTACCTCAAACATATATATCAAGCGAGCCCGACAACCGGAAGACTGAAGAATCATAATCAAAATATTCTCTAAGAAACGACAATAAACCAGTTTTTCCTCAAACAATCGTTTAAAAAAATTATTCCTACGGCTATAGCGCTTGATAAGTTTACTGTTAAATGCCCTATTGGTGCAAATTAGGCAGGTAGTGGCACATAACAAGGTTTGAATCACTTAGCTGTAAAAGTCCCACTCATCATACACATGTACAATTGCGCGTCAAAAAATACTCCTGATGCTTCAGTGGACATCCAATTCCTATTATATAAATATTTGTCCTCATACAAACCCTCCATGACATTATTATACTTGATGCAATCAAACAGCCTCTTTTCTCTTTCCGACTTGAAGATCGATTTTCCCATAACAGTTTTGCAAACTCATGAAAAATTGATGCATTCCGTCATGCGACTTTTTCTTCAATTTTTTCAAGAATCTGCTGGTGTCCCCCCTCGTCTGCCGTGGGTGTCCGTCCTCCCAATAATACATCCGTGCAGTTGTCACCTTTTAATCAAACCCATAGTCAATCTATACACTTCTGCGCGTTCCAATTGAAGCTCGTCAATTTTCCCCAACGGCGATAGTGCTTTATAAGTATACCATTTAACGCTTATTAGTGCAAAAAAGGCAGAGACTGGCAATTGACTAGGTTCGAATAATTTAGTTGTCAATGTCTCGCTCGCTCATCATATACTCATAGAACAAAAATTTCTCCTGACGCTTCAAATGACGTCCACCTTTTCTTCCATCGATTTTTTCGCTCATAGAAGCCCCCTATGACGACAGTTGACTTGAAGCTCACAAACAGCTTGGTTTTTATTTCGACTTAACAATCGCTTTTCAGTAATAGTTTGGCGATCTCATGAAACTTTTTTGCAATCCGTCTTCCGAATTTGTCATTAAATTCTTCAAAAATCTGCTTGTTTCATCCCTCGTCCTGTTGCTCTCCGTCCTCCAAATCATACATCATTGCAGAATTCAACTTTTGATGAAATTTGTCTGCAATCCCACTTTCAGCCCACCTTGATGCTCGTCAAATTGTTTGGTTGTTCTGAAGAGATTGTTAAACTTTTTTGTACAACTGCAATCGCACTCATTCCTGTAGCTCCTTTTTAACTGTTTGAAACCACTGCGTTGGTTGATTGCTACATTTCTTTGCCTGTTCTGCGCTTCAACTACGATCCGCCAACCAGTTTCTCTCGAACTTGATGACTTCTCAAAGTCCTTCACAATGGAATTAGTGGTAGACTACACCGTTGCAGCTAATGAGGTCAAATCTGCTGAATTTTTAGGTTTCTTCTCGGAATCTTTTGTATCAAATTACATAAAATTTCATGTCTGAAAAGAAGTTTTATAAATACTTACTTCACTCCTCGGCAATTAAGGCATCAGTCAAGCGTACACCCAACTTCTCCAGGAGTTTAAAGAGCTGCCAAATTTCATACAATCAGGGATTTCGAAATTTTCCGTTTGTCCGCTTCAACTTCCTTTGAGGAGAGTTCTGCTGCGTTACATTATATACTGCTTGATTGCATTCAATGAATTCCACCTTACTTTCAGTTTTTTCTGGAAGTTTGTGCCGCCCAAAAAATCATTGGTGGGCGTTCCTGAAGGTTAACTCTCACATGAATTCTTTTCAGTCCTCTTACAATGAATTGTTTCACTGACAACTTCGATATTCGCTCGGACAAACAATTTGTGGCTTTGCTTATAAAGGAGTGGATTATCGGACAAATGTGTATCAAACATACACAAAGTCAACGTTAGGTTCGATGCTCCATTTTCACCCATTGCCGGAAATAACCTCTTCGTAGACCCCGTACCGCATTGTTTGCATGTCCGCGCAATTTTGTAGGCAAACGATTATCTTCTTCTCTTCCGTTCATCCGAGCCTCATACAATGGCTGAAAAATGTGCACGCCAGTCTTTCGAATCTCGTAAACTTTTGGAGGAAAACCTTTAACTAATTGATAACCAAACATTACAAAACTAATTGTAACTTGTATCAAAAACAATTCTTCATCTACTCTAAAAAATGTTAGCTGTACACAAGGTCAATGTAGAAAGCTCTTGGATTTTTCAAAAACTAACACGCATCAAAATGTAACAATGGAGAAAAACACACCCATTAGTGCCTCCTCTGAATTTGAGAAAAAGGCGAGGGGACCCTTTCGCCAAGATGTTTGATCAAATAATTTTAACCAAAAATTTTATAATTGGTGAAAAAAGCACTACTTTAGAATCTTGCAAGTTCCCCTTCGACAATTTTAAACCCTTTTACAAATAAGACCTAAACTTCAATGGAAACAACAGTACTCCCTTGTGGAAATAGCCCACCTGCTCACAGCATTCGAACTGATTTACCATTTCCGAATACTGTTCATAAACACACGAAACACACTAATGTCTCACTAAACAAAATGTCTCCGCTTTTTTCTTATAAGCATTTTTACAAACTCTTTGGTTTGATTCTCTATAAAAAATTTCCCTGGTAACTCTCGTTCTCAGCTATTAAATCTTGTTGACATTCTCGATCTCTCTTAGTCTCTCTACCTGTGTTTAGTTTCAGTTTATGCACAACCAACACGGTCCTATCTGATGCAAAGAACGTTGGTCTTTTAAAAAAACATTGCTTTTTACAGTTCAAAATCATCACATTTCTTGAGAGCGGTCGCTTTAATTACGTTAACATAGCATTGCAAGAATTTGACCTTAAATTTAACTGTTGTGAGTCAATTATCATCTCTCATCTCATCTTAAGTAGCCGACCTTTAGACTTCTAGGTATAGAAATGCCCTTCGCTTTATAACATTATGCTCATCACAAATCAGTCAATGTTGGCTTATGAAAATTTACGGAAATAAAAAAAATGAAAGAAAATATCACGGAAATCGTAATAGCAGGTAGACCAATGAACCAACTTCCGTGATCTAATTCAATAATACACCAGATATGATTGCGCACACTTTGTTGTTTACTTCACCAGTGGAAACTATGGGACGGCAAATAGTTGCATGCCTTGTAACTGGTCAAGGATTAACCCGCTTATTTTTTGTGACGCAAAAGTTGGAATAACTAAAAAATTTGTAAAAATAGTATTTCAAAATTTGGATCCATCATTCACACGCTGTGAGCCATTTTTCATCGTTCACTTCAACTTATGTAAACTATCTTTAGACCATTATGTATCGAAAGCCCCTTCGCTGTATAAATTTATGCTCAAGACAATTCAGTTATTGTTTGCTTATCAAACGCTTTTATCGCTCCGTTTCCGCTATCAGGAACAACTAATTTTAATGGATCTCTGTCAACAGTCCTGCATTAATTAAAACCTAACCCGAAATATAGGAAGAGATTTTATTATTTTTTACACCATTCAATTCATATTCCTGATATTAGAAATGGGAAATTCCAGGGAAATTTTTCAGCGAAAACAAAAATTGACCACCATTGTTTAGTAAAGGACCCGTGTCCACAATAAGAGGTCAATATGGTAAAAAAAAACGGCTCATGTCACACAAATCTTAAAAGCAGGTAGACCAACGGACCAATTTTGATGATCTAACTCAAAAATACGCCAGGTATGACTGCGCACACATTGTCGTTGACTTAACCGGTGGTAACTATGGGATGGCAAATAGTTGCATGCTTTTTAACTGGCGAAGGATTAGCCCGCACAATTTTTGTGACGCAAAGATTAGATAGATATTTTGTAAATATAGCATTGCAAAATTTTGATCAATCAGTTAAATACTGTCAGTCATATTTCATCATTCACCTCAACTTATGTAACCGACCTTTAGACCCTTATGTATACAAACCCATTTGGCTCTATAAGATTATGCTCATGACAACTCAGTCAGTGATTGATCGGCAAACGTAATGACGCCACCTGAAACGTTTTTATCGCTCCGTTTCCCCTATCAGGAACAACTAACTTTAATCGATCTCTGTCAACAACCCTTCGTTTATTGAAAACTAATCTAAAATCTAGGAAGAAATTTTTATTACTCTTAACAGCATTCAGCGCATGTTCCACATGTTAGAAACGCCGAAATGTTCAAGGCTCTGTAGAAAAAGCGAAAATTGACCAACACAAACCACGAAAGGGACAGGCATTCATGATGAGAGGTTAGTTTGATAAGAACAAATAATGTTGCAGACATCGTACCAACACGTGGACCAACAAACCAGCTTCCATGATCCATCTTATTACTACACCAGACTTTTTTGAGCACACATTGTCGTTGACTTTACCGGTGGAAACTATGGGATGGCAAATATTTGCATGCCACTTAACTGGCGAGAAGACAAGCCCGCACAATTTTTGTGGCCCCAAAAATAGATAGCAATTATGTAAACATAGCAATGCAAAAATTACCAATTATTAACTCTTATGCAAGGAAACCCACTACGCTCAATAAAATAATGCGCCCGACATCTTCATCACTGTTTGCATAGTAGACCTAAATACGGTACCTGAAACGTTTTTAACGCTCCGTTTCCGGAATCTGGATCAACTTAATGTAATTAATTTTTTCAACAGTCCTGCGTTAATTTAGCTTAAACCAAAAATTACTAAAAAAATTTTAGCAAATGTAACACCATTTAACGCAAATTTTTGATGCTAAATATGACAAACATGGCCATTTTTACAACAAAAAAAAACAAATTTGACCAATATAAATCAGTAAAGTGACACGCGTTCATGATGAGAGGTCACTTTGATAAAAACAACTTATGTTGCTGAAACCGTAACAACAGGTGGACCAACAGACCAATTTCCATGATCTAACTCAATTCTACGCCAGAAGCGATTGCGCACACATTTTCGTTGAATTCACTCTGTAGAGTTTATGGGATGACAGTTAGTTGCATGCCAAAAATTTTTTCCGTTTAAAGTCTCTGCATTTTTAAATTTTTCTTCGAATCGTAGGTGCCAAAAAACGAAAACGCTAATTCGTCGAAACTTTCCGGCTGCAGAAATTTGTTAATAACTGTCTGGGGTCATCATGTTTTTAGCATTTCAAAGCCATTCAGCCGCTCAAAGTCAAAACTTCCGGTTTTCGGCAATCTGGTCAACTCAATGGACCAAACTCTGGTCGCACCCTAAGGATAATGATATCACCACTGAAAGCCCTGAAAAAGTTACACCACCTCTCCAAAAACAATAGGGCTAGCACAAGTACTCCACTAGCGATTAAAATTTTACGTCCCGCAGCACCGGCGTACTGTAGTTCCCTCGCGGTTGGTGAAGCTCCAATCTAGCCTCAAATGCGGTTTCCCGATGCCCGAAGTAGTCTGCCCTCAGATAAGTTTGTTTGTAGTAAACTTAGTTTCCTTTCTTCAAACTCAAACTCTACAAACTATAAAGTACGCTTAAAAATTAAATTCGCTTTCTAGTGGATGTCTATAATTAACTTAATCTAATCACTCGGTTGGATTCTGACCTGATGCTCATATTCAGTTATGCTAAGTAATTGATAAAAATTGACAACTCTATTTGATTTTTTCACTAATTTGTTTGTTATTGATTTCACTAATTTCACTTAAAGCTCCTCGCTGGCTCTTTTGAAACAATAACCTGTTTTGCGAAAATTAAACTCAAATAAGACAGAAATCTAACTTTACTCGAAATACATTATTCACTGAGCACCAGCAAGAAATTATGCGTCCTACATAATCATTTCTGTTTGCAATTAGCCAATTAATCATCTTCAATTTAGCTCACACGAAAATCAATTTGAATCTGCTTCTTTTTAAGTCACGGATCACTAGTGATTGATAATTTTTCAACTTAATGATTAATTATGCTTCTTCATTCCGAAACAATTTAACACAAATTGACGACAACGAAATGGAATCCCTTGTCTAGTTCAGTATTAGAGTTGCGCCAAATTCGCCGTATTTGATTTTTATTTCCAATACAATTTTGTTACTATACTAATTTTTTTCAATAATTAAGCCTAGGAAAAATCTTTCCAGGTCTTTCATCATGCCAGTCCACTGAAAAAAAAACAGAAATGTTGTGTGATGAAAAATTGTTGGTTGGTAAAATTTTCCCTTAATTAATCTATCACCCCATTATTGGTTGTATAATGGTTTTTCTCTATTACGGGAAAAGTAAGTATTACTCATTTAATTTACGAAAAGATTAGCCCGCCCAATTTTTGTGACGCCAAAGTTAGATTGAAGTAGAAAAAGTAATATTCTAAATGGATACCTTTTGCGCAGTTTGATTATTAAGACTTTTTGTATGTCTCACAATAATTAAATGAAGATGGATGGAAAAGCTGCTCAACACTTTTCAAATCAGACAGAAAATAATTAAATAAATGGATGCTGATATCGAAGTGATGATTATACTAAGCAACTTATCACGGTATAACTTCATTATGCCAACTTTGTACAATAAAAAATGGACAATTTCTCCCCAATTATGGCACCAAATTTTGTAGCGAACTTTTCTGACCAATCAGAAAATAACTCCATGCCAAAAAATAAGCAACTTGACATATATTGTTTGACAGTTTTTCGTTTTTAGAGCTCAGACCAAAATTATTGTCTTTTAATTTAAAACTGGATTAAAAAATTTTGAATGATCACCTTGTGAAAGTCATTTTTACAAAACCTTCATGAAAAATTAGGAATAGAATTGAAACTTGAATTTTCCAAGTCAGAAAATGCAACATATAATCAGGTAATTTTTTTCACATATTCCCCGCTCTACCCCCCCCACCCACCAGAATCACATGTAAGTACCACTCCCGATGACTTTTAATTCTTCCGTCGTGTAAAAGCACCATGCTATACACATTTCCCAGGCCATAATGGGTGCAAAATATGTAGTTGTTCAATTACAGTATATATTTTCACCCAGTTGTTTCCCAATTCTATCAATTGATTCGTCAACTTTTGCCCATCTTTTCCCATTCGTTCATCGTTAAGGCAAAGCTGTAATGTAAGGAGTATAAATGTCATTTTTCTCCAAAATGATTGTGCTAATTTCGGATAGATGCCTTTGTCAGCAGAAAAAGAATTTTCAACAAAACAAATTAAGCAAATATGAACGAATTGCCTGAAGCTCTAATTAACTAAAACCCTTTATATTTTTGTAATGCTGTTTAGTTCAGTTTGCAACAGATGATGAGAGTATAATGTGTCTCGAAGAGCGAAACCAAACAATGATAAGTTTCCCTCTTTTCATACCACTTGGATCGAAAAAAAACTCATTTGAACGTTTGCATCATCTTTGCTGCTGCTAGCAATCTAAGTTTAAGTGTTTTACTATTACTAAATTTGACTGGGGATATTGACAAAAATCTAGCCCCGTTAGTATTTATGCTGATGTCTTAAAACATGTAAAACAAACAGAAGATCAATTGAAATTCATAAATTTGAATTGCACCGGTCTAAATTGCAAACACGGAGATCTAAAAAATTTTTAGGAGATTTTGGGCATGATACAATCGTATGTTTGACCGAGACCTGGCTTTCTTCGGAAAATGATACAATACTATGGGAAATAGATAGAGAAATGCTTGTTTCCTTTAGATATGACCGCAATATAAGCCAAATAGCCAAAACAGAGGCCATAGTGCCATGCTACTTGCGCCTAAATGTCTTAAACTGAGCAGCCGAAACAATTTGAGAATAAACACCAGCTTCGAAACTCTGTTTTTAGAAATCTCCGTTGAAAATATTAAACTAATCGTTGGCGTAGTCTACAATCCACGGAAACCTTTAACTTCTGATTTTTTGGAATTATTTTTTATTAATTTTACTTCTTTAGATACAGTTTTAACTCCATATAGCTTGCAACCCTGTAATAAGTCTGTGCCAAATAGGCAACAATTTATTTCAATAATAGATTTTATCATTACATAAGACAAGCATAGAACCAAAATTTTCAAAACTTATTTAATAACCGATCATTTTGCAAAGATACTATTTTCTAATTCTACAATGAAGATCAAGAAACTGCCCACCACGAAGTTACTTTTTGATGAAAAATAAATATTCAAAAGAACATTTTTGTGCAATTCTGAGGTCCTTGAATTGGGCGTCTTGACCATGCTAATCAAAAATTCAAGTACTTCAACAGCATTATGACTCTTGCATTAGAACAAATGCGCCAATGAAACGCGTTTTCATAACCTTGATGTAAAAAACTTATAGCTTCAATGAGACAGTTTAGTTTAAAAAATGATTCGAATCAACTATTTCCTCGAAGGAAAACTGGAAAGTTTTGAATTCTATGAGAATACCAGCGAATATATCAACAGAAATTTTTCGCCTAAAAGATTCTTTTGTTAATTATGCGTCGGGAAAATTTAAAATAGCACGTTTATTAGATTATAAATTTTTCAGGTTAAGTGACTTCTTCTGTAAAACAAATACGCTGGCAGCAGCAAATTTTAAGAATTATTTCAATAGCTTGAGCTTGCATCTAGTACGCACACAAAATCAGTTAAATATCCGATTCATTACAGAATTGGAGCTAAAAAAGAACTAAAGGCTTTATTTAAGAATTCAAAACCAGTGTCTACCCTAAATATACCTCCTGGTCCTAAAAAGATGGTTGCGATGTAATTACAGGACACTTGACGAACGTCGTTAACAGTTTCATCAGTGAAAAAAGGTTCCCAACAACCTTAAAACCGCATTTGTTACTCCCCTGTTCAATAAAGGTGATTCTAATAACGCTGAAAACCATAGGCCTATCTCAGCGACAGCTTCTCCAGCTACAATTTTTGAGAGACCGCTGCAAAAACAAATTGTTGAGTTTTTGCATAACAAAAACTGCAGAAACGCAATTCGGTTTTAGAAACAACTTTTCAACAAAAATTGCTCTTTTGTATTGCACGGAATTGTTTCGACTGGCTGTTGACATTAACAGTATAGTCACAGCTGCTCTTCGTTATTTATCTAAAACTTTTGATTCCATCGAGCGCAACATTTTGAAAGAAAAATTGATTTCCGTTAACTTTAGTGAAAATGCTGTTGAATTACTGATTGATTTCATATCAAATCGTAGGCAACAAACCATTGTTAACAACGTCAAAATCGACTGGATAAAGCTTTATCAAGGTTTGCCTCAAGGTACAGTATTGGGTTCATTTATATTTAATCTTTACATAAATGAGCTGTCAAAAAACATACCAAGTAACTGTAAAATTTCTCAGTGCGCAGATTACACTCACCTTTACACAGAACAAAAAGATTTGAAGCAATGCTTTCAAAAACATGAAAAATCTTGCACATCAGCTAATCAATACGTCAAAAATTATTCACTAAACTTAATGCTGAAAAAATTGAATTAATTGTAAATAAAAAGAAAAATAAAAACATCACCGTAGAGTAAATTAAAATTGGCGTTAAGAATGGCAATCGGAATTAAAACCAATGCCGCAATGCATAAATCGTTTCACTTTCAGAATCGCCTACTTCTTCTACAGTCTCTAGTTTTTAGCCATCTACATTATTATTCAGTACTTCTATCACGAATAAGTTAAACACGGATATTTCCACTTGATAAAAAATTGTTTGGTCGTCAAAGACCATTACTTATCGCAAAAAATATGAATCACCGAGAGATTTGAAACTAAAATTTGGAATATTGCCAGCAACTCATTTTTTGAAAAGTAAAAGGACCTTCCATATGTGGAAAAAAATTTAGTAGTCATCTACTAGCATCTCCGAAATTTAGTTACTCAACCTTTGAAGCAACTTGAAACAAACAGGCAAACAGCTACTTCTGCAGACTGATACCAAAAACCAAATACTTGCCGAAACTGTTTTGTAAGCAAATGTTCCCTTATATAACTCGACGTTCAATAATTTTTGTGGTGAAAAAAATATCCATACTGGATACAAAAAACATATCAAAAACAATTTTTGCGAAACGTACCAAGCGGCAAAAGCAACTGTTTCCTGGCGCGATGTGCGCTTTATTTTATCCTTCTCTAGTGCACTACCTGATTAATTATTACTTTTTGTCAATGACTCACCTGTATTTTCATCTATGAAGCTATTATTATTTAATTACCCTACACTACCATTGATGAAATTATCTCTTGACATTCTTTTTTTGGATAAATAAAGTGTTACTTTTTTTCTATAGATTATATCGGTAGTTTTTGAGAAAAAAAAGAGGCTTGATAATGTGCAGACAACAATTATGATCGGCCCTCTCTTCTTCGCAGTTGTCGCTCAGTCATTGTCAACGAGAAGGCAAATTGTTCAATTTTGTTTAATTCGGGTTTAATACTTTACACAAAACACTTTAAATTGAAAAAAAAACAAGGCGGCTCGTTAATGTGCGTTCGCACATGATGTTCCGACCCGAGCTCATCTACATTTTTGACTTAATTGTCAACCAAATGAAGAGATAACAAAAATAGATTTTTGACCTTAAAAAACACGTTACAAAACGTAAATACTAATTGAATTACATAATGCCATTTCTCATTACAGCGCTCACAAGATCTACCAATAAAAAAACTACGAGAAAAAACAGCAAACAACAAAATATGCAAAAACAAAATTTTCACGGCAGAAACCCAATATATAATTTTAAAAGCACCTAGTAACAACGTCAAAATGCAATCAGATAAAACCTTAACTCCACAAATTTAGTTTTTGCTAACTATACAGCAGATGTATGTTTTTCATAATGAGATTAGGTAAAAAGTTGACATAGAGAAAAAAATGAGGTGAAACTCAAAGATCAATCAACATTTCTTAAACCAAATAATTTCAAAAGCCTAAAAAAATCTTTAGCTTTTTAACAAAATAATTCTTGATAAATTTACTAAAAAGTCAATGTGAAACTAATGGGACCTGTCTCTGCTGAGACTAAACGATAGGAATAAACTAGATACGCAGAAAATCTCAAAAAAACGAACAATTTACACAAAGACGCAGAAAATCTCAAAAAATTAAGAACAATAACATAAATTATTGAAGCCATTAAAATCATCAGCTATTATCTGAATTTTATTTATTTTTATTTCACTTTACATTTATACTCATTCAGCTAAAATTATACTAAAAGAGAAAAGAAGTTCGTTCATTTGGGCCACATTTGGAAATCATTGGGATCTGTTATTACCTGAATAAGCTAAAAGAAGAGAAAAAAGAAACACAAATACACCACTCACGATATTTTTTATGAAAACGCATAATGTCCACCAAACAAAACATCAGTTACGAAATAAAATTAGTAGACAAGTTGTTTTTTCAAATTCAAGGAATTGGAGTGGACTTCTCAACGACGAGAATAAGTTGACGAAAAGAACAAAAAAACTGAAAAGTTTGAAAAATCTTTGAAGATGTATAATATCATAATTTTTAGGACTATTGGCTTTAAACTGACTGCTTCGGGTAAAATCACTCATTACAGGTTTATGGGCAACATGACAGGCAACATTAAAGGTTTATGAGACCGATCAGAATTTTACGGCTACCTGAAAATAAAAAAAAGCAAAAACAGCAAACTCACAAAAATTAAGCGAGAAAAGTTTCAAAGCCATTAGAGAATGAACTTTTCAGTATAAACTCTTCGACTTTCAATTAATTTTTCTAACATCAAGGTGATTGTTTCTTTTGTAACAAAATGACTTGAAAAACAACAAATATAAACAAAGATATTAAAACCACGAAGTTTTTGAGAAAAGCCCTAGTATCAAAGACATTAAGTTCAATTATTTTCAACGCAGTTAATTAAACACACTAAATTCTGCATCGATAAAATAGCAATCATAAGTTTCATTCATGTGACATCAATAACTCATCACAATAAGTCGTATGGCAAAGAAAAATACATCAAAACCACGAAATTTTTGAGAAAACCCATAAAATCAAAGTCATAAAATTCTACAGCTTTCAACGGAAGGCATCTAATACGCTAAATTATGCCTAGATGATGTGACGACAAGGATGTTTGTCATTCAAAATTTATCAATAAGACATTACAACAGGTCATTGACTATGAAAACAACAACAAAAACAGGCAACATCCAAAAGTTCGTTAGAAAATTGAGAGAAGGAAGTGTCGAAGCTATTTAAACCATAAGCTTTTTTCTCTGAAAACTTTTTCAACGATCTATTGAACGTCTTCATTAGACCAATGGGAGCTATCAATAGTAGGTTAATGTAATACGATTTCAAAAGGAACCAAAATTACTAAAAAAAAATCCAAAAATTATAAAAATTATGAAAACTCGTGCACCGAAGTCAAAAAAACCAATACTTAGAAGACAAAACCGCTAACTAGATAAATTGTTGTTGATGCAGAAAAAAAGTAGTTCTGTCATTACCGAGACTGACTTACAACCCACGGAAATAAGCTTAAGATTGATTTATGTTCAAAAAAAATTCAAAAAAAAAATTTTTTTAAAGTCTTAACAGCCATTAATCTCAAAAGCTTTCATAGGAATTCAAAGAATACGCTCAGCTATGCCACGATGTGAATACAAAGATGTTTATCATGCCTAGGTTATCAATAAGACATCACAATATGTCTTATGACTATGAAAAAAAAAACAACAAATACAGAAAAAAAAACCAAATTTTCTTTAGAAAAATGGGAGAAGAAAGTGTAAGTTCGTCTCAGTAAAACAGGATTGAACTGTAAGTTCGTCTCAGTTAAACAGGATTGAACTCCTTCATACCAGTTTGCAACATACGTTAATCTCATTGGCGGCTTTATCAAATAACTATTGGTTATACGTCTTCAATGCCACAAGATTTCACATTTTTGAATGCCATTTAAACCATATTTTTTTCTCAGAAAGTTTTATCTATGATCCTTTGGACGTCTTCACTAAAGGAAGATGTAGCCATCAATATTAGGATGACGTGATATGATTTCAAAATGAACCAATAAAACGAAATCTCCAAAAAAATTTGAAATCTTGTGGCATTGAAGACGTATAACCAATAGTTATTTGATAAAGCTGCCAATGAGATTAATGTATGTTGCACTGGTATGAAGGAATTCAATCCTGTTTTACTGAGACGAACTTAAAGTTCACAAAAGGAAGTTTATGATTTACTAATTTTAAAAAAATTTCGAAAATTTATTTTCAAAGTCTTAACAGCCATTAGCTGTCCACTCACAGCACTAGATAGGTTCACTTATTGCTCATTAGCAAATCTATTACACCTTTAGTCAAAAAAGTTTATGCCATAGGATTATAAAACTTTAGTAAAACCTCAAAAAAATAAATCAAAATTTCATTTGAAATTACGAATTTTGAGATACGAATCCAAAAAAAAACATGAGCGATCCCTTCGAAACAAATTTTTTGTTCATTGGGCTTCATTTGATCGTAAAAGAGGTTTGTCATTAACGGAACTTCGGTATTAAAAGTGTCTAGTAGTCTCTAGGTGACTTGAAAAAACAAAAAAATTGCAAAATTTTCTAAAAAAAAAAAAGAGCTCCCAAACCTAATTCGAATTTTTTTTTGTATATTAAACTTCCCTCTAAGACTAGAACTAGTCTTTATTATCTCCTTTCGTCTATTAAGAACCTAAAATTGATTTACTCTTTGGTGTGAAATCTAGTTTTGAATTAAATTTTTTGTAGAAAAAACGTTAATTCGAACGAAAATTACGGTAAAAGTGAACAAAAGTGAACCAAATATCCAGTGTTCACATGAAATTTTAAACCTCGATAACTCCTCGAAAAAAAAACGAAATTCAAAAAAATCTTTTTAATTTCGAGTTCTACGCTGGACGAGCTTTTTAATGATACCACGCACATTTCTCTACGATGAATATATCGGTCGGCCAAAATTCACGGAACAAAAAAAAACCATTTGAGTATATAGTTCCTCCCCCCCACAAGTGGGGTCGGAACAATTAATTAAGTCGTATGAAATGTTTACATCAATTAATTGTCACCTAATGTCTCTATTTAAACAAATTTCATATAAACTAATGATTAAATCAGTAATGGGTTTTATATCAACGTACTCTTCATTGTTTTGGTACGTGAAAAGAACCTCTGTTCATTATGTTTTTATGCTAATTTTGAGAGAACTCTGTTAATAATTGAGTGAAACTTTGCTGATACTAATTGAATAGTTGCATAAGCAATATTTGAGAAGCACTTTAAAAACAAATCGCCGTACAAGTCAAAAAAATAAGTGAAGTTCGCAATTTAGCAAGAAATCGAAAATTGCATTATTCGCTTTATTTGACACTTTTAAACCATTATAAACCCTGAAAACATTTGTAAACAAATAAAACAAAAAAGCTTTTAGACAGAAAATTTGTGAATAAGTATTGTTCGGCCACCAAATATATAATTCGATTTTCACTGAAACAAAAATTTATTATATTATTATTCTTATGGCAAAAGATGCCAATATTTTACTTATTTTGGCAAAATTGCCAATGATTACAATTATTAGCACCAATATTAGTCCAAAAAAAATAAAACCAGTGTAGAACAGTTGACATAAAGTAACATCAAGTTAAAGCCCGAGGACAGAAAACTTTTAGAGGGCCAATTCCCGATCTTCTTCAAAAACCGCTTTGTAAATACTGGGAAACCAAGCACCGATATACGGGAACATTCTGCTTCAAAGTGTTTGTTGAGACCAACAAACTAGAAAAACTTTCAATACTGGTTTTTTATCATTTTTTCATCTTTAATCAGGTTTTTATTTATTTTTTTACTTCAATTATCGGCCAATAAATAGCACATTTAAAAAAATTGTGCTTTGCGGCAAAAATTATCAAGTGAAAAAGTTGTCCTGCGTGATCAAAAAATTGCCGGATTAACGTAGGCAGTGGCAAAAATCAAAAATTATTGAGAAATCTGATGAACGCCTAAAGTACACCTAACACCTCGGTTACCTCCAGTTGCACAAAGTTGAAGCCAGAGGACATTAATACAGGAAATGTCAATTCCGCTCACCTTCAAAATCGCCCTGAGGAGTGCCGTAACCAAGAATTGAAATACAGCAGTAATTTGCTTAATGAAATCTGCCAGACATTTAGAAACTTTTGGCTAATTGAGAGTTTTGAACTAATTTTTAGGCCAATTAGAAGCAATTTTTGAAATTAGAGTTCCAACAAAAATAATGGAACAAAAGGAAAACTGAGGTGCTCTTCAAAATTTTTCTCGGCACTGTATTTTCAATAAAGGTATTTTCTTGTTTACACTCTTATAGAAAGAAACAACAAAGGTGGAACAGTGTAAAAATATATATTGATAATAGGCATAGTGGTGGAAAAAAGAGTGTATTTTTTTATCAGTCCACCCTAAATTACACTCTCCGCAAAGAGTGTAAAAATAGTGGAGAAAAAAGAGTAAATAGGCTGTAATTTTTTAAAATTACACTCATACAGTCTTTTCCCCGATAAATCGGAGTGGAATACGCATTACACAATAGTCCCCGGTAGTTAGGGGAACACGTACCATTTAAGTCTACAGCTGACACGCTTGATTTTTTCTTAAGCAGGTCTTAAGAACTCTGAAGCTGTTCGAGTCATGCCGTTAAAAATTGACGTCTTTTTGTTTCTTTGTTGCGTTGGAACACATTGTGTATTATAACACTCTGTGCAGTGCGGCAGTTATCACGGATTGCGACAGTTATCAAGGAGGCTCGGTAATGTTCGTTGACATATAATGTTCCGACCCAAGCTCATCTACATTTTTGACCCGAGCTCATCTAGATTTTCAACTTAATTGTCAATCAAATGAAGGAATGTTCAAAAAATAGATGTTTGAGTTTTAAAAACAGAGTTTTATTACAGACCCAAACTACCAAATGAATTACATAATCCGATGCGGCATTAAAGAACTAAAGAGATCTATCATTAATAAGACTACGAGAAAAAAAAACAAACAATAAAGTAAGGAAAAACAAAAGCTTCATTAGCGCAAAACCCAATATCTAAAATGAAGCGCTTATTAACAAGTCAAGACAAAATCAGATAGCTGTTGGGACTGTGTGTGACGTGAATAGGCATCAAGTTGATAAAATTGAGGAAAAATGAGTCGAAGATAAAAAATAGTCCGTCAACAATTTTGAAATCAATTAATTTTAAAAGCCATATTAACCATTAGCTCACAACTAAAAATTTGTTGATAAATCAACTAATTAATTCTAAGAAAACAATAAAAAACTTCTCAGGTTTGACTACAAATGCAGAAACCCTAAAAAAGCAATGTAAGCAAGCAAAAATTATTGAAACCATTAAAATCATCAGCTCTTAAATGAATATTATTTTTTATTATTTCAATGTTATTTAATAATACTTCAGTTAAATATAAACAGAAAGATTAAACATGTTCATTTAGATCTCTTTTAAAGACCAGCTGGATCTGTTTTGAACGGGAGAAGACAAGAAAAAGAAACACAAATATTGACCACTCACAAATGTTATCTGGAAACGCATTTTGTCGAACAAACAAAACATTAGTCATGACACAATATCAATAGTTTAAGTTTTGTTTGAATTACATGAAAGAAGATGGTATCTCTCAATGATGAGAGTAAGTCACTAATTGACAAAAGACAACAAAAAGGGAAAATTGAAAACAAAATAAAATTCCTGAAAACGAATAAAGTCATAACGTTTGAAACTATCAGCAGTCAGCTGACTGCATTGAATGTGTTCATTCACCTCACAGTAATAGACTAATGAGACCTGTCATTTTTGGAAGAAAAAAAGAACTTACGACTACATAAAGAACAAGAAATAATTTATTACCAAAATTAATTTATTACAATTTTTACCAAAAAGTAAAGTCAACAGATATGAACAATCATAAAAAACACGAAACCTTTTATCAAACTCGAAGTATCAAAGAATTTAAAAGCAGTAGCTTTCAACAGACATCAACAAATACGCTTTTTTTTCTTGAATTAACGCCAATGAGACCTCTCATTAAGCATAAAAATCTGTCATCAACCACGAAAGAATTTATGACAATGAAATTGACAACAGACAGGCAAGAACAAAATATTTTGTAAAAAAGTCCGAGAAGAAAATGTTGAAGCCACTAAAATCATGATTTATTCTCTGAAAGTTTATCTATGTTCAATTCAATGTCCTCTCAACGCCAATGGTAAGTGACAATGTTCAAATAGGTCGATATGTTTTCAAAAAGAACCAAATCAAAGAACAAATATAAAAAATGAAGTCCTAAAACCAATGGTTAGAAAATAAAACAACTATATATATTATATAGATATATATATTTGATTTCAGTAGAAAGAAAAAGGATTCTGGTTATTAGTGGAGTTTAACTAGAGGTTCTTAGAAAAAAAAATTGAAATCGGTTAGTAAACTTTTTTAGAAAAAATATTTTTAAAGTCCTAAGAGACATTAGATTTCCAATCACAGCACAAATAGGTTCATTTAATGATCCCTAAGCAGCCAATTGCACATTTAGTCAACAAAAACATACCATAAATCTTCTAAGATAAAATAAGATATCAAAATCCATGAAAAAATTAAGAAAACAGTTTTGAACCAAAAAAAACATTAGCGATTCTTGAAAACAAATTATTTGCTCATTAGGATCCATTTGACTGAAAATGACGGGTGTCTGAACTAAAACCTGGGTATGAGTAATGGCTGTTCTCTAAGTGACATATGAAAAAAAATCGAAAAGGTTAGAAGAAACAACGCACCAGTAGAATTCGAATTTTTGTGACACAAGTAATCCCGAAGTGACTAAAACTAGTCTTTTTATTGCCTTTCGTCTCTTAGGAATGCAATACTTTTGTCATTTTTTTGTTGTAATTTTCAATTAACAAGACTACAGAAAATATTCTAATTTGAACAAAAATTACGCTAACATTGAACAAAATCACGTGTTTAAACAAAACTTTAAACCTCCATATCTCGATTGAAAAACGAAATTAAAAGATCTTTTTAATTTTAAATTCTATGCTTTTAGGGCTTTTTGATGATAACATTTAGAATCGGTCAAAATTGACTGAACAAAAAAAATTTATCCAAGTATATAGTACCTCCCGCCACAAGTGGGGTCAGAACAACAATGTATTATTCATGATAGATTTCATAACCCTTACAAAACATTCGGCTTGCTTTTTCGATGGCTTACTTTAATTTCTTTGGATAAATGTATAAATACTTTTTTTTCGATGGCTTACTTTTATTTCTTTAGCACAAATATAAGAAATTGAGAGTCCGTTTGTTCATACTTCGAAAAAAAAAACATATAAAATAATCTCCTGGTGTTGATGTACATAAGGAGCCAATCAAGATTATTTTTGTTTCTGACAACCCAACTAGTGCACGCTGTAGCCATGAAAATTTTATCTATGTTGATCTGAATTTCCTCCAAACGCGCAGGGTAGGTGACAATGTTCCAATATATTGATAAGATTTCAAAAAGAATAAAAATTGTGAACAATATAAAAGAATATATTTTCAGCATCGAAGTCATAAAACCAATAGTTAGAAGACAAAACAACTAACCATTTTAGACTTGAATTTAATAGAAAGAAAATGAATTTTGTTATTAGTGGAATTGAACTCTAAGTTCATAGAAATGAGTTAAAAATCGGTTATTAAACATTTCTTTGAAATTTTTTTTTAAGTCCTAAGAGCCAATGGATTTCCATTCAGAGCACAAATAGGTTCATTTAATGATTCCTGAGCAGCCAATTTTACATTTAGTCCACAAAAAATACCATAAATTTACTAAAATAAATTGAGATATAAAATTGAAACTCTAAAATTCATGAAAAGTTACGAAAACAGTTTCGAAGCAAAAAAACAATGGCGATACCTTGAAAGCAAATTATTCGATCATAAGACCTCATGTGACTGCAAATGAGTTTTGTCTTCACTGAAGCCTGTGTATGAGAAGCGACTGATCTCTAAGTGGCATGCAAAAAACCAAAAAAAAACTTCGAAAAAGTTAGAAGAAGCAGCGCTCCAAAAGAATTTGATTTTTTGTGATAATAAGTTTCCCGAAGGGACTAAAACTAGTCTTTTTATTGCCTTTGTCAAATAGCAACACAAAGTGTTTGTCAAAGTTAGCGTAATTTTTGAATTAACATTTTCACAGAAATTGTCTTAAATTGGGCAAAAATTACGCTAAAAGTGAACTAAATCTCGATATCTCCTCAAAAAATAACGAAATTAGAAAAAGCATTTTAATTATAAATTCTAGGCTTGAAGGCCTTTTTAATGATAACATATGTCGATCGGAAAGAAACCTAAAAAAATGGTCTACTGGGTTGATGGACAGGAGGAGCGAAATATGATTATTTCTGTTTCAGACAACCCGTGTCTGTTCACGTGGTAGCCACAAAAATGGGGCTCATAGGCAAGGTTATCATGGCCTTAAAAATTACATGTTGAGCGGAGGGGGGGGGGGCATGTCTTTGTATAATAGTTTGCAGCATACTAATGAAAAATTCAGCGAAATAATGATCTAATGGATTTTTCAATCTAGCATTCAGGCAGAAATCATTGATGATGAAGAATTAAATTATTTTTATAGTTCTCCAGATTGACTTCGAAGTAAGTGATCATAAAAACCAGACACGTAAAGGAAAGTTTATTGTTATTTGCTTTATTTTTCTAATCCAACAGCTATCTTGCAAAATCGTATACTACAATAATCTTGCAAGAATCCAGCCAGATTTATAAATTTTCATGCCCAAAGAATATAACTTGCAAAATTGTGCGAGGAAATTATCATTAGTAAGAGATTCGTACTAGATAACCGCCAGCACTCCAAAAAACTTTTTCTTTTCAGCGACATATTTTCTAGGCTGCTCTTTGCAAGTAACTTTTGCACTTAAATTGACATTTATGAGCCTATCTTAACTTATCTTCTGATTATCAAATGGATTTTTGATTAATTTTCTTTTTATTTAGAAAATTTACAACTTTTTCCTCCCTTAGTTTTCATTCCATTAATTGTTAGTGTTGCAGCATCCTGTTTGCAATCTCTCAAGCACTTCAATTATTTTCCTTTACCATCAAAAATAAATTATTATCTTAAACAAAAAACGCTGCTTTTTAAACAAACAAAAGCGACACTCAATGAGATAGCCGTTACACAAATATAGTAATTATGACTCAAAAATTTTAGTTCAGTAATAAATTCAGTAAAAAAATTCATTGCTTTCAAGTTTTTTCTAGATCATTGGAGACCGGCTTGCTTCTTTACAGTAGTTGGACGTGTTGAAACATTTGATGAAAAGTATAACATTTGTATACACTTATTGGGAATGGGAGCTTTTGAATCAAAGGTGTGATTCTTTTGTTTCTTTCCACATCTTTCTCTAATTCTTGCATAGCGTTATGACAAATGCAAGTTTTCCTAATTTTTTTCTCAAAAAAGTAAACATAAAATTTCATCGTGTCTATTTGAATATTTCTTTAACTTCATTAATGCTAAAAAAAAACTGAAAAATTATAGTTTTGGTCTTTTTTGTGTCCATTGAAATAATAGTTCTAAAATCATTTTCTATCTCTTTTGATGGTGATGTATTCCTACGGATGTTTCCTAATACCCCTACTTGTTACGGCAACTGTCAGTTAATAATGACTTTTACGACAACTTACGCCAGTTAAAATTGCAGAAGTACAAAAAAAAACAAAAAAATATGTTAGCTAACCAAAACGGAGAGGGGTTGGTTCCTGATTCTGGTTGGCTCAGAGGCGAAAAATTGCTCAGAATGATATACACGTTTTAAGACATCTTCCCTGTGCACTGTATGATATTTCACTCGGTAATGCTTATCAATCATGCCGCGGAAAAAGAAATTTAATGTTAGGTATGTGTACTGATCCTTCGTTCGGTTTTGATATGTTGATATCAAGTCCTAAGGGCCGCTGAGTATCTGCTTAGACCAAAGATGCATGCAATAAAAATACCAAAAAATCTCTCAAAAAACAATGCTGAGTGAGTGTCCTGTTTTTCACCCCTATTTTTTTAACTCCCCGAATTTTTAGCACATTTTTTTAAACCCTAAAACACTTAGAACCTCAAAAATTTAACCTTACATTCTTTAAGCTTCCTGTAATTGGCCAGATTTTAAACCTCCTATAATGGAAGATTACTTAATTAGGTCTCAATCAATTCTAACTCTTCTCGTTATCAGAGGTTTAATTTTGGGTGAGAGGACTGAGGTGCGAAGTTCACATCAAACCTCAGTCATTTCATCCCAATTTTAATCTATAAAATTTATTCTCACAATTATCAGGAAAAATCAGCTAAAAACTCAACTGTTAAAGGAAAGTTTATACGGCTTCATAAATTAGTTATAACCTCTAGTCATTAGTAAAGCAAATAAAAAGGAATTCAAAAGTGGATTGAACTCCAGATAAATATTATATTCATTGGATATTTAAATCAACTTGACGTCTCCCGACATTGAATTTAACATCTTCACAAAATTAAAGAAAAATTGCTTGCAGAAGGCCATGAGTTTTATGTTTAAATGATAAATAAGGTTATCACTGCCTGGAATTGTTCGAAATAACAAAAGGACAGGTGCCGGGTTTCCGCATTTACACAATGTGGCAAATTATTCGCTTAAACAGAAAACTTGGGAGATATGAGTGAATTTTTAACGCTTGCGGCAGTCGTAGTCACCAGTAACAGAAATTTTCTTTACCCAGTATGGGTTGCGCTCGGAACGCAATTTTATGCAAATATGTCGTATAATCATTTCCAGGCTCTAAATTCTTGCATTCTGAAGGAACTGTTATCATAACATTCATAAGTTTCTACTACATTTACGCATTTCATATATATGTTCTGGTTATTGCTCCTGATTGTTTGAATACGATCCTTTCAAATAAAAGTGAAAAACGTACAGCTGCTTACTCGATGCCTTAAAAACTTATGCTACAGATTCTAAACCGGACAATGCTTTGCCTGCAATTAAAGTTCCCCACTTAATGTCTTCAAAAAACAAAGTTCGGATTCAATGTTATCATCTACTATTTTCAAAAAGGGCCTTGCAAGATTAACTAATGGTGGTGAGGGTTGGCGTTATGGGATACAAGCCTTGTTCAGCGATTCTCAAACCTCTATAATTAAATATTGGTTATTTGCACAAAGTTGCTCCTGTTTGAAAACTGAACATTTTAATGTCTTAGCCAGACAAAATTACCCCACGATAAAGTATCAGACGTTAAAAGGAAATGTTCATAAGTTGATGGAGATTTACAGGGACAAAACTGATGTTTAATTTTCTAGGGCTTTTGCCAGTTAGTCTCAATTTTGTATTTGAAATGATTTGTATTAATAATGGCTTTCCTAATTGGGATCACATTTGTGCGACAATTAGAAAAGAAACTAACATAGCAAGGCTGTTATCAATCTCAATTTCACTGAGTTTAGAGAAAATTCCTTTTGTCTCATCCCGCTCGATGAGTACGTGTTATTTCGGCCTCCAGTTGCACGAGTCTTTTCATTAAATATTGATTTAGAATGTAACGGCTCATGTTCTATACCAGGAGAAGTGAACTAGTGGGGGGCACAAAAGAAAACAATCCAAACTTACTGTTAAACGTACGGTTAAATTTTGCTTTGATTCGCTCATTTGGGTCTGCTCTGGAATGAAAAAGTAGCTTAGACCATGCTCAGAAAATAGTTCCGTGTTCTAGACTATGACTATATTTGAACGACTTTGATTATAATCTTGTTTTGCAAAAAATAAATTAAAATAAAAACCATTCGGTTAAATTTAATTGCAAAAAAAAACAATACAATATTTCAAATCATTCAAGCAGAACCATAAAGACAACAATTTTAAATAAAGAAATCGCAATAATTAAATTATTCGGACTGTTTTCTTTCTCAAATAAATACCTTTTAAAGCTCCCATCTTACTACTCGAAAAAATTTTTTCCTTGCTATGAGACCAACAAAATCTATCAAGGTTTGCTTAAAATTTTTCTTTATCTTGCCAACCAAATCCATTGTGGTGACTCATTCCGTTTCAGGCATTGACAAATTCATTCCAAAGTTGGCTTTAAGTTTTTGTTTTTTCTTGAAACTATTTTGAAGCAATTTCTGGTTTGACAATATGGTGACTCATTCCGTTTTAGGCATTGACAAATTCATTCCAAAGTTGGCTTTGAGTTTTTGTCTTTTCTTGAACCTATTTTGAAGCGTTTTCGGTTTCACAATTTTATAATAAAAATTGATTAGAGGTCAGCTGGGAAGATCAGCTTGTCTGTATTAGTAGATGTCTGGCTCTGTGATACAGTTTGCTTAGTAAGCAAACAATATTACCCCAGTTAATCTGCCAATTAAAGCTTTCCATGTTTTTCCAGATAAAATTTGAATAAAGGTTGCTGAAAAAGTAAGTGTGAAAGAACAAGTGATTTTAAAAAAATGCTCGTGTTCAGGGGAATTTGGCGTTGTATTAGCTAATTGATCGTATAGCATGAGCCATATTCTTTACTGTTTCATGCAGCTATACATCATTATTAGGGTCCCCGTCATTTCGAATACCAATGTGTCTGCAACATTTTTTGTTGTTGAAAACTTTAATTTTATTTTAATTTTTAACGCAAATCGAACTTTCGTCGTGAAAAAAGAAATGATTTCCGATTGGTTTTCATTCACGGTTAGCTTGCTCATCTCTACATTTGCTCTTCTGTTTTCTTTAGTTCTTCCTTTACTTATGCATAAAAGCCAATTTCCATTCCACCACAGTCGATAATTGTGTTATCCGCGTATTGAATTACTTTTTCCGTTGCGTTTATAATAAATGAAAAATCTCTCACAAACACGAAAAAATAGAAGAAGAGAGGTCCTACACAGTTCCTTGTTGAGTACCGGGAATCACAATTTCACAACCGAAAACAAACCATTAAGATTCACTTTTTTCTGCGGTTAGCGAAAAATTAAGACAGAATGTCTTTTGTTGCCTAAAAAAACGAATTTATTCAATTTTTTAAGGAATGTGCTATGTGAAATGGAACTATAAGCCTCTATAAGTATCTATAAAAGTAACAACATTTTCTTTGTTTTCACCTAAATTAGACGAAAATGTTTCAACTATTTGTAAAATCTGCATCCGCTGCTCACTTTTTTCTCTGAAATCCAAATTGCTTTCGAATGATAACTTTTTGCTCATCAATGAAATCCGTCTGCTGGGTGCTCAAAAATATTAGCCAATCTCGGAGCCACAGAAACTGGTCGATAGTTTTTACTATCTAATTAATCACCCTTTTCGCAAAACTGGTGTAACAGAGGCAATTTTTTCTTTAAATCACGCCTTAGAGGCGAACTGTATTTGTACGCCTATAGCCATTTTTGCTTGACTTTATTAGAAGAACTGCTATCCTAACCAATCTTGCTTCTTTGTAATCGTCCAGCGGGTCAAAGAATGAAATCAGTTCTTTTCTAGTCACAGCTCCTGAATGTGAGTTCAGGTATTTGGAGTTTATCTTAATTAAATCAATGAGCAACATAAAAGTAGCCAAACTTGACTCGTTTTCTTTTTGATCAAGATTTCTCTGCGTTGTTCCTCGACTTCAAACAAATCCAAGCTATTTAAGGTCGCACTTTTGAAGGTCAGTAATTTTGTGTTCTTAAGTCGTTTTTTCGATTTGGAAACCGAAATAGATAAAAGATTTCGGTGTTAAACCGATTTCATAGTAATTAAATTGCGGGATTAACTGATTGAGGTGTGAATATATGTTTTGCTAAATTATGGGTGTTAAATAAATCGGGGTGAAAGGAAGAGGAACCTTTGAGAGTAGGCTAAATAAGTGCATAAAAGTAAAACTCATTTTCGTTTCTGGGCCTATTAAATTGTTCTAAAACTTTCCCTTTTAACAGGACACCTAAATGCTGTCCATTAAAACCTATTTTTACTGATAGAAATTTTAAAAAAAAATTTTAGCATTGAGGGACAATAATACTCGCCTTGTTGATTTCTATTCTGTCCATGCTAATCAAAAAAATACAAGCGCTTTTCAATTAGGATCTGCTTTCCAAAATTTTCTATTAATAATAAATTGTTCTGGAGTAGGATGTACACTTGTTTGCAACCCATATGGTATGAATTATGTACCAAAATAGCAAATCCACTCGACAGGTCATCAATAGGTCCAAAGTTCCTAGTCTAGCGATGACCAGTACCATTACTATGAGCAAGGTGTCAAAGCGTGGCGTATCATGTTAAGAGAAAATAGGGGGAAACCTCAAAACCTTATTCTGAATTTCATGAGATCTATGGAGTTTTTGTAATAAAAAAAGCAAGCAGTTCTCGGTTGTCTACGAAAAAATTGTCCCTGAAACTAGATATAAGAATTGCTTAAGTTCTCTTGCACTCAGAATTTGCACTTCTAAAACAAAATTAGGGTAAAATTTTAAAATGAAGGTAAGCAATTTTCGTATTCTTACTCCTAATTTTTTAGGACTGAGGCCGCTGCTTTTGTTTGCAGTTTTAAGTTGCTTTGATTGGATTCTTTTTGCTTGCAGTGTTTCAATTTCTTTTCTAGTAATTACGTCTTAAGACACTCAAAATGGCATTCTGCTCTTAAAATTTCAGCTAATTTTTTCAACAATTCAAATAAGTGCATGACTCGGATCGAATAAATGTGATTTGATTCGCGTTCCAGGCCAGTGGAGGATGATTTAGGTTTATTAAAAATAATTCGTGTAATTTTCGACGACGCGATTGGCAAAATTAATGTTTTGTTACATGTTCCGTAGACTAGTACGCCATAGCTCACATCAGATTGGACATAAATTTTGTATGTTAATAACATTTGTTTAACAGTTAAAATCAAATCTGAGCCGGTAAAAAAGTCCTCAGAATTCGTTCAGTTTTGAGCAAATTTTTTTAATAAGTTCGCCGAAATTCAGATTGTCATCCAATTCTATACGTAAGTATTTCAGTGATGATCTCTTTGTAGGGTTCATTTCTTTCATCTGTATTTGTTGCTTTGAATTTTTCCATCTGGTTTCATGCTCATAAAACAAGTTTTTTCGTAGTTCATAGTCAGTTTGTTTTTTATGAGGTAATCACTAACCAGGTTCAAAGATTGGCTGAAACTTTCAGTTGTTGATTCCCCTTTTTGTTTAACAACATTATTGTCAGCGTATAAGTTCAAACAGTTCTGACTACAGTAATCATCTATGTCGTTTATATACACAAGAAAAAGAAGTGGTCCAAGTACTGACCCTTGTGGTACCCCATAATCGACTTCCGCAAAATTGGAGTATACATTTCCTGAATTTTTACATTGCTGCCTTTTGCTCAGATAAGATTTCGAAAAACTTTGCATGTGACCCTTCAATCCCAAGTTGTTGAGTTTGTCCAAAAGAATACTATGTTTAACTGTGTCAAATGCTTTTTTGCGATCAATGAACACAGCTTTAGTTTCTGTAATACCATCCTCCCAATCTTGCCTGACGCCCTCAATAAATGATACCAAGGCTTCAACAGTGCATGTTTTTGTCCTAAACCCAAACTGATTTTTGTTTAGAAGTTTGAATTTTTCCAAAAAATTTAGCATTCTTTTCTGAACCAATTTCTCAACCAGTTTTCCTATTGTTGGCAGCAAACTGATTGGTCTGTAATTTTCAGCAACTTTAGGATCTCCTTTTTATACAGTGGAATAATTACGGCTTTCTTTAAGCAGTTCGGGAAAACTCTGTTTTCAAAACTTTTGTTGATCAGATATGTAAGAGTCGGGACAATAGCAAACTGTATTTTTTTAGTATGAAATTGTTGAGTCCACCAAAATCTGAGCTGTATTTATTTTTCAGGTTTCTGATTGCCACGGATAGCTCATTTTCACTGATTTTGTGTAGAAACATGCTATTGACGCTTCTGTTTTTGTGCTGTTTTTTCCATCTGTAACCATTTTATCAGCTAACGTTTTTCCGATGGTGCTGAAAAATTTGTTGAAATTTTCAGTCTCTTCCTGCGTTAAGGTAGCTTGTTGTTTTTTTTGTGAGTCTCCTCCTAAACTTTTGATATTATTGAAGAATGTTTTGTTAGTACGCTTGGCGTTCCTGACTAAAAATGTTCGATAAAAGTTTCTTCTTTTTTGGAGCACTCTTTTTTGTAGCAAATTCCTAATTTTATTAAATCTCTTTTTATTATCATTTGTTTTCTGTTGCATGTATCTTTGATAAAATTTTTGCTTTTTTGCTGCAAGGTTTTTAATTGAGTTATCAAACCATGTATTATGTCTGAGAGCCTTTGATTTCTTCTCTGGCACATAATATTTTATTTCATCAATAATAGTTTGCTGAAATTATTCAAATGGCGAGTCGCTGTAAAAGAGACCAAAATTATCTTGAAAACCTTGTAATTTGTGTTTCAGTTTGAACACTAGCTTTTCTAACACAGATTTGTTTTCTAGTATAGCTTAATGTCTGTGGTACTGTTGCATTCTTAAAACTGTTTTTTTTTCGTTTCCTCGTCTAGTTCAGTTTTAACAGTGTAGTGATCGGCTATTGTAGATTTTAGAACTTCAACTTTCACTTCTTGTGAGCAATATACTATATCAATTTTTGCTTGAGAAATAATGTTCTCCCTGGTGAATCCTGTCCGAGACATATTGTTGAGATCATACCCTCCGAGAACATTTTCTAAAGTCAAAAATTTTGCATTTGTTTTTGGGTGATCAATATTTAAATCTCCACACATTAGATGCATCTGTTTTGGCTTGAATGTTATGTTTTCAAAAGATACCTGGAAAGTTTTTGACAACTCTGATAAACTTGTATTAGGTTTGAGGTATATAACAGTCAAAACGAGATCGTTTTTGTAATTTTGCGTTCAATTTTGATTGTTAGCAATTGACAGTTCCAACTTGAAAATTTCTGTAGAACCGTTTTCACCACGCATTCCCTAACAAATATTGCAACTTCTCCTCCTTTTCCTATTTGCCGGTTGCTTGTATCAAGCAGCTGGTAACTACTAAGCGATAAATGTTTGATGTAGCTGTCATCTTTGAGCCACGTTTCGGTTAGGCATATAGCCAAGGGCTGTGTTTCTTGTTGCGCCAAAAAAACCTCGAAATGATTTAAATTTTTATAGATTGATCTGATGTTCTGCAACAAAATATTATTCTTCATCGTTTAAATTTTTGCAAGCTCTTAACTGAATTAGAACACTTTTACCACTCGGTTATTGTAAAATGCAACTCCGTGTGCATTGTTTTTTTACACGGTTATCAAATCAAAACGAAAGAACACCGACTGGTTGACACGTTTTTCGCGAATATCACAAAAAACTTGCAGTCGGTATTTGATAAAATTTTCTGGTTTTCTCGAGGATTCATTATCAGTTGTCAATCGTTATTTGCGAATATCACAAATTCCAAACGACTCGAAATGAATCTCGAGCAGTAAACAACTAATCTGCGTATTTCGCAAGACTTTTGTTCCTCCTGATGTCCTATTCACTGTTTAAAAAAATTATGTCCTGCTTTAGGCTGCGGATATCACGAGCACTAAGGCGGAACCTTCTAAAGTTTAATAAAAAGAACCTCAATTAAAAAAAACCTAGCCGAAAAAAGACAGGCTGCGTTTATTGCAGCTAGTAGCTAGTGGAAGGCACTAAATGTCACATTTAATTTATGCATGTGCCACTTCTCTACAATAAAGTGAAGTACTGGTACTGGATAGAAATCAAAGTTACAGCCTCAAATTTTCAGATTATTATAAACAAAAATTATTGAATTTTAGAAATGTGGCAGTTTTTTTCCAGTTTAGTATTTCCTCTGCTTTTTTATTTCAGGAGAATATTTTTCTTGTTCGTCTGATGTTACCGTTCGATAGTAATTAGTGCCAAACTTTAGTTTTTCTCTGGCCAGTTCTCTCAACACGGCATTTTTGACTTTATTGAGGTCGTTGACATAGTTAACGGGTTGGAACGAAATTTCGTTTTCAGAATTCCGGACGATTACGGATACTGCACAGTTTTTAGTGGATGTAATCATGCCCATCTTTTTAGCTTCACTGTTGAATTGCGCTTCATGCTTTGAAAGCCTCTCGTTGATATACATGTTCAAATTGCTCAGTGGGTTCTTCAACTTTTTCAATTTCCTTTTGGCCCCAAATACTCGATCTTTTTCGTCAAACTACACGAAATTGCATATTACTTAGTCAGGGCAAACATGTGACCCTGTGCCAGGAAGAATATGGCCGACTTTTATTCTGTCCTCCCGCAGTTTGATTCCAAGATTTTTATCAAAAAAAAATTAAAGTATTTTTGTAATTAGTCGACAAATCAATGGCCTGTCTGTCAGCCATATGTTAGTCCTCCAGGAATCTTAATGAGTGGGAACAACCCACACTTAATTTGTTTGATCCAGGTCTGGGCGCGAAATCAGATGGCCGCATATAGTTTAATTGAGGAGCTGAAAAATTTTCAAAATCTGTCAACTATAGTATATGTCTGGGTTGAATCATTACAAAACAAGTGTGTCGGTAAAAACCAGAATTGATTGAGTCTTTTTCGAATATATTTTCGTATTTCATGTTGCCCCAAGTAAGTCCCATAGTAACTTTACAAGATTAAAACCATAAAAAAAATTATAGAACAACAATATGGATAACGAAAAATTTAGCAGTCACAAACGAAGCTGATGTACCTTAATAAATGGACCTCTTTCACGTTTTGAACGAACAATTTCGGCCCATTTTTATTTGTCTGCTCTACATAGTCTGCAATTCCTCATAAAATAGCTCTGAACAAATTGTTATTCGGCGAACTCATATCGCTATTTCACAAGTCACAGTTAAAAACTTCGCTAAGTTTTGCGGAGACAAGGGCGAATAAAATTGTACTAAATATAACCACAAAAAAACTATCAAGTTGAAATATAATAATATCAGTCTTTTAATCATTGTTGGAAAAAAAACGGGATTTGTGCTATTTTAAGCTGTTGAGATTACCAATTTAATTTGTGATAAATATCAACAGAATATTGTTTCTTGCCATTTCCTCTTTCAGTTTTTATAGTGCTTAAAGTTACAGCACACTTAAAAATTACAAAATGAATCTTAAAAAATTGCAATTCAATTCAAACTACGGAACCGTCAAAAGTAAGAAAGTAAGCGCGCCATTTCAATAGCGCCGTCTACAATAAATGGTTGTCGCTATTAGCAAAATAGCAACAAAAAACGATTGGATATTTACAAATCAATATTTTTTCCTTTTGCATTATTTCCTCTCCAGTATTCATAACTCTACAATGCAGCCCCTAGATTTAAAATGCTTTCAGTAATGAACAATTTCTAAAGCTAATAATTGATACATTTTAAATTGAAAACGGTTGACATTTTAAATTGGTCAGAAAACAAATTTTAATTAGAGAAAAGTTTCCACATCAATTGACTGAAGTTTTAAATGTCAAATTTGAAAACTGGATTGTTTAATTTTGCTTCTCCAAAAAACGGCGACAACGAGCTTAGATTTAAAAAAATTACTACAAATTTCCGCATTTATTCATTTCTCTAGTCGGATAGTATTGATAAAACAACATTTAAAGACTAAAAAATTTCAGGAAAAAAATTTCTTTGAAAGCTCAGCAGTGAAAAATTTGGCAGTTATGGACTCAAATTCGGCAGAAAACATAGAAGCTCTGACCAACGACAGGTAAGCATCTGTTCACAAATCATGTGACCTTTTTGAATTTGTTCCGTGAATTAATTTGAATAGCTTTTAAAGCAAGTTCATTTTAGCATAAATTTATTCTGACAGCTGCAAATATTGAACCAGTTTAATTGAAAAATTTTCCTTGTATTTGTGTTATTCAAAATTTACGATCAATTTTTTTACAGGATTAGTTGCAAATTGAGATATTAACTTAAAATACTATTTTGAACTATTATTTTAGTTACTTTCCTTTACTGTCATTTACTTGTACAAAAACTGTATCGTGAAAGAGCTTCAGCAAAATTCCAAAATACACTCAAGTGCGGCCATCTAAAGTAAACGGTTGTTTAAAAGAAGTTTTCAAATGTTTGAGGGGTATAGGGGATGGGATGAAATTCACCTGCGGCAGATCTTATCTTAAATATCTAAATTGTTGTCCTCTGGCAGTAAACGATATAGATTTATAAAAATATTGATTGATCGAAGAGCAGAAGATAAACTTGAAACATCTTCTTTTCTTAAAAAATGATTAATATGTATCATAGTAAAGAACGAGTTTATTAAAAATGTGTTGTTGAAATTTTAACTTAAACGACTTCAAAATTCCATAATTTTCCAAGTTCCTAAAGATCTTATTTTCCGCATGATTTCTAAGCTCACGCCGGACAGGTTTGCTCTGAAAAAAGGTCATCCTTTGGTTTGCTTTTAGTTCCTAAAACAGTTTTCTGAATTACAATTTGTCAACGTCAGCAACAACAATAACATTCACAATATAGCGACAATAGCACTGCAAAAATTTTAGCCTAGTTAACCGAATCGCGTCGCTAATGTTCGCACCAAATGTTTGTCATCTCAGTGGTTGCGTTTTGGTTACTAATTATTCGATCTTTAAACTGTTACGTTTTAGTTATAATATAATTCGACTTAAAAATTTTATAAAAATCCATCTGTTAAAACAAAACTCTTCTCTGAAAAAAAATCATAAAGAGTCGTAGTCTTTGAGATCAAACCTGCGGAAAAGGGCAACGAGATCAAGAGTATTCGCACACTGTAAAATGCGAAAACTAGCGAAATATATACCAAATTCGGATCTTTTCCATTTGTGCCCCCCATTACGTTATCTCCCCCCCCCGTTTCAGAACACGTACAGTTACATAGTAAATCACTGCGTAAAAATAAGGCACGTGCGTCTGGGGGTGCAAATAACATGCCTCCACTAAGCTGGGGGCACAAACGGAAAAGATCCCCAACATTTGAGCGCTTTGGACTTGTTTGCACTTGCTCATGTTCCCGGTCGTAGTGCATGTGCGTACAGTACATGCGTAAAACAGCAAATTGTCCAGTATATATATTCGAGCGCAAACTTACTTTTTGCAATTTAATGAAAAAGCAATCCGATGTGCATTGACACTGAACTATCCTGGAGACAACAAGATATCACAGACAATATACCCAAATAAACTAGACTCGATCTCATATCAATGTATTTGTTCACTCGCATTATTTTTTCTGAATTTTCTTTTTTTTGCAAGTGTCATTCTTAGGTTATGCCTTTTAGATCAACATCATTAAATTTCATATTGATATTGAATTTCGACTATCTTTAATAATATTGAGGGCAAATATTTGGTTTCTTGAAATATCGTTACAGATCTAGTCCTTGATCATTTATCATTCCCCCTTTTAATCACATGGGTCAAAAATACTTTCTCAGTATTCATTGTGTTTTCAGTGTCATAATTGTCTTACTTTTTAATAATACAAGAATTGTACAAAGAAATAGCCTGTGATGTGAGAAATCATATATGATCCGTGTATCACTACTAAGAAATGCCCAACCGGTCGATATTCAAGAAACCAAATATTTGCCGGCAATCTTATAAAGGATAGTCGAAACTCGATATCAATATGAAATTTAATTATGATCCTCTAAATTTCTAAAATTGCTTTAAATTAATCTACGGTTTCAATATCACTGATTTCGCGGCAGCATCAATCAACATTTCTTCGAAAGCGAAACATATTTGGTGAATAGAAACTATCTGAATTTTCCTTTTCCTTCATGCTAATTCTATCTCCAGCAAATTAAAACAAAAATTTAGAGCTAATTTTGTTGACCCAAATTTTAGTAAAAGATGCAGAGGAAAAGGAATTGAAAAATAAAAATGAATTTGGAATAATAAAAACGAACGTTTTCGAACTCTACGTTCATAAAAAGTATTTTTACATTCACCTTTCAGGGTGACTTAAAATTGATGCACCATCAAAGATAATAATATACAAGCTACCTACACTTATCATTGACTATTCTATCTAATTCTAAGAAATGAGGTAAAATAACTATGAATTGTTGAAACTATTTATAATTTACATTTAAAACATTTTATTTACATTTAATACGCCGAACAAATCTTAATCTTTATTCCGGAGTTTTACAAATTTTCGGGTGTTTTGTTGTTATTTTCTGGACAGGAGTTTTTGCCCTCAATCTATTCTGTTGTTATCTTTGAGGTCATGGGTCTGACAAAACTTTTTAAAGTAAAAAAAAAATTAAGGGCTAGAGTTATGTATTTTGTAAGGTTGCAATCGTCCTGTAAAATTTAAACCATTCAATTCAATTGAATTTTTTCGAAGAAACTTTGCGAGTACACGTATCCAATTTCAGTCTAAGCGAAAAAGGTTACAGCGAAAATTAGGTTAGGTATGGAAGAATTTCAAGATTTATTGTTAACAAATTAACAAAAAAGTATCAGTTATTGACGAATCATCAAAAAACTTTTCCTTTTTTAGTATTTGCAGTAATTGTAGACTGCAAAATACGAGCCCTAGATTTAAGCCATTGTTAAGTTTTCATCATTAATTAAAACTCCGCCGATTTTAACGCTTGACATTTTAAGTTAATCTGAAAAGCAAATGTAAGTAGGAAATTTTTCTAATCAATTTATTAAAGTTTTAAATGTCACTGATAAAAGTTGGTTAGGTTAATTTTGCTGTGCAGGAAAACGGCGACTATGCGCTTGATTAACTTTTGACTCACATAATCTTCAGGTATTCACTTTTTTAGTTTGACAAATTTGACTGAAGATTAAAAAATTGGGGAAAAACAGCTATACAAAATTGGGGGAAACAGCATTACATAAACGGCGTTTTTTAGTGCCACAGTAAGACTAACTGTGCTTTCTATTCTCAAATATACAAAACAATTTCCTTAGTTACGCGACGATTTTGTTGTTTTCGCTTTAAATTGCGTTTCATTTTATTTCCTGTCTGATTTCGACATACAAAAAGCCTTTAATCAATTGATTTCTTTTTAAATTTTCTAAACAGAATTGATCATTTTTAAAAATGGTAGTATCCACAAGGCAGGAAAACATCATGACTTTTAAAAACCAACTGTGGAATAAAAAAATAAATACGAGAACAGTTTTCAAGGCAATTAAAACGTAGTAAGTTTTACACGAGTAAGCGCGTTTATTAATTATTCATTTACAGCGCCATTGGACGGATACAAACATTAGTGCACTCATAAGTGAAACCGCTTATTTAATAGTTTGACAAAACTGCTCAACTGATTCGGATAGTTTAAGGAAATTGAATGAAGTTCGAGCTTTAATGAAACATTTCTGTTTGATTTCAAAAATATGCTTTTTTTCTTGGCTGCTATGGCTTGGAACCTTATAAATAATCGGAATTTCTTGCATCCGGAAAATTGAAAAGATTTTTTTTGAAAACATTTCCCCAATTTCAATCGAGATTATTTTTTTCCATGATTCAATAATGTCATGATGATATTTTCGTCACTACAAGAGAAGTACGATTGCTTAAGTATTCTTCTTCAAAAATTTATGAGAGTTTTAAAAGCTAGTGTTAAAGTTTCGTGTACATGAATATCTTGTAAAAATTGTTGATTGTCTGTTTTTTGTCTTTTTGCTGAACATGTTGACTCAAAAAATTAAAACTTCTTTGCAGCCTAGAAGCATAAAAAAGGCGAGGCGCGAGGCGAGGTGAGGGGCAATTTTAAAAAGAAGTAAACTCAATCAAGAGGTTTTCATACGGCAAATAGACATAAATTTAAGCAGCAAAGACCATGAAGTTATAATATTTTTGGCTAAAATGATTTTGTTAATTTTATAGGCACTTGTACGGACTCTCTAAACCTCAATTAAAAGCACATGAGCTACAACTTCTACAAAGGTGCTTTCGAAGTCCGTAACATCAGGTAACTTCTCTTTAAAAACTTCTGTATGGAATTCTTTTTGACAATTACCAAAAAACATTGTTGAAAAATTTGTCATAGTGTCAAAATTGTCGTAGCTTCTGGTAAAAGGTAAAAGGAAATTCGGAACAATGGAAAGGAACAAAAATGTGGTTATATCAACAATCGCTGCTTTTATAATTTAATGCCCGTGCATCTTTTGGGAGAAAAATGAAGCAATTTACGGACAAATTCAGCAACAACTATGCTTTTTCATCTCTCAAAGTTGATTTTTTTACTTCAAATTGAGAAACTGAGAACAATTTTCAATTACTTGGACTCATATTGAAAATTGTGAACAACTGTCCTAAAATTTGACTATAAATTTCTAAAACAGCATCAAAAACATCGAAATTTCGTTTGCTGAGTCATGCAAACATAATAACGAATGTTTTAGTTCATTTTTTAAGACAAAAGTTCTGACGCTAATATTTTTCTGAGAAGATAATATGCATACTTTGTAAATTAAGTCGGCTTTTTTGCCCTTTGTGATTGATTTTCAAATTAAATGTTCATTTTCAAAAATATTTTGTCATTTTCAGAACTCTGTCCTCATTTTTTTTTGCTTTTAATATGTATTTCACTGCATTTAACGTTACAAAAAAGCGGTGCTGTAAAAAAAACTTTTACATCGAATTTCGTGAAAATTGTTCAAGGCACCTAATAAACAACGACCACCAGTTGAAGTGGCAGTTAGGAACTGGCTCTGTGAAAACTCAGATACGCAATCCTTATTGCATAACTATATAAACTGTTTGATTCTAACTGACAACCAGATTATTGCTAAAGTATATGGAAGATAAGGTGTTCGTTCGGCCCAGCAAGCTTTAATGGGACCAACTGAGGCCAATCGCAACCGGAGGCCAATCGCGACTTTCACAGAGTCTCGCAGCGCCACCGAGAGTCGGGAAATTCTGATCCGGACTCATCCAGCGCCTGCAGCTGATTTAAAAACAATTATTTACTTGAACAGCCATTAAAACTAACATTTTCAACCTGTTTAATATTTAATCCATCGCATCTTTTGCTCATTCTCTAATTTACTATCATAATAATATTGACATTTGAAATTTAGACTGTCTAGCTATTCCTTGACCACTGAATCACTTTTTGTTTCAGTGAAGATGTGTTAGAGTTATCCAGAATTTAGGTTGAATCAAATTTTTAAAGAAACTTTAAACTTCCTCTGTAAAACCAGGAGTTTGTCGGGGCTAATGTTTGCAATTAACTACTGTTGGGTACATTTTATTACGGTTAACATCATCGGAAGAAAAAAAAATAGAGAAATTTCGATGACGTGATTTTATTTCCACTCTTCATATAAAGTGATGTATGTATTCTGATTTTGAGCAGCTTTGAAGTTGTCGCGCTGAAAGTTTCTTTTATGAAAATTGATTAAAAAAAAGTTTCAACATGCGTTCAAAATCATGGCTTTTAAAAACCAACTGTGGAATAAAAAACAATTACGAGAACAGTTTTCAAGGCCATTAAAACGTAGTAGGTTATACACGAGTAAGCGCGTTTCTCAATTATTCATTTACAGCGCCATTGGACGGATACAAGCATTATTGCACTCAAAAATGAAACAACTCATTTAATAGTTTGCTAAAACTGCTCAACTGATTCGGGGAGTTTAAGGAAAATGAACGAAGTTCGAGCTTAAATGAAAAATTTTTGTTTGATTTCAAAAATATACTTCTTTTCTTGGCTGATATGGCTTGGAACCTTATAAATAATCGGAATTTCTTGCATCCGGAAAATTGAAAATATTTTTTTTGAAAACATTTCCCCAATTTTAATCGAGATTATTTTTTTCCATGATTCAATAATGTCATGATGATTTTTTCGTCACTACAAGAGAAGTACGATTGCTTAAGTATTCTTCTTCAAAAATTTATGAGAGTTTTAAAAGCTAGTGTTAAAGTTTCGAGTACATGAATATCTTCTAAAAATTGTTGATTGTCTGTTTTTTGTCTTTTTGCTGAACATGTTGACTCAAAAAATTAAAACTTCTTTGCAGCCTAGAAGCATAAAAAAGGCAAGGCAAGGTGAGGGGCAAATTTAAAAAGAAATAAACTCAATCAAGAGGTTTTCATACGGCAAATAGACATAAATTTAAGCAGCAAAGACCATGATGTTATAATATTTTTGGCTAAAATGATTTTGTTAATTTTATAGGCACTTGTACGGACTCTCTAAACCTCAATTAAAAGCACATGAGCTACAACTTCTACCAAAGTGCTTTCGAAGTCCGTAACATCAGGTAACTTCTCTTTAAAAACTTCTGTATGGAATTCTTTTTGACAATTACCAAAAAACATTGTTGAAAAATTTGTCATAGTGTCAAAAATGTCGTAGCTTCTGGTGAAAGGTAAAAGGAAACTCGGAACAAAGGAAAGGAACAAAAATGTGGTTATCTCAACAATTGCTGCTTTTATAACTTAATGCCCGTGCATCTTTTGGGAGAAAAATGAAGCAATTTACGGACAAATTCAGCAACAACTATGCTTTTTCATCTCTCAAAGTTGATTTTTTTACTTCAAATTGAGAAACTGAGAACAATTTTCAATTACTTGGACTCATATTGAAAATTGTGAACAACTATCATGAAATTTGACCATAAATTTCTAAAACAGCATCAAAAACAGCGAAATTTCGTTTGCTGAGTCATGCAAACATAATAACGAATGTTTTAGTTCATTTTTTAAGACAAAAGTTCTGACGCTAATATTTTTCTGAGAAGATAATATGCATACTTTGTAAATTAAGTCGGCTTTTTTTGCCCTTTGCGATTGATTTTAAAATTAAATGTTCATATTCAAAAATATTTTTCAAAACTCTCTCCTCGTTTTTTTCTGCATTTTTAAACTGTCCTTCACTGCATTTAACGTTTAAAAAAAACGTGTGCTGTAAAATATAAGTTTTACTTTGAATTTAGTGAATATTGTTCAAGGCACTTTTTAAACAAGGACCATCAGTTGAAGTGGCAGTTAGGAACTGAGTCTGTGAAAACTCAGATACGCAATCCTTATTGCATAACTATATAACCTGTTTGACTTTAACTGACAACCAGATTATTGCTAACGTGTACGGAAGATAAGGTGTTCGTTCGTCCCAGCAAAGGTCGCGCACTGGGAACCAATCTTCACAGTGTCTAGCAGCGCTACAGACAGTCGGCAATTTCTGATCCGGACTCATCCAGCGTCTGCAGCTGATTGAACAGCCATTAAAACTAATATTTTCAACATATTTATTATTTAATCCATCGCAACTTCTGCTCATTCTCTAATTTACTATCATAATATTTTTGACATTTGAAATTTAGACTGTCTAGCTATTCCTTGACCACTGAATCACTTTTTGTTTCAGTCTATATGTGTTAGTTAATCAGAGTTCAAATTGAAATAAACTTCTAAACTTCTCTTGAAAAAGCAGGAGTTTGTCGGGGCTAATGTTTGCAATTAACTACTGTTGGGTACATTTTATTACAGTTAACTTCAACGGCAGAAAAAAAGTAGAGAAATTTTGATGACGTGATTTTATTTCCACACTTCATATAAAGTGATGTATGTATTCTGATTTTGAGCAGCTTTGAAGTTGTCGCGCTGAAAGTTTCTTTTATGAAAATTGATTCAGAAAAAAGTTTGAACATGCGTTGAAAATCATGGCTTTTAAAAACCAACTGTGGAATAAAAAAAATTACGAGAACAGTTTTCAAGGCCATTAAAACGTAGTAAGTTATACACGAGTAAGCGCGTTTCCTAATTATTCATTTACAGCGCCATTGGACGGATACAAGCATTATTGCACTCAAAAAAGAAACAACTCATTTAATAGTTTGCTAAAACTGCTCAACTGATTCGGGGAGTTTAAGGAAATTGAACGAAGTTCGAGCTTAAATGAAAAATTGCTGTTTGATTTCGAAAATATACATTTTTTTGGCTGATATGGCTTGCAACCTTATAAATAATCGGAAATTCTTGCATCCGGAAAATTGAAAAGAGTCTTTTTTGAAAACAGTTCCCCAATTTTAATGGAGATTATTTTTTCCATGATTCGATAATGTCAAGATGATATTTTCGTCACTACAAGAGAAGTACGATTGCTTAAGTATTCTTCTTCAAAAATTTATGAGAGTTTTAAAAGCTAGTGTTAAAGTTTCGAGTACATGAATATCTTGTAAAAATTGTTGATTGTCTGTTTTTTGTCTTTTTGCTGAACATGTTGATTCAAAAAAATAAAACTTCTTTGCAGCCTAGAAGCATAAAAAAGGCGAAGCGAGGTGAGGGGCAAATTTAAAAAGAAGTAAACTCAATCAAGAGGTTTTCATACGGCAAATAGACATAAATTTAAGCAGCAAAGACCATGAAGTTATAATATTTTTTGCTAAAATGATTTTGTTAATTTTATAGGCACTTGTACGGACTCTCTAAACCTCAATTAAAAGCACATGAGCTACAACTTCTACCAAAGTGCTTTCGAAGTCCGTAACATCAGGTAACTTCTCTTTAAAAACTTCTGTATGAATTCTTTTCGACAATTACCAAAAAACATTGTTGAAAAATTTGTCTTAGTGTCAAAAATGTCGTAGTTTTTGGTGAATGGTGAAAAGAAATTATTACAAAAATATGGTTATCTCAGCAATCGCTGCTTTTCGAACTTAATGCCCGTGCATTTTTTGGAGAAAAAATAAGCAATTTACGGACATATTCAGCAACAACTATGCTTTTTCATCTCTCAAAGTTGACTTTTTTGCCTCAAATTGAGAAACTGAGAACAATTTTCAATTACTCGGACTCATATTGAAAATTGTGAACAACTATCATGAAATTTGACCACAAACTTCTAAAACAGCATCAAAAACAGCAAAATTTCGTTTGCTGAGTCATGCAAACATAATAACGAATGTTTTAGTTCATTTTTTTACGACAAAAGTTCTGACGCTAATATTTTTCTGAAAAGATAATATGCATACTTTGTAAATTAAGTCGGCTTTTTTGCCCTTTGTGATTGATTTTCAAATTAAATGTTCATATTCAAAAACATTTTGCATTTTCAAAACTCTGTCCTCGTTTTTTTCTGCATTTTTAAACTGTCCTTCACTGCATTCAACGTTTAAAAAAAACGTGTGCTGTAAAAATAACTTTTACTTCGAATTTCGTTAAAATTGTTAAGGCACCTAATAAACAACGACCACCAGTTGAAGTGGCAGTTAGGAACTGGCTCTGTCAAAACTCAGATACGCAATCCTTATTGCATAACTATATAACCTGTTTGATTCTAACTGACAACCAGATTATTGCTAACGTGTACGGAAGATAAGGTGTTAGTTCGGCCCAGCAAGCTTTGATCAGACGAACTGAGGCCAATCGCAACCGGATGCCAATCGCGACTCTTTCACAGAGTCTTGCAGTACCCCCGACAGTCGGGCAATTCTGATCCGGACTCATCCAGCGCCTGCAGCTGATTTAAAAACAATTATTTACTTGAACTGCCATTAAAACTAATATTTTCAAACTATTTAATATTTAAGCCATCGCATCTTCTGCTGATTGTCTAAATTACGATCATAATATTACTGACATTTGAAATTTAGACTGTCTAGCTATTCCTTGACCACTGAATCACTTTTTGTTTCAGTCTAGATGTGTTAGAGTTATCCAGAATTTAGGTTGAATCAAATTTTTAAAGAAACTCTTAACTTCCTTTGAAAAACCAGGAGTTTGTCGGGGCTAATGTTTGCAATTAACTACTGTTGGGTACATTTTATTACAGTTAACTTCATCGGCAGAAAAAAAGTAGAGAAGTTTCGATGACGTGATTTTATTTCCACTCTTCATATAAAGTGATGTATGTATTCTGATTTTGAGCAACTTTGAAGTTTTTGCGCTGAAAGTCGCTGAAATTGATTCAAAAAAAGTTTGAACATGCGTTGAATAACTGCTGAAATCTTAAAATTAATCAATTATGCTATATTTTTAGCAACTAAGAAAATTTTTTAACTCTTTATATTTTAATACTTGACCTCTTTATAAATTATTTTTAATACTTGACCACTTGACCTCTTTATAAATTAATTTTAATACTGTCGTGGTCGATAACACGGGTCAAAGAATTCAATAAGTTGAATTTTAAATTAAATTTTGAACTGAAAATATACAAAAATTTTTTAAGCAAGTTTGTGGGTATAGGTTCTCCAAATCTGTCAGGTTGTTTTCTGTTCCTGGTTGATGTTCGTGAAGGCTCTGAGGTTTCAGGTTGTTGTTGCTCTGCAGATGATGTGGCTGCAGAAGCTTCATCTTGATGTGAAGGTCCCACATCTGTGTTCTGAGGTTGTAGTTCTGATTCAGATATGGTCTCCTCCACTGCTGGTTCAGTTCTCACATTGTCTTCGTCTAGTCTCGCAATTTGGTTGTCGCTCACTAGAATAGTTCGTGCTGAGTTTTCAGGCTGTATGAAAGATGTGTTCAGGCCCTTCCTGATGTGAAGGTAGCAGGAACTGTATTTGTCTTTTCGTTGGCCTTGAATAGAATGGGTTCGCACAAGTCAAAATCTGCTATTGCTGGTAGTCTCACTCTGCGTCCCAACAGGAGTTCAACTGGAGTTTTGCTCCTCGTCTTTGAAGTGTTGCGATGTGTCATCAGTGCCCTTTGCAGGAATGCTCCAAATGACACATTAAGGTTGGGACTCCACGCTTGAAGTGCCCGCTTCACTGTCTGAACTGCTCTTTCAGCTAGTCCATTAGCTCTTGGATGATATACGGGTGATTCTATTTTCTTAATTCCCAGTGATTCACACCACTGTTTAAGGTCACCACTTACAAATTCAGGAACTAAAGTTTTTGGTATTCCGAATCTTGCAAAGATTTGACTAAGATATATTTTAACTGTTTCTGATGTTCTATTTCCCGAGGGGAAGGCTTCTATCCAACCAGAACCCGCGTCAACAATTACTAATATATTGCCTTGGTCCTTAACATAACCCCAGTCCATGTGGAGCCGTTCCCAAACGTCGGCTTCTGGCCACGTAGAGACTGTTTTTCCCAGGCTAGGCCTGTTCAATTGACAATTCTTACATTTACTAACAAAGTGTTGAACGTCTTGGGTAATGCCAGGCCACCAAGCTATCATTCTGACTGATGCCTTAGTTGCATTCTTTCCGGGATGTGTCTCATGCGCTTTTGCCAAAACCAAGTGTCGTAGTTTGGGTGGAATGAAAGGAACAACAGCTCTGAAGATGATTCCATTATGTAAAGTAAGTGCATCTTTCTGTTGTTCGAATCCTTTTTCCGCTTCTGAACATTGTTTCCAATTGCCGCTTTTGATTCGTTTCATTATGTCCTGGAAGAGTCTGTTTGTTCCAAGTTCAGTTTTGATTTCTGTTTGGGTCACCAAATCCCTCTGAGCGAAGTAGATGTTATTGATTGCGAAGCACACTCGATCGTTGTCGGATTCGTCTTCGTCAAAATCCATTCTGCTCAAAGCATCTGCATGGGGTATCTGCTCCCCTGGTGTGTACTTCAACTCATAGTCGAAACCCATTAGAGCTATTGCCCATCTTGTGATTCTCGCTGATGCTGTCTTCGGGATCTCCTCGTCTGGCGCAAAGAGATATTTGAGTGGTTTTGATGTCAGTCTGTAGGGTAATTCGTCTTCCAAGGAGGAATTGCTTCAATCTTGTGACCACAAAGACGATTGCCAGTGCTTCCCGCTCTATGTTCGAGTAGTTTTGCTCCGCTGGAGTCAATTTTCTCGATACATATATGACTGGATGTCCTTCTTGCGAAAGAACCCCGCCAATGGCTTTTTCAGAGGCGTCAGTAGTAACTGTTGCTTCTTTTTGTAGACTATATGGCTGTACTAGTGGGTTAGCACATAATTCATTTTTTATGTCTTCAAAGGTTTTTTGTTGCATTTTGCCCCATGAGAAATCGCTATTTCTCATGTTATTTAAGGGTAGCATTTTTGTTGCAAAATCAGGAATCATTCTTCCGTAAAAATTAGCTAGCCCAACAAACGATTCGAGTTGTTTATTGTTAGTTGGTGCTTTTGCATTTTTTATTTTTTCAACATGTTTGGGATCTGGTGCTATTCCCTCCTTTGAAATGGAGTATCCCAAAAAACTAACGCTATCGACTGGTTTTGAGTTAGATTTTTTCTCATTAATAGTAAAGTGTTTCTCACGTAGTCGACTCTTGACTGCAAGCATTCTCTTGTCGAACTGCTCCTTGGTAGTTCCATACAACAATACATCGTCTTGAAAGATCACAACACCTTTGATTCCTTTGAGTGTTGATTCTATGCAATTCTGGAAGATTGAAGAAAAGTTTTTCAATCCCTGAGGTAGTCGGCACATCTTGAACAGTCCCTGAGATGTGTTGATTGTGCATATATCTTTTGCTTCTTCGTCAAGTTCAATTTGATAGTAGGCATCTGAGAGGTCAATTTTGCCAAAGTATGAGGCCCCATGTAGGTTATGGAAGATCGTCTCCATTTCTGGTATTGGGTAGTCCTCATCCATGACCTTTCCATTGATGTGCACTTTCAAGTCCACGCAAAGTCTCAGTTCTCCACTCTTCTTTCTCTGCCACACCACTGGAGATGCATTAGTGACTCCTCTTGGCTGTACCGGTTCAAGGATGCCTTGTCTGACCATTTGTTCCAGCTTCTCTGTGACCTTGTCTTGAAGAGGTAGAGGTATTTTTCTGGCTTTGCAGAACATTGGCTGTGTTCCTGGTATCAACTTCACATGAGCTTTGTAACCCTTCACAGCAGGTAGGTGCTCGGCTGTGATGTTGTTCACGCCGTGCTTGGGTAGAAGGTCTCTACCAAGTAGTCCAAATTCTTTTTCAGACTGCACAACTGCAAGTTGTTTTTGAGTGAGCCTGCTTCCGTTCCACTCAACGTCACAAGTAAGTGATCCCAGAAGCGTTAATTGATGAACATCATAAGCTTCAAGATGTCTTACCATCCAACTGAGGTTTACCAAGCTCAGCCCATATTTTTGATGATATCACTGTGCTATCTGCACCTGTGTCTATCTGCATTTTTACTTTGCAGTTATTTATTGAGATGTATTCCCATGTCACAGACATGCTAAAGATTTGTTCTTTAGTATAAAACATTCCCATCTCCGATGCTGGAGATGCTTGCTCTGAAGAAACATTTTCTTCTTCGCAAAAATTATTCTGTTTATTGTACTTACCTGAATTTGGTTGGGGTGTGCTTCTACACATTTTTGAGAAGTGTCCCACCTTTTCACAGGTGTTGCATTTCTTACTTAGCGCTGGACAAGGTCTACTAGAGTGTGGCTTACCTCCACACCTAGTGCACATGTTGCTGTTTCTATTAGCCGTAATTTTTTCATTTTGTTTTCGAAAGGTCTTTTTGAAGTTGAACCCAACTTCTTCTTTCACCGTAAAGGGCTTATTACCTGATGAAGAACTTGCAAAAGCCACTGCTTGACTTCTGAACTGTAAGCTCTCGGTCATTTCAGTAACCGACATTGCTGGTTTTGTTTTAATACCGTCTAGTAGTCTAAGTTTTGCTTCAGGGTCCCTCAAACCTGAGATAAACTTTTTTTTTACCAACTCCTCTTCGGGGTTGGCCGCTGTTTTCAATTTTTCGAAGTCACAATAGCGTGCTTCTTCTCTAAGACGTGCTAGGAAGTAGTCGTCTGACTCCCCTACACCTTGTATAACGGACAGAAATTTAGCCCTTTCTGCCGTTACTACTCTCTCTTTAGGAGAAATATAGTTTCGAATCGCCAATCTGATGTCTTTATACGGAGTGTCTATCAAATTCCTAGGGCTCATTAAGCTCCTAAGTTTAATAATTGCATCTTGCCTGCACATACTAAGAAAGAGATTGGTTACCTGTAGGTCCTGTACAGTACCATCGGTGTTGACTTTGTCCTCTTTCTTCTCTGCGCGACATTTCGCCACAAAAGACATAATCCACGCAGTAGCAGATTCTACATTCTGTAGATCCAAAATTTGTCTGTCTGTAGCTGGTCTGGACACCATTGTCGTGGTCGATAACACGGGTCAAAGAATTCAATAAGTTGAATTTTAAATTAAATTTTGAACTGAAAATATACAAAAATTAGCTTATATTTATAGTGGTTATCTATGCGAAAATATACAGAGCAAATTTAGATTAGCTAAAAATATTTTACATGATTGGCATGTGAATAGATCTTAACTCCGAATCCCGGAGGTGATATTCTATTTTCATCAACATTTCATGAGAATCATATATGGCTTGGGTACAATCGAGTTCATTAGTTGGAGGTCAGTGGATGTTAGAATCAGGTTTCTGTTGGTGGGAGAATTTACTTCTGACATATGATTGATAGGTCAATAAGATAATGATAGCGCCAAAACAAAATTAGAATTGAGTTTAGTTTTGTAGCCATTACTTATCGACACAGCAATAAAGTTCGTCAGGTAAGTTCTTCTTTCGTTCTTTGAAACTTTAATAAAACTTCTAAGTTTCTTGATGTTTCATTGAAACCATCACAAATACTTGACCACTTGACCTCTTTATAAATTAATTTTAGTACTTGACCACTTGACCTCTTTATAAATTAATTTTAATACTTGACCACTTGACCTCTTTGTAAATTTTACTCCAATTAGGTCAAATCAACATTTTTCCAACTCAATTTGAAAAATAAAACCCGATGCCATCATTGTTTGTTCAGTTTTAGCGCGGGAGCATTTATGGAAAAGTGGTTTGATGATTCGACGTGTGTGTTTGGTAGAGCAGACACGTCACAATTTGAAGACACAGACCATCATGCTGTCTTCTTTCAGAACTCCCCAATTGAGTCAGCATAACTAGTCATTCATTCATAACTAACAAACAACCCACATCCAATTATTACCTCAACCAAAAGACTTTCCATTAGAGTATATGAAAAAGAGTTGCTGAAATGAGATATCAGCGTTTTCAAGCGTAAACGACCCCCACCCGCCCAAAAAAGTCATTATCAAATTTAGGGTTTTTTTTCCGTTTGTGCCCCCCCCCCCCAACCCCCCCCCCCCCCCCGTTAAGGAGCACGTGTCACTACGTAGTAAATCATCAAGTAAATATATGGCACTTTCGTCTGGGATCGCAAATAATATGCACCCACTAAGCTGGGGGGGGGGGTCAAATTTTCATATTTATTCTAGTAGTCTAACAACAAAAGCGGGGAAGGTGAGTCCTAACAATTTCCCCTCCTGTCATTTTAAACAATAATTTGGATCTTTTCCGTTTGTGTACCCCAGCTTAGAGGGTGCAAATTTCTTGCACCCCTAAGATGCACGTATCTTTACATTATGATTTTCACTATTTAATGGCACGTGCTGTGTTAATGGGGGGTGCTTAACGTATTGGGGTGGGGACAAACAGAAACCAGTTTGTTTGTCCCCCCCCCCCCCCCCCACAAAAAAAATCTGACCTTTGATCACACTCAAGCGTTTCTCTGCGCTTGAAATGTTTTAATTTTCTATTCTGATCAGACAAAAGTGCGCTAAAATTAATCATATCGGAGCTGATAGTGCGCTCAAAATTGTCTCTTATCGGACTATTCTGCGCTCAAAAACACTTATGATCAAACCTTGTCCCTTTATGAACAGATAATCCAGCACTAAAATAAATCTCTGTTCGGGATCAAATTTCATTCTGATCAGACTCCAAGCATTAGTTAGTTTACACCAAAATTTGGTAACTCTTTTCAAGAAATATGCTTAAAGTTTGAAAGTTTGTAAGGAACTTTTTGAAAGCGTTGAGTTTCCATCTTTTTGAAGTGCCAAAGTTATTTTCTATTTGTGCTGAAACTTCGTAGTATTGAATTTATTGGAAGGATTGTAATGAAAAATTTGGCGGCGCATTTGTAAGAAACTTGCTGAAGTTATCTAAGGAATGTCCTGAAATTACCTGTAATCTTGGAACACAAAAAAACAAATGTACTGAAGTGGGTTTTGATGATTAATTGTTTCGGTCAAACTGGGTTGCAGTGTTTTATGTGACAGTTTAGCCCGTTATGCTAAATGGATAAAAAACACGTACATCTCTAAATTAGCTTTGTTTATTAATTTTTTATTTGGAATATTAGGACAACAATTGAGGTGAAGGCTAATAGTGACGTGAACAAAAACGCAACAGGACAAAGTTCACAAGTGAGAAGAGGATGGGGTTTCAAGAATCATGACGAGAGCGTTGGGAAAGCGGTTGCTATGGAAACGGAACAAGGATACAACGGGGGAGATAATGCAGGATCTTCTTCCCGGTACTAAGTTCCAATTCCTCCAGTTTTGACACTCACACACACACACCCGCTCACGCACACACACACATACACACACACACACACCTACACACACACACACACCCGCTCACGCACACACACACATACAC
>NC_134473.1:75620685-75671662 GCF_964194025.1 Convolutriloba macropyga | reverse complement strand
AAAAGCGGAGGTAAAAGCTCGAATAAAAAGAAGTCAAAATTCAAGTCATGAACAAACTTGCTTTCTGCTAAAAAAAACATAGCCGGTAGAGTACCGGAAACGACTCGATTCGTCGAGCAAAATAATCTCTACCCTAACTTGGACAAAATCAGAATATCGAAAAGAACACTAGAAATAACAAAAATAGTGGACCAATATAACATAAGAAGCGTTAAAATTTTTTCCGTTCAGGGGTGTGGGTAAGTGCCGGTGGGGGGAGGGGGGGGGGGGGGGGGGTAAGTGCCGGTAGGTACGTGGGGGGGGGGGGGGTAAGTGCCGGTAGGTACGTGGGGGGGGGGTAGGTAGTTAGGTAGTTAAGTGGGATCAAATTTTCCCAAATTGACCTCTTCACCTTGAATTACAGACTGTTACCAATTGCTATAATTTACACACTAAGCTATTGTTAAAGTCCAATGTTTGAAAGCAGAAGTCAACAATCAAAAACGGAGGTAAAAGCTCGAATATAAAGAAGTCAAAATTCAAGTCATGAAGAAACTTGCTTTCTGCTAAAAAAAACCTGTAGAATCTCAATACTCCTCTTCGAGTCGTAAAAACCTGTAAAATATCAATACTCCTCGAGTCGTAAAGAACCAAGAGCACCGACCGCAATATAGCTTCGCTCAGCTCACAGCTTCGCAGCTATAAAAACATACCCGGCAGATTGCCGGAAAATAGCCGCCGTTGATTCCAATAAGCATGATTGGGATTGAACGAATAGAATATATTGAAAAAAAAAAAGATTTTTGTACAAAAATATTTTTTAAGTCCGATTTATTTTGATGGCATTTCGTAGTTGAACATACTTCTGTTTCTTAGAGAGAGGCTACAGGGGCTACTATCAACACCAATAAGCATTAGAGGTGGTAACTAAGACTTATAGGAACGACATTCAAATAGCGGGCATCTAAAATTGGGCTTTATGGGTTTATCCCGTTTCTATTTCCGACTTCAATTTTTTATACCGACTCTGTTCATTTTGAATTGCTTTGCTTAGCAACTGATGTTCAAATTCACTTTTAGCAGAATGAGAGAAGACAGAAACTAGCCTAGAGAAGTCAAAAAGATTTCACGCAAAATGTCGAAAAAGCGGCAAAATGGTAAAGCGAAAAAAAGTTTGACGAAGTAAAAAAACATAGCAGGACAAGTCCTGACGTACAATTCAAAGAATTTTCATTGACTAAACAGAAAAACTAGACCTAGAATGGACTATAATTGAATTGAAAAAAACCATTTTAAAAAAATCAGAACAAAAAAAATAAGAAATAAACAGAAAATCAATGTCAAAATGCCGCATGTGAACAAAAAAACCACTAGCGAGAAATGAAAATTTAATTCAAACAATAAGCTAGACCTAGAATGAGCTCTGAATGGATTGGGGAAACCAATTAAAAAAAATCCGATCCAAAAAATCGAAAAAAAACAGTAAAAATCAGAGTGAAATTGCCGCATGTGAACAAAAAAACCACTACCGAGAAACCGAATTTTTGTTCAAACATCGTTTTCTCACTCTACTTTAAAATTAGAGCGAAAAAAATTCACGCCGCAAAACCACTCGCTTTTTCGCTCCATTTCCTGTTTCGGCGTGACCAAAATCACCACTCCAATTTGACTTCAAAAATCATGAAAATGTGTGAACAGATCTTAAAAAAAAGACAGCGCCCAAATACAATTCAAATTCTTTAAATTGTAAAAAATACGAGCGCAATAATAGCCGGCTGAGAAAATGAGGGCGGCTATTAAACAGAAAGAACTTTTTGTATAAGTTTGACGGAAATGTTGGAAAATTATGTTGAACTAGCGCGCTCAATCTTACCCTCATAGAAAAGGATTCACTGTATTATCGAAATTTTTTACCATCAAACTGTAGAGCAACTGATGCAGAAGATTCCTCAGTTTGTGCTCTGCTGAGTCTGGTGAGAAAGTAGTTGGTGGGAGTCCTTCTGCAGTTTTTCAGTTGCATTACATACACAAATGGCTTCTTGGGAGGCACTGCCACCAGACCATTTACAGACCCATGGTCATGAACTATCCATGCCTTTCTACAACAACAGGCCACAGTTATTATTGTCAGGTTGCTCATACTAAAATGCTCTAATTTGCCGTATAATTCAAGCACCAATTTAGTTGGGCCAGTGAGGTAAGTGTAAAAATTTGAAAAAAGGGTAGCCAAAATAAAATAAGGTAAGAAGAGGACCTAAATACTAGCCCAAGGTGAATGATCATCCATTTTAATTGCTGAAGTTATAATTAACCACTTTTATGACGAGGTGAAATAACTAATGAACTAATTTTTGCAATAAAACTTGGGAGGTAGACCAGAACTAATCAAACATCACAAGCATTAGTTTTTAGTTTGCGATTTGTACTTCAGCTGCATACTGGTTCTCACCTCAACACGTGGTAGACTTCATCTTCTAAGCCACCACAGAACTTCTTGAATGAAGCGAGAGACTTTTCTTTTGCATCAGGTCCAGTAGAAAATCCTTGCACAGAGATTTCAGCATCTTTGTCATCGTCATCTAGGCTGTTGAACGTCTCGAAAAAACTCGACGGACACAAACAGCACAGAATGAACCTGCAAAACCATAAGATGCATTCGGGTCTGTTACCTAAAGACATGTGACATAAATTGTTGCTCTTTTTACACTATGATGTCTGCCGTACCTTATTAGGCAGTACAACTGCCAGTACATTTAACATACGCAATTCTATAGGGATGTTCAATACCCATTGTATATGGCTTTTCTTCCCAATCCATTTAGTGGGGAGGGGACTATATGCTCAACTGGCTTTGTTGATCAGTCATTTGTGGCTGAGCGATATATTCATAAAGTAGAAAGTTGTGAGTGGTATCACTAGAAAGCCCGTAAAGTGTAGGCAACTTAATTGCAGGGTATTCTGAATTTTCTCTTTCGAGGAGTCATCGTGATAAACAGTTTTCGTGAAAATCTCACTTTCTACATTTATTTTGTTCACTTTTAGGGAATTTTTGGCCTTTCTTACTTATTTCAACAAAAACCAGTTGAATTAGATTCTAATACTTATTTACTAATACTCTATATAAAATCGCAGTTAAGAAAAGTTATTACGACTATATTTATGTGAACTTTACCATTTTGATCAATGTTTCGCAAATTTGGCCAAGACTAAACGAAATTTGGCACCGAATCAAGTAATTCTAGCTCAATTAAAGCCCACTTTCAACCAAAATGAGATTGCGAGCTCCGCTAAAATTGCATTGAGTAAATAACAGTACTATTCGCCTTCCTAATGACCGTTGAATTTGCATATAATCAATCGTTCCAGATTTTTTTTTTTTGAGTAATTCTGTTTTAGTATAATTTTAATTCAATACGACTTTTTCAGAAAATCGAAATTTTGGACCAACTTGGTACAAATCACTACAAAGTTACGAGATCATTTACCGTTATTTATTTCATCTGTAACAAATACTGACATATATTTTGGTTTAGGCTTATATTTAGGCTTAATTCGAACAACCTAGTCATCCAACAAAAAAGGATGATAGGAAAACACATCCATTAGATAAACTGCAGTTAAGTCTAAGGTGGTTAAGTGTTTGATTTATGTCCTTGTTCCCGGGGGTACATAGGTCCATATTCAACATTCAAACTCTACAATACTTATTGATGCAGAGAATTAATAAATAATTATGCAGTACGTACATGTTATCTTTTGGTTAGAGCTGCAATCGTCGTAGGATTGGCGCATTTTGTTTACAGCGACAGGTACTAACGCACTAATCTACAGGCGGCGCAATGATCAAGTGCAGTTGCGCTTTACGTTCAAGAGAATACAGTTGCGCGATTAAACTCTCTTCTTGATTCAAGCTACATGTTCTGATAAGCTGAGGACTCGCAGTTCCACATGGCGCAGTCACAGCAAAAAAGAAAAAAGATACTAGGTCTCGAACCATTGCGATAGACCGAGCTCCAATCGGCCAATTTCTTGGGAGAAGAACAGAGGCCAACCAAAGAGGGCCTTAGTCGCAAAGACAAGTATCGAATTAAAGGACCTCCTGAGAAAAAAACCGACAACAGTCTAAACCCCCCTCCCCCGAGCCAGAGGAAGAAGAGGCAGTGCGAAACCCAACACAAACTAAGGGAAATTATCGACTCACACGCTACCAGCAGGGAATAGCCAAAGGAAGAACGAATGAAACAAAAGATAGGAGTGTTATGCGCCGACAAGTCATGGGGCGTAGCATACAAGCAAGCAAAGTAAATGATCTATCTGACAAAAAGGAGTCGAAGGACTGAAGATGCACACCCGTAAATACCCAAATACAAACGTCAAAAACATAACAACACAAAAATTGTGAGAGGAACTGATTTTTAGACGACCCAGAAACGTCACCTTTGTGGCTACTTACTACTCACAAGACGACAACACAAAGGCAAAACGATGGAGCAATTCTACTATGCCCTAAGAACACTAGCTGAAAGCTTTCAATTGGGAACACTAGAAGAGAGACTGTTAAGAGACATCTTTACAGCAAACATGAACGACCCTGAAATACAATAACTTTTGAAAGTAACTTTAGAACCGGATAAAGCATTACAACTAGGCACACGAAGCCAACTAGCAATCGAAGAACAACACGGACCCCTCAATGGTCTCTATGTTAGGAAGATCGGAACCGGTTGTAGCAATCTCAAACTCCAGATCCCACGGCCAATCAAGACAACCAAGAGTAAGATATACACAACCTGGTAGGCAACAACTACAACAACAGCCACAGCACAATTTCCGCAACTGTCGACTACCCTTGAATCAAGAGCATAGAGCGAAGTGTCAAGCCTCCGGACAAATCTGTATGCGCCGCAACAAGCCCAAATACTCAAAAGTATGTAAATTCATACTAACCAGGAACACTACTCGAAACAACAATATCACAGAAAATGACCAAACACAATTAAGAAATAAATATGGTATCGCTAAATACCGAAACAGAAAAAACAAGAGGATTCGGTGAGGATCATAGGATAAACCTCATCTCCCCTCACAGAAGAATTAACGACACCCACGAAATTACATATCAATTTCGGCAACACCAAATATTGGGTAACAGTGGGCTCGGGTAGCTCGAACAGCCTCATCACAGAACGCATGACACACGAAATCGAGGATCGCGATAGCATTAGTTGGTGGAGCCCTAAGACGAATCCAACAAACCTACGCACCTTCACCAACACTCCCATAAGTATCGTGGGCACAATGTACTGCGACATCGAATGCAACAAATGGAACGCCGGCAGAGCAGACCTGATAGTGGTACCAAATAACCAGAGCCATCATCGGACGGGACCTGTTCCAGGGACTAGGCATTCGGGTCAACCAACAACCATCCAACCATCATCATTATCATCGATCACGGAAGGTAAGAACATATCAATGATACAAACTATGCACGGTATCAACCTAAAACAAGAAATAACAAAATGCTCCCCCGAACTCATATAAAGATTAGGACGGTCAATAAACCACAAAAAAAATCTAAGTTTAAAATTAACTTCACAGCGGTACACCAGCGATGAGGAAGAGTGCCCATCCATCTAAAAACACAAGTCGGAGAGGAGTTGAAAAAACTACAACCGATAACAAAACAGTAGACAAATGTAGCGACAAAAACTTATCTCCAATCAGAACTACCAGACAAAACAATAAAACTAGCCATGGATTCCAAAGTCAATAACAAACCAAAAAACAAAAAAAAACATTTCAAATGCATAACATCGACTGCCTAATGGATATCAATGCACAATCAACCTCAGAATCGTCGCACTAAGGCGAAGTATTTTTCTCAACCATCGACTTACGGTACGCGTGTAGCCAATCACCATTAGACGAACCAAGTGCAAAATGATGTAACTTCAACGCATTAGGCAGTCAAGCCAAAAGACCGTAAGCTTTGTAACTGGCTTTTACAGCCTAAGAGATAAGCCGGCAGAATTTCAATAGGCAATAGACAAAACACTAATAGGTCTCAAAGACACAGTTTTCTAGATGACATAATCATCCAACCTGGAGGATTGCAAAATGATTAATATAAAAATAACCAAATGCTTCGAAAGAATCGATATAGAAAACCTCGGAATTAACCTAGCGAAATACCACTTGCCAAAAAAATGGCTAGGAAAGAAATCAACCAATACGGTATCAAACCCTAATCAGTAAGAGACGCTATACAAAACGTAAAGCCACCAAACACATGCAACGATTTAAAAAATTTCCTAGGTAGCGTATACCACCTCACTCAGCTCGTACCAAGCCTTGATACACAATGCAGATTATTCCTGTTGAAAAAGACAACGAAAACATATGGAGTCAAAACCATCAGCTGGCATTCGATAACATAAAACAACAGAAAAGACGCAAAACGAATCCACCGGAAAAACAGAAGTTCGCACAGACGTGTCACATTCCGGACTCGGAGCGGTTCACGAACACGAAACAAACAAAGGATGGGAAATCATAGCTTACGCATCACTCTTTCTTAATAACGCTGAAAAATACAGCGTAAACGAACTCGCACTTTTAGGAGTAGTCTGGGGCATTTTAAACACTATTCATACCTCCAATTGTTCACAGTTTAAACAGACCACAGCGCACTTTTATCCTAAAAGACACAGCAAGAACAGCACATCAAAGCAGACTAACACGTTGGGGTGATAGACTAATCGCCTTCCATTTTCAAATTGAACATATACCCAGATCAACGATGGGCTTTACAGATATACATTTCACACAACCCGCAAGGCTCAGCAGAGCCAATTAGTCTATACGACGAAGACATCGTAATTGCTCAAACGGATGCCATGATAAAAACAATAAAAGCAATTAAACACCTCGGGAGACGAGCGCAAAAATGAAAACAGTAATTGTCCAAAGATTCCATAACAACAAATCCAAGTTCTGTAAACAAATGAGCGAGAGGCCGCCCGAGAAAAAACCTCTGCAATAGCAGAAAGCTTGCACAAAGAAAAACCCAACCACAGTCAAGAAAATACCGACAACATCAAACACAGCATATATACAGCCTACGCAAAGAACAAAACAAGACAAAACAACCGCGTGACGTATAATGACGTGAGAAGACCAATAGTCGCACAGCAAGCAATAGCACAAACCCATTTCCCAATTTGTATATCCAACACACAGTCGCTATTAAAACTAAAGCCCTGTTCAAACAAAGAACTCACAATCCAGCAACACAAGACTTCTGTCACACCAACCAAAAGCCCGCTATCAATCACAACATATCAAAAGACGAGCTCGAACAAAGACGAATGACCAACGATGGATGCAGAACTCGACAAGGCACACTGGAACCAACTCAGTGTTAACAAGGAATGCATCTCTGATTAGTTCAGTGTAAACAAAGGATGATTAGATAAAAAAGCCCACAATCCCAAACACCATGAAAGTGGCAATTACAGACGTATAGCACACAACCCAACCTGTCGCATGGGGAATGACCGAATTTGCTCAGACTCTGTTGGCCCTTCATTAACAGAGACTTAGTTAATAAGTCCAAAACATCCCGTCACTTCAACGAGTTTGGTGAGAATCTCAAAAGCATAGTAACCAAAACTAAATGGTCTCCACTCACACAAGGCGTTCAACTTAATGAAGACATACAAACAGACTTCGACGGACCTCTATTAAATGCTCAAGGACGAAAAGTAAACTTTCTCGGGTGCATCAACCGATTATCAAAATGTCCAACCCTAAAGCTTTATAATAACGCAAATGCAACTAATACCAAACACTTTCTAAACCAATAAACAGCTATACAAGGGGTACCTAGAACAATACGTATGGACCAGGCCCGATTCCAGACCGGAAAAATTGTCAAGGAAATCTGCAATAAAATATCAAAATAATTTTAACCTCAGCTGACGACCAGCGATCGATAGGATTCGTCAAAAGACTCGTTGAGGAAATCTGCAATAGATAAATCAAAATAATTTTAACCACTGCTGACGACCAGCGATCGATAGGACTCGTCAAAAGACTCGTCAAAAGGACTCGACAAACAGTCAAGCGGAGACTAGGTTGCATTAAACTTGACCCAATATTACACACCTTCAACATATAACAGTCGTTAAGAGAGATAGTAAATGAACTAAGAATATGTAAAAAGCAACCAAGATATCGCCATTCAAGAAATATTTTGGACGTTCAGCAAACAAACCTATAGGAAATTTAACATTGCTCCCCAATAGCAATAATCTAAACTGGTCCAATGTACAACCAGTTTAATTACATGACAACATCATGGGAGGAAAGGAACAAATCTCTGACATGAAATGGGTACTGGAGTCCTTGGACAGCGATCAAGAAGTACGCAACTCAAGCGAAAGAATGTTGTCAGCAGCAAAGAAGGACAAGGGCGAAATCACACAAACATCTCTCACGCCACCAAAATCCAGTCTGGAACTTATCGCCGGGAAAAGTCGTGGAATAAAAATAACCTGCAAACTCTAGAGGTCACAAGGAGCAAGAAACAACCTCATGGACTGTACGAGGCGATACCCGAAAGAACTGCATTGGCGAAAACAAAATGTTCCACTATGACTTGAAACCCTGGCCAAGATGACAGACTTCCAAGTTCGAAGTCGCCAGATTTGGAACCACGGCACAACTGCAGACTCCTCTAATTTAAATCGCCGCACGGAAGACAGTCACAAACCATCACAGCATATTGCAACAAATGACACAGTACTCCCAGGAACAAACTTCAAAACTAAAGGGCGAGCACTTTCGACACAAACGACCGAACGATGCTCCGACGAATCCAAACATAGCCAATCTAAAAAGGTCAACCGCATCAAAGTTCCCAGTAAGCGAAAATATGCACCATCCCTGAAAAATGGAGAGCGGATCCACAAAAAGGAACAAGAAGACATCACCATTATCATCTAAGGAGGCCAAAGGCGAAGAACAAATGCGACGTCAAAAGGGAAGGGCGATTCAGATTACGACCCCAAAGGACAATACAATCGATTAGATCTCAGCTGCACAAGGACTAACACGCAGCAAACGCGCCAAGACTTGACCAGCTAAATTTGGCCACACTGACAACTCCATGACAGATGATGATACCAACGAATCACAATAAAACATGCCCAAGAAGCGCTTCACTGGCACCTCCAATTTTCAACCGGCTCAAACCGACCAGCAACAGCCCATGCCCACAAACGAGAACAATTTGTCGACTTCTGATGACAACTTCTGAAACGAGACATAGTTGTCAACTTCTGATGACAACTAACTCCACACACGACTCGGATGAAGATGCTTCCCCGCCTCAACAAGAAGAAACTACTATAGAGTTGAACCGTTATGAACTTTAACAAATTCAGTGAACTTCGTTTCGCCTAGAGGGGAAACGAGTACATAGGTACCTAATCACCGTTCAGACTCTACAATACTTATTGATGCAGTGAATCAATACTTACTTAGGCAGGACGTATACATTAACTTTTGGTCAGAGCTGCAATCGTCCTAACATTGACGCAACACGTTTACAGTGACAGGTACTAACGCCCTAATCTTCAGACTGTCAAATGATCGACTGCAGTTCTGCCTTGCGCTTAAGAGAATACCGTTGTGCATTTAAATTCTTTTTGATCCAGCTATATTATTGATATGCTGAGGACTCGCAGTACCAACTCCCAATTAATAATCAAATTCCTCAAACAAGTTTCCAGAACATTCTTGATCTTTCATTTGACTTCTCTGAAAATTCGATGCACGCTTTACCCAATATGCTCTCTTGTCTTTAACCAAAAACTTATAAGCCCTGTTATAATTGAGATTGAGCGCAGATCAAGAACCGGAAAAAAACCAATATCCGCTGATTTTTTAAAAAACTGAGCTGTGAAAACCAATATGTACAAAAGCACAAACATTTCACTATATTCATTTATAGCAAACGAATACGCCTATTTGATCAATCATTCATGGAACCAATGATAAACGAAAAAAAAACAAATGGTAAAAGTTAAGTAAATTTATCTTCCATCAATTTTTTTGAACACGAAAAGTTAAAATCTATTAGCTATCAACTTTAAAAAAAAATAATTTCTCTCATGATTGCGTGGGACTTGTCATGAGATGCCAAGAGAATTACAGTTTCAGGCCAACCGAAAACATTGAAAGAATAAAGAGCTCAAGATCGGACATTTATAAGCCATTAGTTAGGTTTTTGGTGTCAGAATTAAAACAAGGTGACCTATCACTAGTGAGACTAAGCGCTAAGACAAGAATAGGAGCCGAAATGAAAACATAACGGGCAACACTCGAGCTTACCTTTGATTTCGAATTTTTAATTTCGATGAAGTCAAAAACGCTTAGCGGTCCATTGGCAGATTGAAACAAATGCAACTACGCTGTTTTAGAACATGCATCACTTTGAGTAGCTTCCATAAAAAAGGATGAAACGGCGAAAAAAGAAACGAAATTGTCGCAGATGAGAAACAACTCTCTGCAAAAACGTCCCAATAAGAATTTCTCACTACACTTCAGCAAGAAGCTGAAAATTTTACAACCTTGACAAACACTCGATTTTTTTTAATACTTCGGCATTGCTGAAATCACCACTCCGTTAAACTTCTCATTGACATCAGACGAATGTGAACAGATAATGAAAAGACAGTGCTCCACTACCATCCACATCCTTTAAGGTATAAAGACACGATAATGTCACTAATAACGAAAAGAGAACTGAAATTCAGATTTCCTTGAGCAAAATGAGAAAAGATGCGGTCGGGCGTTTGATAGTTCAGCAACCAGGTTTTGTCCGCATCATTCATATTCTCAAATTTTCCCGCATCAATAAAATTGGCGAATTTGCATTTATAGTACGAGGGACAACGGTAGGCGAAATAAAGTGATCAGGCATAAATGGCAGAAAATTCAAATTAGGTTCCAAATCTACATTTTTTAATCAAAATTTCAACGAAAAGACATTTTGCATGGCAAAATATTTAAGAAAGTTTTAATAAAAAAAAACTTTTTATGGATAGTATTTGAACACAGCATTGTGAAGAACCAACCTTTTTTTCAAAACATACAAATACAAGTTTTTAAAAAATAATCATCAAAAGATAAATATTCTACAAAATACTTTTTTCCGATTTTTTAAAAAACAAAACCGACTAATGTCGGGCGGATAGCTCTCAAACGATTGGCGAGCGGCTGTCTTCGGTAACAATCAGATGCGGTTTAGGGAGGCTAGCATTATGGTGAGGAGGGTAGCGTGGAGGAGCGGGTATGGAGCGTGGAGGAGTGGGTCGAGTTGTTGGAGCGCTGGACGAAAAAGGGTCCAAATCGTCAGCGCAAGGTTACAGGAGGGTGCACTGGCAATGGTGGGGGGCTTGGGATGCTGGGGTGAAGGCGAAAACTAAGGGTCCTCAATTGCTTTGAGATTAGGAACCACCCTTAACACCTAGAAGCTCTCCTCAAAACATTTTTTAGTGAATCGCATACATAGAGAGTAGTACGTCGTGAGGCTCCAAGAGCTGCTCAACCACTTATTGCCCTCCAGGAGCTAGCTGTTTATTGCATTTTGAGGACAAAAAATCAAATAGGTCGGACGAGAAACGGGTCACATGGAATAAAATAATTGCCACAAACTTCGTTTGAGAGCAATTTAAGAGATCGAACTGTAAATTATTGAGCTCAAAGGTTATATATAGCCAGAAGATCACAGGCAAATAGCCACGATAGACGCTTGTGGCCTTCTATGGAATTGAAACAACTAAAGAAATAAGAAATACAGATTGACCACCAGTCCTTAAATAGACTACTAGACTTTTTGGGTTAAAATTGGACTGTCATTGTTATGAGACACATTTTCTCTTTGGAGAAAAAACCCGGAAAATTAATATTCGAATTATTCAAAAACTCAAGACTCCAACACTCTTGAATGAGGGCATATATGTTTGGCACTACTTAGATGCACACTATGGATCTTTAATTTGTAAATATTCATAAAATATGAAGTGCATTAGTCAGTTCAGAGGTCATTTTTTGAAGTGAGATAAGTCTCGCAATTGACCTAAAAGCAAAACAAGTGACGTCACGCACACAAATTCAAAAACGCTTAATTAGCCGTCCATTGACAGATTCAAACAATTGCACTTGAGCTCTTTTAGAACATGCATCACTTTGAGTAGCTTCCATAAAAAAGGATGAAACGGCGAAAAAAGAAACGAAATTGTCGCAGATGAGAAACAACTCTCTGCAAAAACGTCCCAATAAGAATTTCTCACTACACTTCAGCAAGAAGCTGAAAATTTTACAACCTTGACAAACACTCGATTTTTTTTAATACTTCGGCATTGCTGAAATCACCACTCCGTTAAACTTCTCATTGACATCAGACGAATGTGAACAGATAATGAAAAGACAGTGCTCCACTACCATCCACATCCTTTAAGGTATAAAGACACGATAATGTCACTAATAACGAAAAGAGAACTGAAATTCAGATTTCCTTGAGCAAAATGAGAAAAGATGCGGTCGGGCGTTTGATAGTTCAGCAACCAGGTTTTGTCCGCATCATTCATATTCTCAAATTTTCCCGCATCAATAAAATTGGCGAATTTGCATTTATAGTACGAGGGACAACGGTAGGCGAAATAAAGTGATCAGGCATAAATGGCAGAAAATTCAAATTAGGTTCCAAATCCACATTTTTTAATCAAAATTTCAACGAAAAGACATTTTGCATGGCAAAATATTTAAGAAAGTTTTAATAAAAAAAACTTTTTATGGATAGTATTTGAACACAGCATTGTGAAGAACCAACCTTTTTTTCAAAACATACAAATACAAGTTTTTAAAAAATAATCATCAAAAGATAAATATTCTACAAACTACTTTTTTCCGATTTTTTAAAAAACAAAACCGACTAATGTCGGGCGGATAGCTCTCAAACGATTGGCGAGCGGCTGTCTTCGGTAACAATCAGATGCGGTTTAGGGAGGCTAGCATTATGGTGAGGAGGGTAGCGTGGAGGAGCGGGTATGGAGCGTGGAGGAGGGGGTCGAGTTGTTGGAGCGCTGGACGAAAAAGGGTCCAAATCGTCAGCGCAAGGTTACAGGAGGGTGCACTGGCAATGGTGGGGGGCTTGGGATGCTGGGGTGAAGGCGAAAACTAAGGGTCCTCAATTGCTTTGAGATTAGGAACCACCCTTAACACCTAGAAGCTCTCCTCAAAACATTTTTTAGTGAATCGCATACATAGAGAGTAGTACGTCGTGAGGCTCCAAGAGCTGCTCAACCACTTATTGCCCTCCAGGAGCTAGCTGTTTATTGCATTTTGAGGACAAAAAATCAAATAGGTCGGACGAGAAACGGGTCACATGGACTAATATAATTGCCACAAACTTCGTTTGAGAGCAATTTAAGAGATCGAACTGTAAATTATTGAGCTCAAAGGTTATATATAGCCAGAAGATCACAGGCAAATAGCCACGATAGACGCTTGTGGCCTTCTATGGAATTGAAACAACTAAAGAAATAAGAAATACAGATTGACCACCAGTCCTTAAATAGACTACTAGACTTTTTGGGTTAAAATTGGACTGTCATTGTTATGAGACACATTTTCTCTTTGGAGAAAAAACCCGGAAAATTAATATTCGAATTATTCAAAAACTCAAGACTCCAACACTCTTGAATGAGGGCATATATGTTTGGCACTACTTAGATGCACACTATGGATCTTTAATTTGTAAATATTCATAAAATATGAAGTGCATTAGTCAGTTCAGAGGTCATTTTTTGAAGTGAGATAAGTCTCGCAATTGACCTAAAAGCAAAACAAGTGACGTCACGCACACAAATTCAAAAACGCTTAATTAGCCGTCCATTGACAGATTCAAACAATTGCACTTGAGCTCTTTTAGAACATGCATCACTTTGAGTAGCTTTCAAAAATAAGCAACAAAAAAGTGAAAAAACAAATGAAATTCTCGCCGGTAAAAAGAACTCTCTGCTAAAATATCCCAACAAAAAAATTTCACAACTCCGAAATTGCAAAAATTTTCACAATTGCAATTGCGACTACGTTTTTTAGAACAAGCATCACTTTGAGTAGCTTCCATAAAAAAAGATGAAACGGCGGAAAAAGAAACGAAATGGTCGCAGATGAAAAACAACTCTCTGCAAAAACGTCCCAACAAGAAATTCTCACTACACTTCAGCAAGAAGCTAAAAATTTTACAATCTTCACAAAAACTCGATTTTTTTCTCCTTTTATACTTCCGCATTTCTGAAATCACCACTCCAGTTAATGTTATCATTGACATCAAACGAGAGTGAACAAATAATAAAAAAAGACAGTCCTCCACTACCATCCACATCCTTCAGTGCAAAAAATTAAGATGTCACTAATAGTATCACTACCACATCTCGGCCATTAAGAAATCAATCAGATTTTTCAGTCCTCAAAAGCTAAACAATTTCCTACTTTTGTGATTTTTACATCTTTTACTTCGAGAACTCAAGTTCAGAATTCTTCGAGCAAAATGAGAAAGATGTGGTCGTGCGCTTGATAGTTCAGCAACCAGTGGGTTTTGTCCGCATCATTCAATTTTGCAAATTCGTCCGCATCACTCGGATTGGCGAAATAGCATTTATAGTACCAGGGAAAACGGTAGGCTAAACATATGGATTAGGCATAAATGGCAGAAAATTTAAAATTATCAGATACCAAATGTAAATTTTTTAATCAAAATTTTTAAGAAGTCATTTTTGCATAACAAAATATTTAAGAAAACGGTTTTCGGGAAACAAATCTTTTTATGGAAAGTATTTGAAAAAAAATGTTCTGAAGAATCGTTTTTTTCTCAAAACTTACAAATAATTATCAAAGAAAAATATTCGACAAAACTAACTTTTTCAAATAACACTTTTTTATAACCAAACCGACTAAGGTCGGGCGAACAGCTTTCAAACGATTGGCGAGCGGTTGTCTTCAGTAGTAGTCAGATGGGGTTTAGGGAGGCTAGAATTAGGGTGTGGGGGGGGGGTCGGTGAGCAGAGTGGCGGGTATGGAGAGTTGGAGGGGGATATCGTCGTTGGGGCGCTGGACAAAATAGAGTCCAAATTGTCAGCGTCAGGTTAGGGTGCATTGGCAATGTCAGGGGGAGGGGGTTGGGGTGCTGGGTGTAAAGGCAGCGACTGAGGGGCCTCAATTGTTTTGAGATTAGAAACCAGCTTTAACACCCTGAAATTGTCTCATCAAAAAAGTTCAGGTGAATCTCATACTTGGAGAGTTGTACGTCGTAAGACTGTAAGAGCTATTCAGCCAATTAATGACCTACCTGATTATTACTTGTTTAGTGCACTACCTGTTTAGCGCTTTATTGAGGACGAAAACTCAAATGGTTCAGACGAGACATTGATCAGGCGGACAAACATAATTGCCACAAGCTTCGTTTGAGAGCAATTAAAGAGATCGAGTACTTCATTTTTCAGCTCAACGGATAAACACAGCCGAGAAATCGCCGGAAAACAGCCGCGACACACACTTGGTCTTCCATGGAATTAAAACAACTAAAGATATGAGACTTTTTGGGATAGAATCCGACTGTCATTTTCATGACACATACGCTCTTTAGATAAAAACCCTTAAGAGCATTTTCAATACTAAAGTTCGAGGTCAAAAACTCAAGACTCGAATACTCAAGAATTAAGGCATATACGTTTGGAACTAATTAGATGCACACTATGATCTTTAATGAAAAAATGTTCAAAAAATTAAAGTTCGTTAGCGAGTTCAGAAGTAATTTTTTGAGTGAGGTAAGTTACGCAATTTACCTAAAAGCAGAACAAATGAAGTCACGCAAAAACTTTAACTGCAGAGCAGTAGAAGTCACTGAAAACGAAAAAGAAAGAATCATCGATCGAGACGACGAAATAAAAGATATCGCCGGACCAGTCCTGACGTACAATTCGAAAAACTGTCATTGACTTGACAAATAACTAGGCCTTGTTATTAGAAAAACTAAATAAAAAACTACTAGCGAGAAAAAGAAATTTAGTTCAAACAAAAAAACAAGTCTATACTGAACTATGAATGGATTAGGAAAAGCAATTAAAAAAAATATCCAAGAAATCGAAAAACAGTAAAACTCAAAGTGGAGCATGTGAAAAAACAACCATGCGCGAGAAAACCAATTTTTGCTCAAACATCGTTTTCAAATTCTACTTTTAAATTAGAGTGAATAAATTTCACAAACAATTGGTGAGCGGTTGTCTTCAGTAGAAGACAGATGGGGCTTTGAAGGCTAGCAAGATGGGGGACTGGTGAGCGGAGTGGGGGGTATGCAGCTTGGGGGGGAGAGGGGGGTAGCGTTGTTGGAGCGCTGGACAAAGAGTCCAAATCGTCAGCGTCAGGTTACAGGAGGCTGCACCGCCAATTTCGGGGGTGGGCTGGGATGCTGGGGGTAAAGGCAGCAACTAAGGGGCCTCAATTGTTTTGAGATTAGGACCCGCTCTTAACAACCTGAAATGATCTCAAAAAGTTCAGGTGAATCTCAGACTTCGAGATTTGCACGTCGTAGGGCTGTAATAACTGCTCAGCCAATCAATGCCCTCCGGGCGCTACCTGTTGGTCGCATTTTTGAGGAAAAAATTTCAATAAGGTCAGACGAGAAGTGGATCAAACGGACTAATATAATTGCCGCAGACTTCGTTTGAGAGCAATTAAAGATCGAATTGTTCATTTTTGAGCTCAACGGATAAACATAACCGGCAGATCGCCAGAAAATAGCCGCGATAGAGACTTGTGGCCTTCCATGGACAGATTGACTCCAAGATAGACAGATTGACTAACACTCCTTTAATAGACCACTAGACATTTTGGGTTGGATTCAGACGCATTTTTATGAGACACACACTCTTTAGCGAAAAAAACCCTTAGAGCTTTTTCAAAACTATTATTAAAAATCAAAAACTCTAGACTCTAATACTCAATAACTAGGACATATACGTTTGGCACTATTTAGATGCACAGTATTGATCTTTAATTAAGGTAAGTCACGCAATTGACCTAAGAGCAGAACAAATGACGTCACGCACAATTTTAACCGCAAAGCAGTACAAGTCAATGAAATTGAAAAAGTCAAAGGTCGCAAGAATCATCAATGGAGACGACGAAATAAAAAAGCGGAGCAGGACAAGTCCTGACGGACAATTCAAAAAATTTTCATTGGCTTCACAAATAACTAAAAAAAAATCAGATAAAAAAGCAAGAAATCAATGTCAAAATAACGCAATGAAAAAAAATACCAGCGAGAAAAGGAAATTTGGTTCAAACAAAAAAACTAAGCCCAGACTGAACTATGAATGTATCAGGAAAGCCAAGTAGAAAAAATCAGATCCAAAAAATCTAATAAACAGTAAAAATCAAAGTGAAATAACCGCATGTGAACAAAACACTAGCGAGAAAGCGAATTTTTGTTCAAACACCGTTATCTCATTCTACTTCTAATTAGAGCAAAAAATTCAGGCCGCAAAACTACTTGCTTTTTGGCTCCACTTCCTGTTTAAGCGTGACCAAAATCACTACTCCAATTGGCTTCGCGGCTATTAAATTAAAATGAAATTAACAACTGCATGAAAAATCGACCACTAAATTCCTGAAAAAAAAAACTCTTATCTTAGGAAGAGATTGCTTGTAAAGAAAAGGTACCACAAAAAATACCTTGGAATGCAGAATCGTCCTCCCAGTCTCATCCAAACTTCAGGCGGCGAGGGCATTGACGCACCACTCGCCAAACCTGACAATGTAAAAATCGTCATTGGCTTCACAAATAACTAAAAAAAAATCATATAAAAAAGCAAGAAATCAATGTCAAAATAACGCAATGAAAAAAAATACCAGCGAGAAAAGAAAATTTGGTTCAAACAAAAAAACTAAGCCCAGACTGAACTATGAATGTATCAGGAAAGCCAAGTAGAAAAAATCAGATCCAAAAAATCTAATAAACAGTAAAAACCAAAGTGAAATAACCGCATGTGAACAAAACACTAGCGAGAAAGCGAATTTTTGTTCAAACACCGTTTTCTCATTCTACTTCTAATTAGAGCAAAAAAAATTCAGGCCGCAAAACTACTTGCATTTTGGCTCCACTTCCTGTTTAAGCGTGACCAAAATCACTACTCCAATTGGCTTTCAAAAACCATGAAAATGTGTCAACAGATCTTAAAAAGGCGGCACCGCAATACAAATCGACTTCTTTGAATTGTAAAGAAGCCACGATGTTCCCAATAAGAGCCGCTATCGCTTCGCGGCTAATAAATTAAAATGAAATTAACAACTGCATGAAAAATCGACCACTAAATTTCTGAAAAAATAAACTCTTATCTTAGGAAGAGTTTGCTTGTAAAGAAAAGGTACCACAAAAAATACCTTGGAATGCAGAATCGTCCTCCCAGTCTCATCCAAACTTCAGGCGGCGAGGGCATTGACGCACCACTCGCCAAACCTGACAATGTAAAAATCTTTCACTGTAAGTACTCGGTCATGCTGAGACATTTGGCTTCTTTGTGAACGGACCCGCACTGGATTAACAAACTAACCCAATACAGAGTTAAAAATTTTCTAGTAGGCTCTACTGAGATTTCTGAACCGATCGATCTCATTTGAGTGAAGATCTTAATTCGAGTTATTTGACTAAGATCTTATTATCCCAGTATCATTATATTGGGATAAACCCGTCTTTCATTTAAAGAGCCCCGACATTCTACACTAGTTTAGCTATTCAACTGTATTACACTCCGCGGTTAGAAGAAAATTTACCTAGTTCCACTTTACCCAATGCCAAAATACCCCACTTGCTATTTTACCCAAAGGCAATATCATCAATATTAGAGTTCTTCAATATCTTAGCTTCTATTGTTAACAATGCTGATTTCAAGTATGTAAGTCAAGTGCGCAAAGCTACTCACACCGTATACATGAAACAGCTTGTAATTTCAAAACAAATGACCAAAACATTTTGTCTACAAGTCGTCTGTACTCCGTCTGGCCGTCACATGCGTTGCTTCAGTCTACGGAAAAGGAATATTTTTATTATAATTTCATGGGGTGAAATCTCAAGCTGGGATCGCAGAACTTGGGGAAGAAGAGGGAAGCAAAATAGAAATCAGAAAGCAAACCATGCTATTCTTTGTAAAGATTCCACAGCTGTAAAATGTATTGTATTTCCTTTATGATGCGTCTATTTGTTTCTCCTTTAATATAAGTTTTCTGGAAATGATATGTCATTGCATTCATTATCAGTCGATTACTGATTCCTATTGAAGATTAATGAAGTTCATATATCTCTTCCGTTACCAGGCCAAAAACAGCCAAAATCAAAGACTCAGACACAAAGCTATGAGCTGGTATTATACGCTCGACAAGTGTAAGTTCTGAGTTGTTCTGAATCTCTTTTCCTGGAATTTTTAATTTTAAGCTTTGTCAAGGTTTTGTTTAGCTATAATATGCCAAACATCAAAGTCAATTGACAATTTTGCTGAGCAATTCCACACAATAAGAGCGCTTATGTTTTGTCAAACAATTGCTTAAAATGATGCTCCAAGCCTTAATTTACGCGCCTTAGCTTACGAGTTTATTTTTGTCACGCTTAACTGAAAAGCAATCGATTGGTTGTGTTAATTGTGTACTGGTATATAAATTGTTATTGTGTCTTTTGACTTTTCAGATATCGGCACAGTTGCCACTTTGGAATTGGGTATTATGGCATTGATTACTTAGATTAACACAATATACCCAATGCATTTTGATATTTTCAATCAATAATCCGACTACAAATTAGCCGTCGCAATTAAACGAATGTTTCAACATACTAAAACCGTTGATTTAATCCTATGTTCGGCGGTGATAGTTTCATATCAAGTCCCACGGGCCGCTGAGGCATGGTCATGGTCATTAGAGAACCCAGGGTACGAATATATTGGTCGCTAAAAATTGGAGGCACGTGAAATTAGCACGTGCAAAAGGGGAATGCAAAGATTTGCTGCCCTAACTTAGTGGCCCGCTCGCAGTAAGGAATTATAATTTTTGACGGTCAGGCCAAACCCACTAATACTTTTGACATTTTCCATCAAAACCTAAAATGAAAGCACTTGCCTCGCTGTGGAAACGGAAACATTTGGCTTATTCGCAACTTTTAAAAGGCTTCTCCAAATACTCCCATCCCCCAAAAAAAATCAAGAGTCGGGCTAAATCATGGTTCCAGCAATTATAAAAATGTTCATGACGCCAGTAACAGGAAGAAAGCTGAGCTTTCTGGTGGTAAAAATTTCGATATCTATGGAAGAAATGAAATTAGCGGTTGCCAAACAGGGCAAGAAAGGTCTCATGATAGCAACGATTTCGATAGCTATGACGAATTGGAGCAGAAATTGATTGAAATAGCTGAAAAACAGTTAAAAAAATCAGAAAAATTGATAAAACCTTGTTTAATAATTTGCAAAACTGTACTCTTAATTTCAATTATAATTCAAGTTTAACTCCCTTCGTACCCTTTGGTTCTCTTAATAAGCACATGAATCTTAGCCCCTTGGGCCTTGTGCCCAGCACTCGGGCGCAGGTGCCCTCGCGTCAGGGCTCTAAGTCCCTCGGGCCGCTAAGATTTATGTGCCAACATATACTTATGGACGTTAAAATATACGTTTAATAGCTACTGATAATTTCTAGTCGGATTATTGAACTAAAATATCAAAATGCATTGGGTATAATATCATTGGGTATATTGTCCTGACCTCTCCCATTTGTCGCTGCTTCGTAATTGTAGTTACAACAGATGTTATATTGATAATGACCAACTTAAGGACGGTTTAAGAATTTCACTAACCCAGTGCTGTGCATGCCATAATATCAAATACCATGTCGATTTCGACATCCATGACCAGTCATTAATTTACCTGCTTGTTGCTTGATTTCGCGAGAGACAAAATTTATGAGTAGATTAGTGACGACAAAATAAAGAAGCGGAGCAGGACAAGTCCTGACGGACAATTCAAAAAATTTTCATTGACTTAACAAATAAATAAAAAAAATCAGATAAAAAAGCAGGAAATCAATGTCAAAATAACGCACGTGAACAAAGAACTACTAGCGAGAAAAAAATTTTGGTTCAAACAAAAAACTAAGCTCAGACTGAACTATGAATGGATCAGGAAAACCATTTAAAAAAATCAGATCCAAAAAATAGAGTAAACGGTAAAAATCAAAGTGAAATAGCCTCATGTGAACAAAAAACCACTCACGAGAAAGCGAATTTTTTTTTCAAACACCGTTTTCTCATTCTACTTCTAATTAGAGCAAAAAAAATTCAGGCCGCAAAACTACTTGCTTTTTGGCTCCACTTCCTGTTTAAGCGTGACCAAAATCACTACTCCAATTGGCTTTCAAAAATCATAAAAATGTGTCAACAGATCTTAAAAAGGCGGCACCCCAATACAAATCGACTTCTTTGAATTGTAAAAAAGCCACGATGTTCCCAATAAGATCCGCTATCGTTTCGCGGCTATTAAATTAAAATGAAATTAACTACATGAAAAATCGACCACTAAATTCCTGAAAAAAAACTCTTATCTTAGGAAGAGATTGCTTGTAAAGAAAAGGTACCACAAAAAATACCTTGGAATGCAGAATCGTCCTCCCAGTCTCATCCACACTTCAGGCGGCGAGGGCATTGACGCACCACTCGCCAAACCTGACAATGTAAAAATCTTTCACTGTAAGTACTCGGTCATGCTGAGACATTGGCTTGCTTGTGAACGTACCCGCACTGGATTAACAAACTAACCCTATACAGAGTTAACAACTTTGTAGCATGCACCACTGAGATTTCTGAGCCTGTCGATGTCATTTGAGTTATTTGACTGAAGATGTTGATATACCAATGAATTATTTGACTAAGATCTTATTATCCCAGTATCATTATATTGGGATAAACCCGTCTTTCATTTAAAGAGCCACGATACTCTACACTCGTTTAGCTATTCAACTGTATTAATTACACTCCGCGGTTACAAGGGAATTTATGCAGTTCCACTTTACCCAACGCCAAAATTCCCAAAGTCAATATCACCAATATTAGAGATCTTCAATGTCTTTGCTTTGATTGTTAATAATGCTGATCTCAAGTATGTAAGTCAAGTGCGCAAAGCTACTTACACCGTATACATGAAACAGCTTGTAATTTCAAAACAAATGACCAATAAATTTTGTCTACAAGGCGGCTGTACTCCGTCTGGCCGTCACATGCGTTGCTTCAGTCTACGGAAAAGGAATATTTTTATTATAATTTCATGGGGTGAAATCTCAAGCTGGGATCGCAGAACTTGGGGAAGAAGATGGAAGCAAAATAGAAATCAGAAAGCAAACCATGCTATTCTTTGTAAAGATTCCACAGCTGTAAAATGTATTGTATTTCCTTTATGATGCGTCTATTTGTTTCTCCTTTAATATAAGTTTTCTGGAAATAATATGTCATTGCATTTATTATCAGTCGATTACCGATTCCTATTGAAGATTAATGAAGTTCATATATCAGTCAAAATCAAAGACTCAGACACAAAGCTATGAGCTGGTATTATACGCTCGACAAGTGTAAGTTCTGAGTTGTTCTGAATCTCTTTTCCTGGAATTTTTAATTTTAAGCTTTGTCAAGGTTTTGTTTAGCTATAATATGCCAAACATCAAAGTCAATTGACAATTTTGCTGAGCAATTCCACACATTAAGAGCGCTTATGTTTTGTCAAACAATTGCTTAAAATGATGCTCCAAGCCTTAATTTACGCGCCTTAGCTTACGAGTTTATTTTTGTCACGCTTAACTGAAAAGCAATCGATTGGTTGTGTTAATTGTGTACTGGTATATAAATTGTTATTGTGTCTTTTGGCTTTTCAGATATCGGCACAGTTGCTACTTTGGAATTGCATTTTATGGCATTGGTTACTTAGTGTAACACAATATACCCAATGCATTTTGATATTTTCGTTCAATAATCCGACTACAAATTAGCCGTCGCTATTAAACGAATGTCTCAACATACTGACGCCGATGATTTAATCCTATGTTCGGCGGTGATAGTTTCATATCAAGTCCCACGGGCCGCTGAGGCATGGTCATGGTCATTAGAGAACCCAGGGTACGAATTTATTGGTCGCTAAAAATTGGAGGCACGTGAAATTAGCATGTGCAAAAAGGGAATGCTAAGATTTGCGGCCCTAACTTAGCGGCCCGCTCGCTGTAAGGAAATATAATTTTCGACGATGAGGCCAAACCCACTAATACTTTTGACATTCCCCATCAAAACCTGAAATGAAAGCACTCGCCTCGCCGTGGAAACGGAAACATTTGGCTTATTCGCAACTCTTAAAAGGCTTATCCAAATACTCCCATCCCCCCCCCCCCAAAAAAAATAAAGAGTCGAGCGAATTCAATGTTCCAGCAATTATAAAAATGTTGCTGACGCCAGTAACAGGAAGAAAGCTGAGCTTTCTGGTGGTAAAAATTTCGATATCTCTCGAAGAAATGAAATTAGCGGTTGCCAAACAGGGCAAGAAAGGTCTCATGATAGCAACGATTTCGATAGCTATGACGAATTGGAGCTGAAATAGCTGAAAAACAGGAAAAAAATTAGAAAAATTGACAAAAACTCGTTTAATAATTTGCAAAACTGTACTCCTAATTTCAATTATAATTCAAGTTTAACTCCCTTCGTACCCTTTGGTTCTCTTAATAAGTTAGCACATGAATCTTAGCCCCTTGGGCCTTGTGCCCAGCACTCGGGCGCAGGCGCCCTCGCGTCAGGGCTCTAAGTCCCTCGGGCCGCTAAGATTTATGTGCCAACATATACTTATGGACGTTAAAATATACGTTTAATAGCTACTGATAATTTCTAGTCGGATTTAGTCGGATTGAACTAAAATATCAAAATGCATTGGGTATAATATCATTGGGTATATTGTCCTGACCTCTCCCATTTGTCGCTGCTTCGTAATTGTAGTTACAACAGATGTTATATCGATAATGACCAAATTAAGGACGGTTTAAGAATTTCACTAACCCAGTGCTGTGCATGCCATAATATCAAATACAATGTCGATTTCGACATCCATGACCAGTCATTAATTAACCTGCTTGTTGTTTCATTTCGCGAGAGACAAAATTGATGAGTGGATTAGTGACGTTGTGTCTCATTGTGTCCAGCATACGTAACAGTCTCACCACTCGAGTGGTCACAGAGGCAGAAGCCTGCACCAGTATCACAAATTGACACACGTGCATCAACATCAGAACCAATTTGCCATGTAAGAATTCTTCATCCTGTAACACACGTTATTACATTAACTAACAAATCTCACAACCCTACCTCAGGTACTAACTACAGTTTAACTCAACTCCTCTAAGTTATACTCTACGTAGCTGATCACAATAGCGGTCAGATTCTTTTCTTCTTTTGGACTTAATCTAGAAACCGCTGTCCAGTTTTTGCGTCGAAACTATGACACATATCCACTGGGGCTCGTCTTTTGCATGGGTTGTGAAATAGCCTTTCGCTTTAAATGTTGTTTCAGCTCATTGCTATAGGATGTCAAAAACACCATAGCAACTACCCGTAAACTATATAAAATACCAGATAGGAAAATAAAAATTCTCCAAGCAAAAATACCAATTTTCTGATAGCCCCACTGCGATATTATACGCTTAGTTTTTAAATCTTGCACAAATTGTTCAAATAGCAAATAGTAAAATAGTTTCCATTACTACCAGTTACTCTTCCGCCCAATTGCATGTTGCCCAACATAGCCGGCAGACTGCCGGAAAATAGTCGCCATTGACAAGCTTGATGCACACCGGGATTGAAACAGAAAAAAATTGAAATACGTCACTGTCGTTTTGATCTTTTGACTTTGACAGTTTCAACAGCATTGCGGAACTGAATGTGTGAAAGAATTTAAAATCCAATCAGTTGATACAGTGAGTGAGGTAAGTCAGAAGTCGAACGTAAAAATAGTGACTTATGTAAAACGAAAAAAGTAATAAAAAAGTTAAAGAGAATTTAAAAAACATAGCAAGTCCTGACGTACAAATAAAATAATTTTCATTGACTTAAACAAAATACTAACCTAGAACGGACTATGAGTGAATTGGGAAAACCATTTCCAAAAAAACCAGATCAAAAAATTTTAAAAAAATACAGAAAATCAAAGTTAAAATGCCACATGTGAACACAAAACCACTAGCGAAAAAGGTAAATCTGGTTCAAACAAATAAAACCAAAGCCTAGAATGAACTATGAAAGGATTGGGAAAAACATTTAAGAAAAAAATCCGATCCAAAAAAAAACAAAGAACCACTTGCGAGAAAGCGAATTTTTGTTCGAACACCGTTTTCTTACTTAACTTTAAAATTAAACCTGAAATTACTTTAAAATAAACCATTCGCTTTTTCGCTTCATTTCCTGTTTCGGCGTGACCAAAATCACTACTCCAATTTGACTTCAAAAAACATGGAAATATGTTAACAGATCTCTATAAAAAGACAGCGCCCCAACAATTCAAATTCTTTGAATAGTAAAAAAGGAAAGTTTACAGGTAAAGCGGAAATTTTCTGCACCAAGCAGATTGCAACTAAAGCATTTCCAAATTTTTCGTCAACGTACAGCATGCAAACCCACACGAACGCTACAAAACAATGACTTCAATTCGCGCTACGTAATATTTGCCAGCACTAATACAGTTATATGATTCATAAAATTGAGAAGTAAAATCTCCCTGAACCGCTTCGCCAAATTAAAGGAGATTAAACTGGAAAAAAATTAGCCTACTCACACAAAATGTACATCGCACATAACGAAAGCATAATTAAAAAACTTCGTAACACAGAAACCTTTGGGAGCAGTTTCACGCAAAAAGACCAAGCAGTAATGTAGAATGAAATGGTTGAAACTATGTTAACAAGATAGCTCCAAACATTTGCATTCAGAAGTGAAGCAATTGACGCCGAACTCTTGAACAACTGTAATCTTGTTGGTACAGGCGCGTACTTAATTTTGGAGCCCCAAAATCATTTGTTCCAATCTCACCTTGTCCAATTTTGACCGATCGATATATTCATCATACAGAGTTGTGAGTGGTATCATTAGAAAGGCTGGTAAGAGTAGAATATCAAAAAAGATTTCTTTTGAGTTTTGCTTTTTCCATAGCAGTTATGAACGCTTGTGAACATTAGCCTCATTTCCGTTGCATTGTTCGCGTTTTCCGTAATATTTTCTAACATTTGATCACTTTGCTGACAATACGATTAAAAAAAGGATAGTGTTATTGACTTTAAATTTAAAGATAGAGGAGAGCTGCTCAACAGTACGAACCGACTCGTTTGGCTAAAATTGCTTTTTTCAATAATTGCAAAGTGCAATAAAAAATGGCACCAACTATGCTTCTTTAGCCCAGTTTGTTCAAAAGTATCAATTGTTTAAACAAACATCCCAAAAAATTTTCGTTTACTCATATGAGGCCTATTTTAACCTTCGGTTCACAGGAAAGTGTTCAACTAACAATTTTGCTATTTAAACCAATATTTAATCAAAATGCATTATTTATTATTGATATACTCAAATTTTCCGTTGCTATAAAATCATTACGCAACTATGTTGAACAATTACGTTTTAACAGCCTAGCAGCTAAAGCGATAGGGTGATAGCTGTAAGGTCTCGCCGTGCTGTAAGCGATAGCTGCAAGGTCTCATCGCGGATTTTTACAATCAAAAACGATTCGGATTGAATTGACGCGCTGCCCATTTTCCATTTTGTGCAATAATTTTGTCATCCCAATTATAGATCAATCTTTGTTGAGTTCAACTTATGAGAATTCCATTTGCTTTTAAATGACGACTAATGAATCATAATTGTTTCCAGAGTAAAGCTCATGGTTTTAAGGCTCCGACAAAGTGTTTTTGTCAATTTTTGGGTTGAAATTTGCGTTTTGTCAGCACTTGTCAGCACTTTAAAATTTCAAATTTATTTATTGGAAAAAAAACATAAGTGAATTTTTGAATTTTGCCTCTCCTTTGAACCTTATTTCATTCAATCTGTAGTTTGGTCTCATTAATGACAGCGACAGGTCCCATATTCTTTCGAGTTGACAAAAATATGTTGGCGGTTATAGGTTTTAACTAATGATTTTCTGACTTCCATACTGCGAGTCTTCAATGGTTTCATATTGAGGTACGAGTGAACTTATCAATATCTTCAGTTGATAGCTCGGGACTTTAATGACTTCGAATTTATTTGTTTTCGAAAATATCCATGTAAATTAGAACATTTCACTTTTGATTCTTCTTTTGCCAACGTGTAACTTAGTCTCATTCATGTCAGGTCGCATCCACTTTCTTGTGAAGTAAAAATTAATCGTTCTTGTCTTTGGGTTTCAACCAATGCTAATCTGACTTCAACACAGTTTTTACATGAAAATTTAAGAGCTTTTTATACTGGTTAATAACTCTCGTTCCTGGTCATGTTCTTTAAAACTGGCCATGTATATTAGGCGTTTTGATGTTATTGTTCAAAAGAAGCCAAAGTGGTCATATTTAACTTTTGATTTTAATTGATTTGAAAAAAATCAATGGATTTCTAAACATTGTTTCTTTTTGTTCTTCTTGTTTTCGGTTCGTTACCTAGATTCGTTAAGAACAGGTCCCATCTCCTTTGTAGTAAAGTAGAAGTTAATTTGTCTAGTTTCTTTTATCTTATATATGTTGATTTTCTTGCAAACCGTTTTTTTAAAGAAAAAGATTGAGTTCATCCGTAATTAATGTTTTTAGTTGGTTTTATGTTGTTGTTTGTCTTGTCTCATAGACTCATTTATGGCAGACCTCAAATGTCAAATATCCTCTAATGTGACAAGAATTGATTCATTTAGTGGTTTGAATTTAAAACAATTTCTTACAAACATGGCTAACAAACAGTGTGAATTTTGAATGTTTCCAACCACATCTTCGTTTGGTTGACAATAAAAAGAAAAGGCAGATGAGCGGGATCGGAACATCATGTGTAACCGCACATTACCAAGTCTCATTGTTTACTAAGTAACGCTGTGAGAAATCGTCATCAACTACAAAAAGGATACTTTAGGACCAACTACCAAAAAATCGCAAAAGAACTATTTTTAAATTGGAAACAAAAACAACTGAACGAGCGTAAAAGTGGAAACCCAAAGGCATTATTTTAAAACTATGCAATGAGAAGTATAGGCAACAAAATTTTGTTTTCAGAAGATTTGCGCTGAATACGGCGAAGGGAAAAATTTAGCAATATTTGGTCGAATCTTAAAAAAAGCTATTCTTGTAGACTAATTAATTGATTTGTCAGATTTTTAAAAAGATTAGAATGCTCTGACTACCTTACATTGAGTAATACAAATATTTAGGAACATTTGAGTGTCATGAACTCACTTAAAGACTTACATTGCAAGTGCTTAATTTTGCGTTCTCAAAAATTGTCTTGTAGGAATTATTCTGAATCATGTTAAGTAGTAATGAGTAAGAAATGAGTACGATTAATTAGGAATAAAAAGGGAATATTGCAAAAATTCAGTTCAAGAAACAACGTGCGAGTCTAAGACACTGCGCTGACAAAACTTAAACAGTAAATTAATTTTTTGAACATACTTTTGTTCGTCGCAAGCTTCCGATACCTCGATTCGAGGAATTTTATTGGTTCTCACATTGGCGAACACATTTTTTGCATTCAGTCGGCGAAAATATCGATCTATAGTTTTGTGGACATTACGCGAATACCAGATAAATCACTCAAAAGCGGTAATTCAAAATAGTCTTGACGCTATAAATCACTCAAGTGCCCCTAACAAATGTCTCTACTTAATAATAACGTTCAAAAAAGGTCTATTTTTTATATTGAGATTTTGCAGCAATTCATGATTCGTTCATCCAGCAACATTTTTCCCGAATTTTCCATAACTCAACAAGATTAAGCAGTGAATTTTCAACAATGTCTTTTAACAATGTCTCTCGAGTACAAAATAACGAGTACAAAATTGATCAGACTAGATATCGAAAAAAATTGCGCGAGAAAAAAATTGCTGGAAAAAATCTGATGCAAATTATAGAGCATGCGGATTAAAACTTTCATTATTGTATTGATTTTCTTTTGACATCTTTCAGAGTTTTCAGTACCTGCAATGATCAACTTACTTAATGGGCTGAAATCGCAAAATGAGGATAAGGAAACGCACACGCTGAAAAACCTGGCGGTCCCAATATACGTCTATTTTTGGATATAAAACTAAATGCATTCCTTTTTACGTGATTTTTTTGGACTTCTCCATCAGCTGAAAACTGTCCAACTAATTTGATCAAAGACGAAACGCCAAACATTTCCTTCACTCTCAAGCTAATCTTGCCCTGGTGAATGTCACCGGGAACTTGATCCAATTAGTACGCGCACAAGGGGGACAAGCACATGAACAAAAGCAACCTCAGAGGAGAAGCATGTCTGATAGACTGAGTGACTGATTGTGAACAAATTAGTACAAGCCTGCCTCAATTAGAATCACTGGATGAACTTATTTCAAACCGCCAAGACAGAAAAGGAAGAACTACATATTTTTTCAGCCTCATCAACTTAATTCCATTTTTTCTCTCTTTCCTTCTCTCTCCAGAGTTGGGTATTGACAAATGGATTGGGTGGTTGTAGCTGAACTAATTTCATTCCAGAGATTACTACCAAATATTCAGTTCAATTCGATCTAATCTGATTAAGACATAGTTCACACTCACTTTTTCCCTCTCAAGAAGCAGTTTCAGTTCGACCTCCCGTAAAATGATCAATTTTACATTGCTATACACGCATTGTGTCTTTAGGAGAGAAATGAAAAACCCACACCCCCAATTTTAGCCCATTATCCTCTCTGCAGAGGAAAGTGATGATGATTAAAGTGGGAAATTAGAATTTTACACTGGGAAACGAGGCGGTGAGGAAGTGCATTAGAAGATAAGCTACTATTGTTGTTCTTTTCATTTTATTCCCAAACCAACACACACCACAAGAGACTTTTCTTCCATCCATGCAGCTGAAAGCAACGCAAGCCGAAATTCAATTCCACGAAACAAAATTCATTCTAACTCAGCCCTTTCTTACTTCAATTTCGAAATCTTAACAATTCTTATCATTTTTGTGACGGCTGAACCAGAAAACACGAAGGCACAATTTATAAATAAAGATATATTGTGTCATAGTTTATCAATAAGAAGCCAATTTAACGCTTTTTGACAACGCTCTAATTGAAAAAAAAAACATTCTAGGAAACTAGAAAAACTGCTAAGTTGTTCATCGGTTAACCGAAACAAGAGCATTATTGCAATTTCATCGAACACATGCACGCACGTACATGCGTATGTATGCAACAGAAAAAAGGCAAGAACCTATGCACAGTTCAGGTAAAAAAAGTGAGGAAAAATGCATAGAAAGCTAACATTATACACTGCAACAATTTTCTATCTCAGTCATTACTCTCCTTTCCTTCCTCAGTCAATAGCGGCACACTATAAATTCTAGCCATTGTTGTTGCGCAGCACAGAAGCAGTTACAGTTACATTAACAAAGTGCCCTTCCGTTTACGCTTCAACACCCACAGCCTATCAACCTACGTGTACCTACCTACCTACGAATTGGCAAAACAGTTAACAGAAAGCTTCCGATACCTCGATTCGAGGAATTTTATTGGTTCTCACATTGGCGAACACATTTTTTGCATTCAGTCGGCGAAAATATCGATCTATAGTTTTGTGGACATTACGCGAATACCAGATAAATCACTCAAAAGCGGTAATTCAAAATAGTCTTGACGCTATAAATCACTCAAGTGCCCCTAACAAATGTCTCTACTTAATAATAACGTTCAAAAAAGGTCTATTTTTTATATTGAGATTTTGCAGCAATTCATGATTCGTTCATCCAGCAACATTTTTCCCGAATTTTCCATAACTCAACAAGATTAAGCAGTGAATTTTCAACAATGTCTTTTAACAATGTCTCTCGAGTACAAAATAACGAGTACAAAATTGATCAGACTAGATATCGAAAAAAATTGCGCGAGAAAAAAATTGCTGGAAAAAATCTGATGCAAATTATAGAGCATGCGGATTAAAACTTTCATTATTGTATTGATTTTCTTTTAACATCTTTCAGAGTTTTCAGTACCTGCAATGATCAACTTACTTAATGGGCTGAAATCGCAAAATGAGGATAAGGAAACGCACACGCTGAAAAACCTGGCGGTCCCAATATACGTCTATTTTTGGATATAAAACTAAATGCATTCCTTTTTACGTGATTTTTTTGGACTTCTCCATCAGCTGAAAACTGTCCAACTAATTTGATCAAAGACGAAACGCCAAACATTTCCTTCACTCTCAAGCTAATCTTGCCCTGGTGAATGTCACCGGGAACTTGATCCAATTAGTACGCGCACAAGGGGGACAAGCACATGAACAAAAGCAACCTCAGAGGAGAAGCATGTCTGATAGACTGAGTGACTGATTGTGAACAAATTAGTACAAGCCTGCCTCAATTAGAATCACTGGATGAACTTATTTCAAACCGCCAAGACAGAAAAGGAAGAACTACATATTTTTTCAGCCTCATCAACTTAATTCCATTTTTTCTCTCTTTCCTTCTCTCTCCAGAGTTGGGTATTGACAAATGGATTGGGTGGTTGTAGCTGAACTAATTTCATTCCAGAGATTACTACCAAATATTCAGTTCAATTCGATCTAATCTGATTAAGACATAGTTCACACTCACTTTTTCCCTCTCAAGAAGCAGTTTCAGTTCGACCTCCCGTAAAATGATCAATTTTACATTGCTATACACGCATTGTGTCTTTAGGAGAGAAATGAAAAACCCACACCCCCAATTTTAGCCCATTATCCTCTCTGCAGAGGAAAGTGATGATGATTAAAGTGGGAAATTAGAATTTTACACTGGGAAACGAGGCGGTGAGGAAGTGCATTAGAAGATAAGCTACTATTGTTGTTCTTTTCATTTTATTCCCAAACCAACACACACCACAAGAGACTTTTCTTCCATCCATGCAGCTGAAAGCAACGCAAGCCGAAATTCAATTCCACGAAACAAAATTCATTCTAACTCAGCCCTTTCTTACTTCAATTTCGAAATCTTAACAATTCTTATCATTTTTGTGACGGCTGAACCAGAAAACACGAAGGCACAATTTATAAATAAAGATATATTGTGTCATAGTTTATCAATAAGAAGCCAATTTAACGCTTTTTGACAACGCTCTAATTGAAAAAAAAAACATTCTAGGAAACTAGAAAAACTGCTAAGTTGTTCATCGGTTAACCGAAACAAGAGCATTATTGCAATTTCATCGAACACATGCACGCACGTACATGCGTATGTATGCAACAGAAAAAAGGCAAGAACCTATGCACAGTTCAGGTAAAAAAAAAAAGTGAGGAAAAATGCATAGAAAGCTAACATTATACACTGCAACAATTTTCTATCTCAGTCATTACTCTCCTTTCCTTCCTCAGTCAATAGCGGCACACTATAAATTCTAGCCATTGTTGTTGCGCAGCACAGAAGCAGTTACAGTTACATTAACAAAGTGCCCTTCCGTTTACGCTTCAACACCCACAGCCTATCAACCTACGTGTACCTACCTACCTACGAATTGGCAAAACAGTTAACAGAAAGCCACCGCAGCATTGCTAAAGCTCTTGTTCTGCGAATTAACGACTAACTAAATACCCACGACCGTATATATATACACAATTTCCCCTCGTATCGAGAAGAGAAGCCACATATTAACACATTCTTGTTCAGACAGTGCAAAATTCATTTGTTTTTACCCCAGGAAACGAAACTGAAGACGCGGGCGGGGAGCGAGACTGTCAAGAAATAGAAATTGAAATAGGAATAATTTGATACTAATTTGTTACAAAAGCCTCAAATTTAACTCTCCAAACTCCAATGCAATTACTGTCTTCACCTCTGTCCTGTCTCTTTCAAGTACCTCAATAACCTCCCCTCGTTAGAAATTCTGTTCTTATCTCCCACTGATTAGTAGTGTCTGCTTGTCCTGATTTTAACTACCAACAGAAACGGAGAGTTTCCATCTTGTCAGCTAATTGCCTGCCTCATCCATTCTTAGCTGTTCACAATTCACACTATGGGTCTGGGCTCGAGGTACAACGGGTCAGCGCCAAACATTCGAGAGTTTTCACCTAACGGCTTCATTCTTCCACAATTCCAGGTTTGCATTCGAACAGCAAATTCCACAAACAAATTTTTCACTCTGATATTGTTGCCACATCACCTTAGACAAGCAAGAACTTCAGGTTTGCTCACTTTAATGCACTTTTTTGTAAATTGAGGTATAAACGCCTTATTTCCTTTGTCTATTCCGAAAAAATATATTCTACGAAGATCAAAATGTACCAAGAAATAATGTCATGAACAACGAATTCGACCTCTGTAAGAAAGTTGTGACCAACTTCACATTTCAAATCAATCAATAGTTTCATTGTTAATTAATTTTCGTGGGGAGTCCATTTTCAATAGATTAAATTTGTTGCCAAAAATTCCGGGAATTTTTCAAGTTTTGAAGCATCATATGCTCAAAATTTAGTCTCCGCATATATTCAAGACATTAATTGGTTAACAGTATTGTATTAAAAATCAATACATAAACAGCAATATGATTTTTTGGAAAACTGAAATTTCAAAACAAAATTAAAAACAACAAACAAGGAGGCTCGGTAATGTACGTTCGCACATTAAGTTCCGACCCCGCTCATGTACATTTTTCACTTAATCGTCTACCAAATGAGGAAGAGATAGAAAAATTAACATATCAACATATCGTTCAACAAAATACTAAAAGAATAAAACAATCTACTCTAGATGGTCTGTGAGAACTGTGGCTACCATGATATGACTACCAGAAAAGACGGCAATAAAAATCAAATAGTTACAAATATTAATTACGACCAAAACTCCTTGTCCATTTTTTGAAAACTACTAATAACCAAATCAAAAGGGCATCAGATAAAATTTATACTAAGATGATTAACCGGTACTTTTTGGAACAAAATATGTGACTTTTCCTCAATGCGACTTGGCAACAAGTCGACTGGAAATGAGCAAAAGCGACAAAAGTTTATTAAAACATTGCTTTTTTTAAAAGTATTAATTCGAACTGACTAGAAACATTACGCATCAAATGAAATCATTGAGAGAGTCTTTTATACCTCAATAGAGAGCGACTGAGGCCTTTCATTATCCAGGATATGTCATACGACCACAAAAAGAACGACAAACACATCAAATAATAACACCAATCAATTAAAAATTAGGGTGATCACTAAAAACAATAAAAATCTTCGTTTGCATTTTTTGCAGCTGACAATATTTGTAAGTCAAATGGCGCCCATTATTGTGATACTGTGAAAAGAAAAAACCTACAAAAATGGGGCAAATTTGCAAAAATCACGAAAATTGGTGTTAGGAAAACTGGTTGTTCCAAAAAGAAAGATCATTTGAGGAAAAAAACCATTATGAAGAGCAAATTGTATTTCAAAAGATAAATGAGGTGAATTATATATAGAGATGCTTAGTTACAATTTAACAAAAATAAAATTGGCTGATCTCAAAAACCTATCCCTTTTTTATTAACAAATATTTTCAAAATTCATAGCCAGCAAAAGCTTTCGACTAAAAGAGTAGACAGTTTTTCTTGCAACTACTCGAAAAATTAATTGCGACTGTTATTAATGTGGCTAAATCATTTGATTATAAAATAACATTAAAAACAAGCTGAACTAATAAGTTTCAAAAACAACTTTACGAAACCAGTTTTGAAGCCATTAAATATATAAGATATTCACCGCGAGAATATAACATCTTCATTTGCGTCTCCTTTGATTATCGTGAAGTCTTTTTGTAAAACGACCATCACAAAATGACAACAAAAAGAACCACAAAAACTGAAAAGTATCTGAACTCCACAAAATTTTTCTGAAACACATTGTCTAAGCCCTGAAGACATCATTTAAAAAATTAAAACAACAGAAAAATTACTGTTTGATTCAACAAAACATTAAAGAGAGCTCTAAATAATGAGGCGAATTTACAAAAATGATACAACATTGTAAAATACATAAAAAACGCAAACCAGAACAAAAAGAGAAAATGAAGAGTACTATTACTCTTTTTTTTCTAGAAATTTAATTCGAAAGTCAAATCAGCCATAAATTATTTACCAAAATCAATTAATTAAGTTCAATTGTTCATCTATAGTTGGCCACTGAGACCTTAAATTACACAATATTTGGCATATGACAACAAAAATAAACAACAAATAAAGGGTAAAAAACTCTACCAATTTCTGCAAGAGAACAGTGTCGCAGCCTTTCAAACCATATGTTATAAAAACAAAAATTATACTCAGTTTCAAATGTTGTAAACTTTTTCAGTTAGATTGTTAAATAATGCGACAATTTACAAAAGAAACAAAAACAACAGCAGAAATGGGCCATTATGCACAAAAATCAGAAATTTTGTATAAAAACTCTTAGTACCAAAAGCAAGAAAACCTTCTGTTAAAAATATCGGCCAAAAAAATAGTTTTTATTCAATAAGGTGGAAAAGTTGACCTGTACTTACTGAGAATAAGCAACATGTTGACTAAAGTAATAAAAATTGACAAGTTCAAAAAATGACAGAAGTTTCCTTAAAACAAATACATTCAACAGCTTAAGAGACATTAGGTAACAACCGAATGAATGGAAAAGGTTCACCTGCACCTCCTGATGAAGAAACTTAGATCTTTGAGTGGATAAACTTAAAGATCAGACTGCCAAAAGAATAACAATTGAAGGCAAAAGACAATAATTCAGTTAAATTTTATTAAAACTCTTGCTCAAAGCCATAAAAAACACTTTGATTCTCTGAAAACAAACTGTATCTACATTCGACCTCAAAGTAACGTAAATTGGAGCTGTCATTAACGGAGCCGTGAATATAAAATTGTCAGTAATTAACATTAAAAGAACAAAAGCAAATTATTTTGAAAAAAAGCAGCATCAAAATAAAAAACCAAAAAATCTACGATTCTAAGAGTCCATGATATTATCGAACCTCTCCCTGATTTCGCCGCGCGCCCCGCAAACCGACCAAGTGTTCCAAGTATTTGCGAATTAGACCAATTGTTGTGTGAAATTCTTCAAAAATTGAAAAAGATGCATTATGTATAATTATCGAAATAAATCTGCAAAAAACGGTAAAGTTTTAATTCCAGAAGACTTATACGGTGCCTAATTGCAACTAGTGCTCTTTTTGAGATTAAGGCGTCTGTGTTAAGGTTTCTAGGTCACCAAGTCTGGCAAACTTTAACAAAGTGGACCAAAAAAGCATATTTTGTGCCATTTTTGATGAACATTTTGAAATTTTAAAATTTTATCAAAAATATTAGCCAAGAGAACTTCAATCCAACAATTCAGCAACGCTCTTCTATCTCAAACGATAACAACAACAATCTTCCGTTAAAAATTTTAACTTCTGTTGAAATATATTAGCGAAATTGCGCCGAATTTTAGCAAAAATTACTGAAAATGTGAACAAAAATAGTCGAATGTTCACAAAAACTTAAACCTCGATAACTCTCTGTAAAACCCGAAAAATCAAAAAACTTTTTAATTCCGTATTCTATGCTGGACGGGCTTTTTAATGATACCACTCACAATTCTCTACGATGAATATATCGGTCGGCCAAAATATATCGGTCGGCCAGTTGAGTATATAGTTCCTCCCTCCCCACTAAAGTGGGGGTCGGAACAATAATGCAGAACTCTATTGGCTGCTCATTAGAGAGAACATGTAGCATCGTAATCGACAGAAAAACTTTTCAGAAACCGTTTTCCGTAAACGCTAACCAGTAAAAAATGATACCTTTTGAGAAGGCATCGAGAAAGTAAAGAATTTCTTTGCTTGAAAAAAAAATTCAAAAATGGGGTTTAAAAAGCGTTAAACTTAACACCAACTTGACAACATGATTGTGCACTCTTCAAAAACACTTACGAATGACATATTTACCTAAAATTGTAAGCAAACACAAACGCACTGATTATAAGAAATTGTATTATTGATCTTTTTCACTAATCATTTCAACTTCGCTTTTGAACGCCTGTCGTGAGAATTTTCTGTTTTTGAACAGACTAGCAACCTGATTTTAAAGTTCACATTTCACTTGATCACTACCAAAAATATACTGATTAGTTCCAACTTATACCAAATTCATCGCCAAACTTAACATCGAGCTTTCAAATCACAGAAACAATGAATGCCATACAGTAAACTTTTAAGATGTATGTAAATATTTTCATTTCCAAAAAAGCGCAGATACGATACATGGTTATCGCTAATGCTGCTAATTTCAAGACGCAGGTCACGACTGACAAAAATCGGAAACAAAATTTCTAAAACGTGTGATTTAAAAACGGCTCTTTCCGATTATAGCTATCCCTTTTCAGAATTAGTTTTCAAAATTGAAATTAGTTGTAATTGATTCGAAAACCCCAAAACATTACCACGTTTTGCCGCTACTGTTTAAGTTAGGTGAGGCCGAACAATCGTAGAGATTGATTTCACCCCTAATTACGGTGCAATAATAGGACAATCTTAAGAGCGCAACCTACTTTAGAACGAGGAATGATCGCTTTATTTCTATATTTACGGTGTTCCCACTCCATCAGTATTTTTTAAATTCCTCTGTGCAATAATAAGACGTGCATGTGAGGCGTGTTGGGTTGTACAATAAGGCGAGGGTCAAAATTTATGAACAATGTTGATTGGTTTGTTCAGAATTAAAGCACGGGAGGGGTGGTTGAGGTGTATGGTCAATAGTTGAAGGCCAAAACACAATCAGTGTTATTTGTTGTTTGTTCAGAACTGGGGCGCAGATATCCACGTGAATCAGCACCAATCAGAGACTGCCATCATCTGCTGGATTCTGTTCATACTGGTTGCCATTGCTCTACTTGTCATATTTTTCAACGTGCAACCAGGACAGAAGATATCACCACTTGAGATGAAGTTCAGACGGATCGACTCTCAAATTATTTGACACACCAACATTACACTACACTGCCTACTTCTCATCTCATTCTTACTTATACACTTTATGTTGGGTGATTTGATTCGAGTATAATTGAAACAATGCGCTCATTTCTTCATGACACACTCTAATAGGTCGCAAGCTTCAAAATATATTGATTCCACCAATCCCCCCAACCAACCTCTCATCAAATTAGCCGGCAAAAACAGTAGTATGTTAGCATTAGAATCGTTCAATTCAGGTCATAAACAAAACTGGAGGTGACAAAACATCATAGACCTCATAATTTAACTGATTTCCATCAATTACTCGTGACTTGTTAGTCTGAGGTCTCAATGTCTGTTCCGCCTAACTTAATGCAAAACTTATAGATCTACAGATCCACAGAGTTTGCCATGATGCGTTTATCAATTCAATCAATAGTATTAACAAAACAATCAAATGAGGTTCCAGGCTAAAACTTGAGGTGGTTGACTTTTACAATGGAGGTGGTTTACTTTTACTTGTATATTGGCGGCAACAAAAGTCGGCTCTAGCTTGGCTTGGAAGTGAGCGCATTAGCAGCCATTACTATCACAAGATACCATGCGATGTTATAGAACAATGATGCTATTCTAAAAGAGTAGATTGATTGTGTGCTAGTTGTCTCGAGTCTTAAATCTGTATCTGTATTTCTGAGAGATCCCTATCTTCTCAATTTACATTTAGTCTTAATTTACATGTTCTTACACATTCACTCTTATTTACTTACTTTGAACACTTTATTATCTCCCAAAATCTGAGTTGTCAATTGCATTATCTCAACTGGGCTCACAACGTCCAAAACCGCAACTCCGTCCTGCTCGTTAACTAAAAACGATTATATTTGAAATTTTGGAACAGGTGAGAGCTTTTGAAAAACTTTTCCAATTGCGAATTGACTAGTGTACAGGGTTGAGGTGAAAGGAAACCGATTTGAAAGAGAGCCCCACACTTGTTAAAAATACATCAAAAGTAGTTCTCCAATTGACCACCAATCCAAAAAAACAGGGACCCAATCCTTCTGTACCTTAGGACAACAGATCAACAAAACTCCAAGAACAAATTTACAAAACATAACCGACTGACGTCGGGCAAATTGCTCTCAAACGACCGACGAGTGGTTGGCCTTGTCAGTAGCTAGCCACGGTTTAGTGAGGCTAGCTTTAGCTCAATTGAAGGGGCGTGAGATGAGCGAAGTGGGGGGGGGGGGGGGGGGGGGGGGGTGGTGGGGGTGATGGAAGGGGGTGTGGGGGCAACGGTGGGAGGAGGGTCATTGGCTGCAAGGGCCCTTACAGCCTGAACGATGTGCAGAGTTGGGATTGGGGTGGGGGGTGAAGTGAGGGGGGGGGCTCAACCTCTAAGAACCGAAGAACCGCCCTTCACGCAGTAAGTATAAGTCTCTAAAATATTTTCGGTGAATCGCATACTTTGATAATAGTGAGCTGAAAGGCTCTAAGAACACTTAATACCCGCTGAACGCTGCCTGTTTATAGCGTTTTTGAGGGCGAGAAGTCAAATGGGCCAGACGAAAAATCGATCAAGCGAAAAATCGCATAAACATAACCGACTAAACGTCCGAAGAATTGCTCCCGCACGACGAGTGGGAGCTCTAATCAATAACAGCCTGCTTCAGTCGGGGGAAGGGGAGCCTAAATGGGACTAAGAAGTTCAATAGTGGGCTTCAAATAACCATATTAGAGGTTAATATATACCACTAATTAGATTTAAAGTGAAAAATGGCACCAGTTTTGGCGCACTTTTCATTTGACCTTTGTAATTAAATTGCCACAAATTGAGTTCAGCTGCTTGAAATTGGGATTGAGAAGGAATTTTAGATCACGCAAAACGCAAAAAGTCAAGGGCTTAAAAGTCACTCGAAAAGTCAAAACGGTCAAGCGAAAATTTTGCATAAAAAAGACACACACGTTTACAATAATTGCTTCTCTACGAGAGCAATTAAAATAGACCGACAGAACTAATATAATTGCTACAAACTTCGTTTAAGAGCAATTAAATATATACATTGGAGGTCTCAAGTTGCGCTGATCAATTTAATGTGCGTATCCAAATTTCTTTCCACTATACTGTGTTATGTCACTATTCTTAATCCATTGGTGTCAGAAATCTTTTTTTTGCCTGCTAAGCTACTGGTGACAAAATGAACCCTAAATGTGTTCTGGTTCAATTCTGAAAATTCAAAGTAAAACCAAAAATTAAGAAATTACTTGATCGCTTTGTTGTATTATACAGACTAACTCCTCTTCTGATCTTCTCCAGGACAATGAATTTGGCAGCAAAAGCTCTCTCGAAAGCCAATTGAAGCATTGAAAAAAGAATACTGAAGTGCACATAATCGGTTAAGTTTCCTCACTATGTTCTGAGGTAAAAATCTTGTATTTTTGTACTCTTCTTGGGTTACTCCTCTAAGAGGACAGCAAAATCATTAGAGTACCTTTAGAGCTCTGAGGTCTAATAATCTCAAGCAGGGACTCGTGCGAGCATGCTCGAGGCACCGCTTGCTCCAACATAACTCTCAAACACGTCAAAAGCTTTTCTATTTTAAAAAAAACTATTCTTCTTTCTAAAACAAGTACTTTTCCCTTCGTAAACAACTTGAAGCAGCTCATTCATTGTTAGTAGCTAGCTGCGGCTTCGAGAGGCTAATTTACGATTTAGGATTGATTGATTGGGGTGGGTTGGGGGGGGGGGGGGTGCTGAGCTGAGTGGGGGAGAGAGGGTCGACTGTGCAGGCTTACGGGTAGAATGAGCTGGACAAGTAGCTAGTTGGTTACGTGTCTACCGTTGATGCGGACGGGGAAACGTGAAATGACATGACGAAAATCGATTAGACGAAAAGTTGGTAGCACAAAAAATTGCATTAAAAAAGCATTAGCAGCACTACAAATATAATCGCTAAACTTCATTTGAGACTATTAATAAAATTTTCTCTTGTAAGTACAGGTTACGACAACACAAAATTTTCACTTAAAATGGCTTTGTAAACCGGATTGAAATAAGAGTTGGCAGCTCTAACCATGCATAACCAGCGAGCAGCTTTCATTAACTGACACGTCCTCAGAATCATATTGAATGACCTGTCCTAGAAGCTTGCCGACCAAATCTCGCTTTCTCAATCCGGGGACTTTGCTTGTGCCACTGAGAAAAGTAGAGAAGACTCCGACAACACAGAACTTGTTGCGCAGTTGACAAATAAGATTGAGATCATCATCACTGAGTGGAAATCGGAAGGCTCTGTACAAATTCATGCTACATGATTCCCACTGAAATAAAAGTTTTATGTAAAACAGAGCCTCTTCACTCTAAAGAGGTAATGAAAGATATCGTTGTGAATGTCATTGAATCATCCAGGCAAGCTATCCTGTTGTTTTCGCTGCTTCTTCAACGTTCCAAGATTGTGTTAAGGGTCTTTGTCTCTTCAGGCAAACCAAGGAACTCCTGCACCCAATACATGGAAGAGCTGAGAAATAAATGATCACGAGGCAACTTAACTTATGTCCTAGCTTTAATTGACAAATTCTATGCAACCAGTGGTAAGGAGATCAAAACTTGTAACATGTCATTTTTTAAAAGCAGTTTATGCGATAAGTTTTAAGATTCAAAACCTGATCAGTAAAAAAACGCCTGCTCAGGGTGTCTCCAAGACAAAAAAAATAAGCCAACTCAAAAATAAACAAATCGTTCGACTGAGTTTGTGCAATGAAAGTTCCAACAAAGTCAGGGGCAAAGGTACAATGTAACTTAGGATGAAGCAGAGGCAACAAAAACGAGGGCAAATTCGCCAAAAGTCAGTTAGATATTGCTTTTGTATTATTTTGATATTGAAAAAACAAGTACTGAAAAATAGTAGTAGCGTTTCGAAAGATACGTACTCTCAGCCGTAAAAGCCAAAAAGAAAATAAATTACAATTCAAAAAAGATGCAGTACTAAAAAACATAACCTGAATAACTTTATCGTTGGGTTTGAGATATTAAACGAAAACTAAACTGTCAATAAAGTCCCCGATAATTTCGAAAATACCGGAAAAGTTTTGCAATTTATTACATTTTTTATTCCAAAGGTATATGGCAGCATCAAATTCATTTAGCTTTTGTAGTTGATGTGGTATCTGGCTGCACGTTTCATAAAAGTGGATCTAGCTGATCTTTGTGTGGGTAAAGTTGCAAACTTGCCAGCTCAACGTGTTTTTCCACGGAAGAGTACGGCGATCCTCTAATTTTTGCGTGTTTTTTAAATTTTTTATTACAGGAAAGATATAATTGTAAAACACGAATAGTAAGCCATTTGGTGGGAAATTGCCCAACAATACCATTAATCAAGGACATAATCCAAAAAATGGACTTCTAGATTTAATCACGAGACAAATCTAGAGAAACTTTGATGAACAAAAAACCTGTCATGCCATCATCATTAAACTTGGTTTCTGGGCGGTTCAAACTTTTTTTTGAAAAATGGGTGTTTATGTAGATTTGATGAGTAGATTCTCAATATCAAACTTTCAACATTATAATTCCAAAAGGTCAACTATAATGAGACAAAATCGAATTTTCGACAAAATGTCGGATTTGCATATTATATTTTGTAGGCTTTCATATGGCTCCATTTTCACCTTTCTTGTATGTTATAAAAGTTTTTGAACTCTATCTTACTAACAATAGAATTCAGCTTTAAAAGTTTGTGGCATCAGTATTTCCGCGATGATATAGTAATGCAGTAGCAGTATAGCTTTAGCTCTGGTGTAGTGGGGATTTTATTCGCTCGAGCTTAATTACCACACTAGAGTTAAACCTGGTATTGCTTAAGCGACTTTAATTAAGTGCTAGAATAAGTCTCACAACGTTCTTTTCTAATTGCCAAACCTGTGTGCTTTGCTAGAAATAAAAAGACTAGGAATAAAGATTAATTAAGAAAAACAGACAGGATTGACAGAGCACAGTTGGGGGTAAATCCTAGGCTAAAGATCTGGTGCGGTATCTAATCTTAATCAAGTAATTAAATTCATCTTACTGCTGGATGAGAATATTACTCTAAGTTTATTTTATAAAATCGGCAGACTTACAATTGCTGCAATGTTTCCCGCTTAGCGGAGGAGAGTTTTTGCTCCTAGAGCAGAGAGAGAGAAATAGTGAACGTTTTTTGCTGGAAAAAGCGGCGTGAATTGCGCTTGTTGAGTTGCGGAACTGATTTCCTTTAACAGCAAGCTCTATGCTCGTACGTTTTTAAACTTGAGTCAACACGACTTAATTACGAGGCTTATGACAAGCTTCGAATCAATTCCTAGGTCATTCGTGGAGCCGACTCTTCTTCGTCTTTAGTCATATATTCGTTTCAGACTTACTGCTGTGAAGAGTGGCCTGGATAGCTTCAGTGTCCTTCACTTAGTACGTGTTTCAATAGCGGCAGTGAATCAGTCGCCACAGCCATGCAAGTGTACTAAATAATACACAGCAGTATTGGCTGTGAATAAAGTATTCTTTCACTAACACATTTCGCGCAGCGTAGCTCACTCTTAATATACCCGTCAGCTTAGACTAAGTCTAAGGTGTTTACAAAGTCGACAGTTAAATAATTATAAAGACTCTGTTGTATCGGTAATTTCGGCGGCAATTATCCAATTAGCAATACTACAATAGACTTTTGGAGAAGCCACGAGTGTTGTTTGACCATTCAAATGACATCTGGCTTGATGTACGGATTACAGCTTCCGCAGAAGCATCATGTCATCTGCCAGTGTCGAGTTCGAAGAAGGACCTTCAAAAGTAGTCGAGATAGCCTATTAAGCAGTTTGTCTTTCATTTCCGCATTTGCGATGACTTACCGCAAGATGTTGTGTAGCTTTGATGCTCGGACCCAAAAGTTTTTATCAGACTTTTTGAGACGCGTCAAGCGGAACTAAAGTTCATTAGAGTTCCGTTTGACGCATTGTTTGGTTCTACAGACTTTTGTTATGCTCTCGATGCTTCTCATATCAGATTTAAGATAGCAGACCCAGGATGCGTAGGTGATTCCGGCGACTACATAACCAAAATTTGCGTTTCGTTTTGTAGATGTTGTCGCTTTCGGAGAATTACTTTTTCAAAAATAGAACGATTTCTATCAATTTGCCAATCGTTTTGCACAGCTTTCAGTTCTTCGGAGGTTGTGGCTAATTACAATGCCAAGATCTTTTTGTTTGACTGCTAGCGAATTCTATACAGTTTCTTTTTTCAGTTCTTCCTCGTCTTGAGTTTGGAACACCAGAATGTTCGTTTTTGCTTTGTTTATTTTTATGTCATTTTCGTAGCTCCATTGAGCAATTTTTGAAGCGACTCAATTGCTTAAACTCTGTTTCCGTCATTATTTTGAAGTCGTCAGCAAATCCAAAGTATTTATCCTATGATATCTTAGGGACAAATGTCGGAGAAAATGCCTAGAGAAGTTTTACATCTTTATTTGGCGTGTTTTTTTTTAAAAAAAAATCGACATATATTATCTGTCCATAGACAAAATTTGAATTTTTAAGGAAGTTGATGGCATTTAGCACGCATTCAACGTTGCCAAAACTGTTGACTAAAATTTTAGATGTCGCTTCGGAATTGTCCTCTGATCCATCAGGGTCAGGAAAATAGCACCCGCAGAAACTAAACTTCTTATAAACTATCATATTATACACATTTATACACATAAACACGTTATAAACTATCATATATTCTAATAATACAAATTATTTCATCATTGATTGATAGTTCTTCCTCCATCGACATTTATTATCTGTCCATAGACAAAATTTGAATTTATAAGGAAGCTGATGGCATTTAGCATGCATTCAACGTCGCCAAAACTGTTGACTAAATTTTTAGATGTCGCTTCGGAATTGTCCTCTAATCCATCAGAGGCAGGAAAAATAGCACCCGGAGAAACTCCATTCACCCGAATACCGATAGGCGCCAACTCCTTTGCCAAGGATTGTGTGAGAGAAATAAGAGCAGCCTTAGAAACGCTGTAAGATAAGAAACCTGATAATGGTCTAACTCCGTGTATATCACAGATATTTATCACACAAGAACATGATGATAATTTCAAGTATTTCACAGCGCACTGAGTTAACACAGCCGGCACCGATACGTTGACTTTCATATGTGACTCAAAATTGCTTTCAAAATTCTCAGACGATTCTAGGACGTTAGTTGGCGTAAATATAGACGCATTATGAACGATAAGATTCAAATTTTGCCATTTCAAGTATACTTGATCAACGAGTTCTTGAATTTCAGTTGTACTTGCGACTTGGAAGTTAAGCTTTTGGCTCATAGCAGAATCGCTTCTCAATAAATTCAACGAACTGACAAGCTCAAGAGCTGCATTGTCGCTAGAACAGAAATGAACGCAGACATTGAAATTTTGTGAATGCAGAAACTTCGTGATATGAAATCCAATTTTACTGCAACCACCAGTAATGAGCGCTACTTTATTATCCATATTTTGAATTTCACAAGTTGAACATGTTGGGACAATTTTTTCGAAACTATATTCTGATGTCGGAAAATGCGAGCCTTAAAATTTGTTGACTTCACTTTTCCATACAAATCTGCAATTGAATACTAAAAACGTTTTCTCAATAATAACAATAACAACAAAGCAAACTCTTTCACAACACAATATGCCTTCTTAGATCAGTAATACTCGAAACAACAATAAAGCGAATTGTCCGCGAATTGTCCTAGGGTAAGGGACAACACGGAGGAGCTGGTCGACAGAGGCAACAAACCTACAGACCAGAATACTCGAACTCGAACTCGAAAGCAAAATCGCAGCTCTATTCATAATCCAGATCTATTTTATTTGGAAAGCTTCATAATATTATTGTGAACAGTTCTCAGAACTCTTTTCGTTGCCCCATCCCCAATTAATGTGTGCATATATTTTACAACACCCCCACCCCCCCCCCCCCCCCCCACCGTTCCAGTTATAGTAGCCGCATTTGCGCAATATATTATACCTTTTAAGAATTAAGTATGGTACTTGTTAAGACACAAAGAAAGAATTTGAATTAATGGGTAGTTATGCAGAAGATATTGCTAATAGAAGCTTCTATTGAGTGGTTAACTCGGATAGGTGTTAACCACGTCTGTGCTAAAACTTGCCTTAGCACAGATATACCGGATTTTTTGAAATTTCATGTTCCAAAAACAGATGTTTTTTCGGATCCAGCGGTGCATAGTTTTCAACTAAAATTGCTAAGGTCGGAAATTTCGACAGCAGCTGAAACGCATCATCAATCTGACCAAAAGCGAACTGCTAGTCGAAGTTCTCCTTCGGAATTTAGATAACCAGCTATTGCCCTCCGTAATTTTTGTTTTGCGCAACCGAGTTCGCAACCATGTAGTTAGTTCTGAAAAGACTGCAGGGAAAACTTGCCAAACTTTCGGAGAGGCAAGAATGAGAAGACTGTAGTGGTTCTAGATAATATCATTTTTCCGGGATTCGTCAGGGACTTGCTCGCTTTTGGTCCAAAGCATCCAATACGGGACAAGTTTGAAGAGTTGCAATTCTTGGCGGACATAGACAGTTTGATAAGGAATCTGCACGAGAACAATGTACCAGGTGAAAAGCTGTTCGAAATTGAAGCGGCAGCAAAATGGTACTCAAAAATTATCAGAGAAACACCTTCGGATAGAGGATTAGCAAAAGTGCAAAAATATCTGCGTGACAACGCCCTGATTGATGTTCCTTTTTATAAGGGTGTAGGGTTTTGTGTTATGAAAAAGTGCACATAAGCAGAAAAACTGGAAAAAGTATTAAATTGCAAACAGTTCAGAAAACTTGAAAAGAGTTGCGGTAAAATCGTAATGAAAAATGCAAAAGAACAAAACAAAGAACTTTTGGATATGAGGAAAAAGGGAAGATATCGTTTAAGTTTAACGAAGCTCTAAGGTCCACTCGAGCACAACCGGCAAGGTTGTATGGATAAGCTAAAGTACACAAAAAAGAAACCCCTCTGAGACCTGTTTTCTCTATCCCAGGAAGTTGTTACCGTAAACTTAACCAATATTATAACACCCTTTTCCCAAAAAAATGAAGGAGCAAACATAGAAACTAACACCAATGACTCACTGGAGCAAATAAAACTTGAAAACGAAGAACAAACTTTATCATTAGATGTAAAAAGTTTATGCACAAACGTTCCCGTAAAGGAGGCCATTAACATTGCCCTGCGATTGCTTCATGCTAGGGACGATAAACCAGACATACTTAGATCAACAATGAAACGTCTGCTCGAATTAGCCGCCACAAACGTCCTTTTCAAATGCAATGATATTTGGTTGTGTCACAAAGACGGGTTGGCAATGGATGCGTCTTTGGCAGTGATTTTGGCTAGCTTTTGGATGGGAGGCATTATTGAAATTTTAGACAACTAAATGTAACCAACACACAATTTAGCACTTGTCGCAATTTCTAATACCGTGTGAGAGCACGTTCCAGGGGTATTGAGCGTGAAATTTACAATATATTGTTTCACGCAAAATGTGAGCAAATCAGTAACACAGAATAGGAATTTGATAGCATGGAAGAACAATTTTGGATGCGCTCATTCTGCCGTTGAAATGTTAAGATGACCATAACCATTCGTGTGAAACAAAATCTTTTCTAAGATATGTCGACGATATTGTGAGAACAGTTAGAGGTGACACAAAAGAGCTGTTATATGCGGTCAAAAATCTCCATCCAAATCTTCAATTTAAATTAGAAACGGATGACAAAAACAAATTGCCATTTCTGGACATGCCAATTAACGTACAACCAGTGGGGACAATTTTTTACACATGGTATCAAAAACCATTAGATACTGGAACAATTCTGAACTATCGTAGAAGTGCACCCCTTCAACATAAGAAAAGCAAAATACATGGAAAATTACACAGCTTCTTCCAAGCAACCAGCAATTGGGAAGCGTTGCATGAAGCTTTGACAAAAAATGAAGAAATTTGGGAACGTAATAAATATCCTTGGCTTTGTGTAGGGAATATTATCAAGAATGCATTTAATCAGCTGCGAATGAAAGAACAAAGAAAAGCATATAACGCGGTAAAACAACAAAAAAATACTGAGAAACAACAATTTGTATTAGAGTACAGAGGCATCTCAAATAAATTTGTAAAGAAGCTGAACAAAATTCATCCTGTACAGACATTTTTCACCTCTCGGAAACTTAAGATCTGTTTACCTAGCCTTATGTCTATCTTTGATAAACACCTAAAATCCCACGTCGTTTATGAACTCACTTGTAATGGATGCAAATCCATCTATGTAAGTCAGACATGCCGACATATTACCACAAGGGTTGCAGAGCATGCCAAGGCAGACTCACCGATGGGAATACAGGCAATTGAGTGTAACCGTGATAAAACAGCTTTCCAGTGGAAAATCGTAGACCAGTGTGGCAACCAATCTAATTTAATGACTCTAGAGGCGCTCTATAAAAAGACAATGAAACCAGCCATCAACACGCGCTACGAATACCAATCACGAGAATTGACACTGACAGCTTAGTTCGGAGATGAAATTCCAATTTGAAAGAAAAATACGTTATAAAACGAAAATCTCAACTTTACAATTGAACAAAACCAAAGTAAGTTCAAGTTAAACAATGTAGGTTTTTAATAAAAAACATATCGATATGCATCTCTCACATCAAATCGAAAATGTATATTTACTCTGATGTAAAATTTTTGTACAATTTTTGTAACCACGACTGTAGGTATGTAAAAATTCGTTTTAAATTTCCCTGAATGAGTGATTTTAGTGATTTGCATTTCTCTTTCTGGCTTTTCAATTTAGCATTTTTGTATTGTTTAGAACCTGACGATGAACTCAGAGTTCGAAAACGTTCGAAAGCAAGTTTAAATTAATAGTCTTTTTTCAAATCGGATAGTAAGATTGGTGTGATCTAAAATGGTATAGAAGATGGAAAGATAATCTAAAGCCTCTCGGCGAATGGAAGTTTCTACGAAACACAGAATAACTTAGATTTTTTTGTCTCAAACCCTGAAAACAAAGATGGAGCGTAAACTAGAGAACCAACTGGACTAAGAACTCTGCAACTTTGAATCGGAGATTTTCCACAGCAGACGTTCTAGTGTAATTAGGAGCAAACACCTAATGCCCGTGAGAACGCGATACAAAGGCGTTTTAAATGCTATAGAGAGAGACAGAGCAAACACATTCAACGCTTTCTTCACGAGTATTTTTATTGAATGGTGACCGAATGGATTTTGAGATTTACAGAACATTTAGCCTGCTCTAAAGTCTACAAAGTTTTTGAAATAGTAATCTTCGGGTCTTTACAGTTATATAGAGAACCAGTTGCATTCCAACCAGTCTGGTTTTCGCAAAACTAGATATACCACACTACAATTGATAAATCTTTTCGATGTTCTATACAGTCAGTTGGATGATCGATCAAAAACTGAGCTGAGTGTACATTTATTAGACTTTGCCAAGGCGTTAGACACGGTAACAACCGACAGCTCAAAAAACTGGAGAACCCGGTTTAGAAGGAAACTTATTGAAATTGATTTTCCCTTGTCTCTCGACCAGAAAACAGTTAGTTTCTATATCTGGTTAGAAAACCGACGTCAGCAATGTCAAACGGAGTTAGACAAGGATCCATTCCAGGCCCCCTGATAATCTTCGTGTTTACTAACTACCTTCCAGAAAAACTAAAGGAGTGCAGAAGTTTCGGCTATGCGTATGTTTGTAAGATAATAGCGAGCTCAAAATGTGAACTTGATGGCTGTGCGTCTGCTACTGAACTTGAGTGTAAGAAAACCAAATTGTTCGTAATGCTCGAAAATATACCCTGCAATTAAATAAATAAATTTCAAGGCTAATCTGCCAGCGCCAATCATCAGTGAACTAGTAGCATGTCAGCCAACTCAGCAAGAATTTGGTTTGGTTCTTGCAAAATGCCTAAACTGGACCTTACAGTTGCCACCAACAAAGTTAGAAAGCTAATCAGTACTTCTTCAGAAGGAGAAAAGCCTCTCAAAGTCATGCATGCTCAAAACGCCCAATCATAGTCTCCAAAAGAGCCGATCACAATAAACTTAAACTTGTGCGAAAAACGTCCACAAAGTGGATATTGCGTAGCGAAAAGACATTTGAAGAACAACTAAAACAACTCGAACTGCTGCCGATCAGCTTACATCTCGATGTGCATGGCGTGCTTTATTTCAAATTTGAAGGTAGAATATGATGCTATCGAGGTTAAATTTTCCTATTTGAACGGAAACACAACACGACAAAAACACGAGGAGAATTTATGATCCCGAAAACAAGACTACAAAAGACTGATAAAACCTTCTACGTAAAAGCCGAACCTGTGGCAAACATCTTCAAGTATGTTTTAAATGTAGAACTACGGTTATGATGTCATAAAGAAGTTTGAGCAATTTATATAGGAAACTGTTTGTTGGGCAGTGCAGTTTGCCAACTCAGCACATTGCAAAAGATATCCCCCTTTAACAACTGTAATGAACTTGAAAATCTACTTATTCTGACGGCTTGAAGTTCATACTAATAACCTGAACCGAGTTATAGCCTGAACCGGGCCTCCTTCTCCTCCTCCTCGTCCTCTTCCTCCTCCACCTCCTCCTCTTCTTCCTCCTCCTCCTCCTCCTCCTCCTCCTCCCTC